>NC_080162.1:175328674-175928674 GCF_950295315.1 Erinaceus europaeus | reverse complement strand
AGGCAAGTATAAACCCTTGGGACTACATCAAATTAAAAAGCTTCTGCATAGCAAAGAAACCACTACCCAAACCAAGAGACCCCCTCACAGAATGGGAGAAGATCTTTACATGCTACACATCAGACAAGAGGCTAATAACCAAAATATATAAAGAGCTTGCCAAACTCAACAACAAGAAAACAAGTTACCCCATCCAAAAATGGGGAGAGGACATAGACAGAATATTCACTACAGAAAAGATCCAAAAGACCAAGAAACACATGAAAAATGCTCCAAGTATTTGATTGTCAGAGAACTACAAATAAAGACAACAATGAGATATCACTTCACTCCTGTGAGAATGTCATACATCAGAAAAGATAGCAGCAGCAAATGTTGGAGAGGTTGTGGGGTCAAAGGAACCATCCTGCACTGCTGGTGGCAATGTCAATTGCGCCAACCTCTGTGGAGAACTGCTGCGATAGCCTGAGGGTGCTTCTTCCCGAGCTAGTGCTCTCTGGGTTGGAAAGAACTCAACTGGAGCTGATCTAGGCTGCTGCATGGGAGAGGGATCAGGAGATACACTCTGGAACTCTCGGAGCCGGAAAGCAATTTCCAAGTGTCTTTAATCAGAAGAGCAGCTGTATTTATACTCTCCAAGTAGGGTGGAAACAGGATGTGACATAGAGAGGGTGGAGCGAAAAGTGACTGGTGGAAGATCAGGGTGCGACAAGGAGAGGGGGCGGAGCAGGTGAGAATTCTACCACTGAACCACCAATGCCCTGGAGGGAAGGCGGTGCTTTATGTAAATGTAAAAGTGATTTATGTAAATAGACCGCAGCTTTGAATGGGATCAAATTAATCTCATACAGACATACTGGTGTTTAAGCCGGGGGGAGCTGGCATACTATGCAACAGAGAACAGTCTGGAGAATTCTCAGAAGGCTAGAAATGGACCTACTCTATGATCCTGCAATCCCTCTCCTGAGGATATATTCTAAGAAACCCAAAACACCCATCCAAAAATATCTGTGTACACATATGTTCTTAGCAGCACAATTTGTAATAGCCAAAGCCTGGAAGCAACCCAGGTATGCAACAACAGACTAGTGGCTGAGCAAGTTGTGGTAGATATACAGAATGGAATACTACTCAGCTTTAAAAGATGGTGACTTCACCATTTTCAGCCTATCTTCAATGGACCTTGAAAAAAAATCATGTTAAGTGAAATAAGTCAGAAACAGAAGGCTGAATATGGGATGATCTCACTCTCTGGACGAAGTTGAAAAACAACATCAGAAGAGAAAGCACAAATAGAACCCGAAGTGGAATTGACATATCTCACCAAAGTAAAAGACTCTAGGGTGGATGTGGGGAGAATACAGGTCCAAGAAGGATGACAGAGGACCTAGTGGGGGTTGTATTGTTATATGGAAAACTGGGAAATGTTATACATGTGTAAACTATTATATTTACTATCGAATGTAAAACATCAATTCTTCAATAAAGAAATTAAAAATGAAAAAATAAATAAAAGCTTTCATTATATGAATTGATTATATTCTCTGAGTCTTAGTTAGTCTCTGTCTGCTTAGGTTCGTGATAATAATTGATACAATATTTACTTTATGAATCAGAGCTACAGGAAAACAAGAAATGTCACTTTTAATTGACTGGAAAATTATCATGTTTCCCAGCAGATATATAGAAGATAATATCAGATTGTAACTTTTGTCAGATGTATGGAAATCTTTAATACATATGTCATTCTCTTTTAAATAATAACCTCTTCCCAAATGTACTATAATTGCTATAAATAAATATCACTGTAAAATATGACAATAAAACTTACCAAAAAGACACATTAAGAGACAATAGGACATGTTCTATCATTGCTGGCTTATCATTATCATATAATGAGAATTGAAGCAGCAAAATATCTTTCTTTAAAGGAGCTTATAGGAGACACTGGTAATGGATCCTTTTAAAAGAGGTAACTTTTATAAAATATAATTCAACACACACCAATTATTTTCTCTAAAACATTTAAAAAGATTGTATTTTATTCTCTGGAATTTGAAAAAGTGTGAAAGAGCATTTGACTTTTATAGTCAAATTTTCATAATCATTTTTTAATAATTTTACTGGGGAGGGGGGTAATGGTTTATAGTATGTTTGATGAAACTTGGATGGCATTTTTCATTTCCCTTTGATATATGTCTGTGAAACACTATTTACCCCCCAAACTTTACCACCATCATTCACCAGGACTCCCGAGCCCCTCTGTTCCTTCTCATTCCTCTTTATTCAGAGGTTTTTGCTTTAGTGCAATACACTACACTCAATTCAAATTTTCCTGTTTTCCTGTTCTTTCTTTATTTCTTAAATCCCATTTAAGAGTGAGATCATCTAGTATTCATCTTTTTTGTTTTTACTTAATTCACTGAACATAACTCCTTCAAGTTCCATCAAAATAAGATAAAAGAGATGACCAAAGAACACTAAGGACCAGTGCAAGCATCTGGGTTGAGCCCCTGCCTCCCCACTGACAAAGGGAATGCTTCACAAGTGGTGAAGTAGGTCTGCAGGTGTCTATCTTGCTCAGTTCTTCTCTATCCCTATCCTTTCTCAATTGTCCTCTGTCCTATAAATTAAAATGGAAAAAAAGTGGCCTCTAGGAGCAGCGGATTCATGGTGCTGGCTCTAAGCCCCAGAGATAACCCTGGAGGAAAAAAAAAAAGGTCAGTGTAATCCAGGCTAAAGTGTAACATCAATTTAATTGCATTACAGTTTGGCTTGTGGTCATTTCATTAATAGTGAGATTAACATTTTTAATTCCTGGGAAAATACTGTTTATTATGTGTGGAAAAGAAACAAAGCAAAACAAAACAAGCTGGTCAACATCCATGAAATTTCATCTGCAGGGCAGGATTGAGTTTGTCTTCAGAACAGAACTGAGAGAGAGTAGTCAGGGGAAGACTTTTCAATGTTGTTTTATGATTGTTCCCTTCAGTATTCTACTTGTGCTGTAACTTGGTCATACATAAAATAAGAAAATGGTGTTTTAAAATAATGGTCTTTGCCTAAAGGTAGTAAAATCAAAGCACAATAGATTCAGAGATCATTAACCTGAATATGAGATGCAGATTTGCAGAAGAAGAAACTTTATGTGTT
Source organism: Erinaceus europaeus (assembly GCF_950295315.1). Taxonomy (NCBI): domain Eukaryota; kingdom Metazoa; phylum Chordata; class Mammalia; order Eulipotyphla; family Erinaceidae; genus Erinaceus; species Erinaceus europaeus. The sequence goes on along the minus strand of NC_080162.1, from coordinate 175,925,521 downwards.
GATTGGCATGTAGCTTATATACATGCTCGAATACACAGATTATGGGTAATATATTTGTGAAATAGTAGTGGATTTAGAAGATTGTTGGGAAGAAGGGAGAGTGATTCAGGGATCTAATGATATGTAGTCGAAGAAGAACTTAAGCCCAGAGAACTAGTTACCTAAGGATTCCCCCAAGCTCTTGCTTCTCTCCTCCAGTTCCCATTATCACTGTAAACAAGACAGCATATGAAACATGACAAAACATTAGATTCTGAACTTCTGGCAAACATTTTCATAAAAATTCAGAAGATAGTCTAATATTAACATACTACTGATGATTACTAAATATTTGAGGAAATACAATGCCATGAGAAATCTACTCATCAGATAACCTAAACATTGGATAAATGGTATAATTATTATCAGAGAAGACAATCAATAGAGCAGTTATAATAAATATTAAAATGAACACATTCATAATCTGAGACATGCATTCACTCAAAAATATCAGTAAATGTTATTAAGCTAAATGCTGTTTATATTTAGAACAAAAGAAACAGTAAATGAAATAAATATCATGTTGGTTATATTTGAAAAGAAAGTTACCAAGAAGAAAGTATGGAAAGGGCTTCCTGGAATAATAAAATACGTGAAGTTTAAAGGAATTAAATTAATGACGAAAACATAAAGAGTATAAGGAGTTGATTCTTAGTTTTATACATATGTACTAGAGCCAATACAAGTCTAGAAATAAACATTCCACAAATCTTAGTGAAAGTTTGAGTAACTATATTTATGTCAAACAAATAGATGTTAAGACAAAAATTTTTAGTAACAAAGATGAAATTATATAAAAATTATATATGGAAAAGTGATCAATTCCACAAGAACAAAACAGTTATTAATATGTGAATGTACATGATAGACATATACCAAAATAAAGTGAATACTAACTTAGAGAGATCGATAATAATGTAATAGTAGAGGGCTTGAATACTACAGTGACATCAGTAAACAGATCATCTGGACTGCAAGTTAGCAAGGAAATTTTATGCTTAAATGGTACTCTATGCCTAATTTTTAAATAACCATGTAGTACATAGGAAAACATTGCCTTAATTGAACATAAAATGAGTTTTGTAGTTTGTGATGATAAACTATGACTATATTTTTACTCTGAATTTTTGTGCTTTAGCTGGCATGTATATGTTTTATCAAGGTGTTTTATGCTGAACAAACAGGATTTTTTTTCCTGGTCAACTCTTTCACCTGACCAGTCCCCTCACCTCTTTGAAACTTGTAAGATGCTACCAAACTTACATTTATTGCTAAACTAGAGTTAGATCTTGCTTCTTGATAATTTTTATTATTCTTTGATTTTATATAACACATTCTTCAACCCAGAAATACAAAACAAAATTCCTATTGAATTATAAGACATTTTGTTAAAAATATTTCTGTTGTAATGTTTCTTTAAGTTTTATGTGAAAAAGAATAAATATCAGAGCCAGAGATAACAGCTCAGTCAGTATTAGCAATTCTATTGGATTCTAGAAAGATAATTTCTTAGTTGTCCCCACAATCCCACACTGAGATGCCCATCTGTTGCCAGTTCCTCCCATTGTATGATGTCAGTAACCTGGGGAGCAGTATAAAGTCTCCCCTTAGAGAAGAATTTACTGATAATCTCCCAAAATTTTGATATGAATTTTGTTCTTTGTGACTATCCATTATATTTCTATTAACAAAGCATTGCATTGTTATGACTCGGCCTAACACACACTTATTTTTTCTGAGAGAGAGAGAGATGATGGTGAGGTGAAAGATGGAACATCTCTTTCATGGGCTTGTCCACACTTCTGTGGTTTTACTAGGAGCTCGCTGGCAACTCAGAGCTGTACTGTGGTAGGGAATTGAATTCTAGATTGTTCCATATACTATCAAGTAGAGAAAGTGATTAGTACAGTTTCTATGGGGTAAGATGTTCTTTTATGTAGAGCAAGATATATACAAAAGCAAATGGTAGGCTTGCACACACACACACACACACACACACACACACACACACACACACAGTAGTATGTCTTATAAGACACACCATTCCTTACCACAAGAACACAAAAGCAATGGTGAGTTCAGGATGAAGTTGGAAAGGAACACAAAGTTATATAACAAAAGTTTCTATCATTGTTGGAAATTAATTCAGCTTTGAATCAGTAAGAGTAAGTTATTTATCATTTTAGATTATGCTATAATTATCAAAATTATATTTATAATTTAAAAAGGAGATTTTAGAAAGGTAAGACTCCTCATTCTATAGCAAAGTTAGCATTAAAGTAATAAGGGGTAAATTAAGACACATCCCTCAGTGTCAAGCATAACTAAATCCTGTATTTGGACATGCAATACACAACATAGTTGCAAAAAGAAAAAAATTAATACATCCATTGCATGCTATCAAACATGTTTAAAATGACTAAAACATGAAGAGCTCATATATAAAGATTACTAGTATTATTAGCAGAGGAAAATAAAGTGTTTCAGGGACCAGAGAGGAATAAAAAGAACTTGGTATGGAAAACAGAATATAGATTCTGTGTTTGGCCCTATGAGAAAATCAGTTTGGCTAGAAAGATAGGCAGATAGATTGATTGCTATTGTCAAAAGTATTCAGATTCTTAAGAAAAGGAACTGGAACTTAACCACTGTGTGAGAAAGGTATAAGTATCTTCAATGCCTCATGGAAACAGTATAGACAACATTTTAGCAATCACTATGTAGTCAAAATTCAAAGAAAATAGAGAAAGATATAGATTAAAAGCTAATGAGCAACTTTTACTTTTGAATAGTTATGGTCTACAAAGCAGGTACTGTATGAGTTCATTGATACTTGTATATGCTAAGACACTTCAGGGTGAATGAACAATTTAGAAAAATAAATATAAGAAATTGTTTGATATTTCTTCAAATGTTTGCTGGGATCAACTGATTATTTCTCTCTATAAAAACATTTCTCTCTCTCTCTCTCTTTCACTCTCTCTTTCTCTTTCTGTAAACCCAGGGGTCATAACAAAGGTCTACTACATTGAGATTATTCAAATTGTATATTTTTTATTACTCAAAATATGAGTCAGTATCAATACCCCTGACTGAATGTAAAAATATAATTGGGTCTGATGCTATGATTGAGGGGTTTTTAGCTTAGTTTCCCTTGAGAAATTCTCTTCTGGTAAGTCTTTGTTTTCTTGGCATTTTTCTCATTATAGTGAAAAACTCACCAGAGAATTCATATCAGATTTTAAAAACTGGCATTTGAATATAACATTTTATTAAAAGGATGCTACTTATACTAGATAGATGGAAGTGTATTTTTTCTGAAAAGGATCAAAAAGAGTAAGCCAGTATTTTTCCTTCATTGACCTTAGTAGAATCTGCTTCCTGTAAGACCAATGCATAAAAATTCAGTTTCAGTGAATATGTAGTATCTTGATACTGACATTTGTATATTTAGAAGTGAATGTTGAAAATCTACAAGACTGTATAAATAAAACATTATTATTTGGTTATAAGCAATATAGGCAATATATGATTATTATTGCTACTAATAACACCAAGAGAATATCCAAAGGGAAATAATTACAAATTTTTTTCCAACTTATGTATTGGTAAAGTTACTCAAGATAATTAAATTTCGCTTTTCTCTGCTAGGAAGTATAATATTCTCTATACACACAAATAATTATGAAAGAATAAGTTCTGCAGTTGCTAAAATGTAGGATTTTTCTGCATTGTAGTCTATTTTCCATCTCTAATGCAATACAGCATTAAATCATAACTTACAGAGAAAATAATATTTTAAATGATTGAGTTATAGCTACTTTGCAAACCAAGTCTTCTGATGAACTTTTCTTTCTTGATCACAGCAAAGCTGTATAAATTTTTAGTCATTTTATATTTTTTCCATCTGTATTTCTTTTAAGTTCAAGTCTGGATATGTTGAGTTCATTGCTTGTCTCTATTAAATTGCCTAAACCCTATCTCAAGGGCTGAGCCATGCTTATGTTACATAACACCCAAGGGGAAATTTGTTTCCTGCAAGAACTCAGTGAAAAAGATGTCTTTTCCACATAAAGATCTTTAATATTTCTGAAATCACATTTTCTCTGAATGTTAAAAATCTGTTTTCCATTATACTGTAACGGCAATTTTTTTCTTTTTCTTTTCTTTTTTTTTTTTTTTTTTTGGTGGGTGGAGCTGTCTGTGATCCAAAGTTTGCCTCAGCAGGATCATTTGAGTCTTCTAAAGTAAACCTTTAAAGTAACATTCAGGAGGTGTGGTTCACTATGGTTGGATCACTTGAGGCATAGTGGGTCTGGTCTGTTCAGAATGAAGTAAGATCTGCTTGAACAGGAATTCCTGATGAGCTGGCCCACTTCTTAGCTAACTCCAGACAACAAATCCAGAATTTACATGTTAGCAGGTTAAGACATGAGGGATGGAAAAGAAATATATGAAATACTTAAGAGTAGACAAATTGATAGAGTCGGAAAGTGGAACAGCTATTCCCAGAAATTGGAGTCAAGAAGGAGAAATGAGAATGACTGTAGGGAATGGGATGATGACATTAATAAATAAATCACAAAAAAAAAACCTCTGGAAATGGACAGTGAATGAGCTTTGTATCACAATGTGAATGTGCTTAGCACCACTGAACTTTATATTTAAACTTATTGAATCGTAACTTTTTAATTTTATTAGTGATTTGATAATAATTGACAAGATTATGGAATAAGAAGGATACAATTCCATACAATTTCCCACCACCGGAATTCCTTATCTCATCTTCTCCATTGGAAGGTTCCCTATTATTTGTCCCTCTGAGAGTATGAACCAAAATTCTTTATGAGGTGCAGAAGGTGAGAGGTCTGGCTTCTGTAACTGCTTCTGGGCTGAATATGGACATCAGCAGGTCTGTCCATACCCCCACTCTGTTTCTGTCTTTCCTTGATGTGACAGGGCTCTGGAGATGAGGTTCCAAGACACATTGGTGAGGTCGTCTGCCCAGGGAAGTCAGCTTAACATCATGGTAGCATCTGCAAGTTGGTGGCTTAAAAGCAGTAAAAAATAAAGCAGGAAAATTTTTTGAAATCAGGAACCTAAAGGTAAGAATGGAGCAGATGGAACTAAGGATCGTTATGTGGGAAGAAGCTAGGAAGAAGCTATTTTAGGTATATTCCTTTCTTTTTGTTTTCTTTCTATTCTTTTCTCTTTCTTTCTTTCTTTCTTTCTTTCTTTCTTTCTTTCTTTCTTTCTTTCTTTTTTTTTAATACCAGAGCACAGGTCAGCTCTGGCTTATGGCAGTGCAGAGGATTAAACCTGGGACTTTGGAGCCTTAGGCATGAGAGTCTTTTTGCATAGCCATTATCCTATCTACCCCTAGGTATATTCCAAGGGGGCCCATGACTTTACCATTTTTTTCCTGAGCGCAAAAGCTAATATGCAGGTGGGCTAAAAGTATTGTCGCAAAGATGGTGTCAAGAGTTGAGAATAGGACTAGAAAGCTGGGTCAGATCCCATCAATCTGACCTGGGGCCCATAGTTATCTACATCTATTTACAAAAGTCATTAAAAAAGAAAATGTGGCTGAAAAGAAGGATAAAGAATAGGAAAGCTATCAGGGGAGGGATGGGGTAAGGAGATCTGGTGGTGCGAACTGCATGGAGTTGTACCCCTCTTATCCTATGGTTTTGTCAATGTTTTCTTTTCATAAATAAAAAGAAAATATGCACATATAATAGTTTATGACAATTAATTGCTAAATTTTTCTGTCATCAAAATCAAAGAATGCTGTTATTCTGTATTTCCTAGCTTGATTTCCCCTAGAAAGGTGAAATAATTAATTTTCAGGCAATTCCATAGGATTCTACATTTTCGTACTTTTTAAAAGGACCATTTATAAGTCCACAAGAAGTATATGCAAGCCTCAGGTATTAAGATGCTCTGGCTCTAGAGAGAGGTACTCCATTTCTACCATAGTTTGGCTGTCTCAAGATATCATTTCTTATTAAAGCTCAGGAAATAGCTAGGTGGCTTGGAAAACTAACCACCATGACAGGTCTCTATGGTTCAGTGGTTAGACCTTAATTTTCTATGGTGACAGTTTTCTGTGCTGGAGACCAAGGTGTCAGAACCCGTATTTGCTAAAATTGATTCACTGGAATGTGGCATAAGAGTGCAAAGTGCTATTCCACAGTCCAGAGTTATAGAATCAGTTTTTCTCTAGTAATTTCAGCAGATGGGACCATGAAGTAAGTTAGACATTAGTTGAACACATTAATATTCTGTTATGATGTTTATTACTAAAGCATAATAATTGAAAAGAACAGATATTTGGCCTTGTGAAAGCTATGCTTAGTAATGCTTTGGAAATAGAAATTTATTTTCTTCTGTTTATAGTTAAATATCAAAACCAGGCCTTCATAACAGAGGCAATAAGTATAGTCTAAAGAAAATTGAGCACATTGCAACTGCACATATATGCACATAATCCAGAAAGACAATTCTTGTTAGATTGAATCAAGAATTAATTGACAACCTTTTGTAATCTTTTATTTGAAAAAATAATTACCCAAAGAATAAATTTACATGTTCTCATTTCAGTACCTTTTCATCATTAAGTGGAAAGGTGATTAAATATTTAACACTCAGAACTCCCTAATGAAATAGTTATTATAATGCCAATTATAAAATGATAGTGAAACATGAAAAAAGAGTAAATAAACTGAGGATACACAGCTAGACAGTGACATAGATAGTATTAACATGTGTATCTGGCTTAAATGTAGCCTTGTTTATCTCCCCATGCTTTATTCCAATAAATAACTACTAAGAATATCTCATATAAAGGACTCCAAAAAAGGCCTAAGTAGATTACCAACAGCCATTCTACTTTCTGAGAATTAGTCAATATAGCAAGTTTACTGATTAAGAAATCTAATGTTTATATAAGTAGTAGATGAATATTAAGACTAGAACTTTTCCAGTAAAGCTAAGATAGGAGCTGTGGGAGACCGGAGGGAGAACATGGCCACAATTTGGAGAATGAAGAATTGTTGCTTTGCATTCATTGGAGTCATCACAGACACATGAGACAGGACCTGAAACATAATGAATGCTAAATAGTTGTTCAATAAATGGACACTGGGAAAATGAAAATAATTTAACTGGAGTGACAGTTATATGTGTAAAATTAAAGGTTACATAAAGTTCTTCTTCTTCTTCTAGCGTTTGCCCTTCTTCCGTAGGCAGTCAACAGGTCAGGTTGAAAGCTGTCAGGAGCTGCTTGTTGCTGGCTTTGAAAGTGACTGGGATCCATGTGGATTCAGTCGGCTAGGAAGGATCGTCAGTTTCCCCAATGAATGGGTACTCACGGGATGCACCACGAGAAGGTCGATCCAATGCATCCCTTACATAAAGTGAGAGTGTAAAATGACTTTACTGCAAGATAATGCATTTGAACATTAGCCCCTCGAAAATAAGGAAGGTCACATGTGCTATTGTATGATAAAAGACAGAATGAATATGATGTCTAGGAGAGAAAGGAACAAGAGAAACTGATAAGGAGACAGTTAACATAGGAGTGAGGTAATGAGTTCCTAGATGATAATAATAATGGTGGAAAGTTAAGTGCGGGTATAATATCTCAAGAATAAGTTCTACAGACCATAATTTACCACTAAAATGATAAAATAAATAATAAGTAGCGACCAGCTGGTGCTGCACCTGGTTAAGTGCACATATTACCAAACATAAGATTCAAAGCTGATTTAATTGCAAAACATGATGAACTGAGTTCAAGCCTCTAGTCCCCACTTTGAGGGGGGAAAATTCCTAAGTGATGAAGCAACACTACAGTATCTCTCTTTCTCCATCTCTGTCTCCCACTTATCTCTCAACTTCTCTCTGTGTATGTCAAATAAGTAAATAAATAAAAATAAAGTATATTAAATAAGTATAGTAAATATTTTCTAGCAGAAATAGATGAATCTTTATTAACAAACTTTTCTTACTTGAAAGCAAAGAAACAAATATTTGTAATAAAGAATATTTAACATTAAGAAACAAATTTTAAAGAAATTTAAGTAAGTGACTAAATTTAACATTCAGTGTATTAACTATCCAAATCTTTTCCCATATACAATAGTTCATAGCTGATCACCTGAGGAAACTATATAGCAAGGGTGAATATTCATTACTTTCTCCAATTTCTTTTTACTTCGATTAAAAAAAAAAGGAAAAAAATCTAGTTTTGTGAGATTTTTGTTTTGACTGATCATACTGAAATTTTCCTTTCATTTCTGACTTCCATATATATTTATATATATATATATATATATATATATATATATATATATATACAAAAAAGGCATATTGATTACCTGCCAGAAGTGAAATCTAAACACCTTAGTACAAGTGCACTATATTGTTCACTAGCCTCTCACAGAACAACTAGGGTAAACTAACACCCAAAAGTCATCTAGAGTTGCCCTTGAAAATCGCTCACAGCTATTTGTTATTTAATCTCTACAGCAGTGCATTCATGACATAGGTCAAGATCTCTTTGTAGGCAACCAGGTGGTTGAGTCAAGTGAAACAAAAGTCAGCATTTTAGAGTGTCATTCAGCTGCTCAATTTTCATCTGTTTATTAGGCCAGACCAGTAAGACTTAACTATTCAAAATGATGATCATAAAAGATAGATGTCTAGACTGCAATAGTTTTAAAAGTAAAATTAAATGAAAAGATGTTTCATTTTGTTGAGCTTGGATTTATAGAAAAGTATTTGTTACCACAATAATGATCTTGACATTTAGATCTAATGTTTCTTAAAAGCTCTTCAGAGTTTAGAATATTCACCAGTATACCTTGGCAGATGCAATATAAATGGGCCTACTTATTATTTTGTTCATCTTATATTTTAAATTTATTTGTTAATCTACAGAGGAAACCAAAAAAACAAAGCTTTCAATGGAAAAAAGTGTAAAAAGAGTTTTGGGGATTAAAAACAAGGTTGGTTTAAGACACAACCCTGAAAGAATGGAAAGATGAATGCTATTAAAAAGAAAAAAAGAAGGAAAAAGATCAAATGTTAGAGTTTTTTGAAATAAAAATACTGTTCACCAACAGAAGACTTAATTTATTTCTCCTTAATTTCAATACTAAATATTGAATATTAAATGTCAGTCAGTGTAGTAAGTATACTGAAATGCATTTATTTACTTTTCTACTTATACTTTGTCTACTAGACTATATTTTATAATTCATATGTCTTATATAATTTATACTATATCTACATATACTTTAAAATTCAGAATATACTATTACTTGGTGCATTCACTTTTTAGTATACCATTTATTTATTTATTTACCTATTTATTTATAAAATGGAAATGTTGATAAGACCATAGGATAAAAGTGGTACAGTTCTATATAATTCCCACCACCAGAACTCCCTATCCAGTCCCCTCCCTTGAAAGCTTTCCTATTCTTTGTCCCTCTGGGAGTATGCACCCAGGATCATTATGACTTCTGTAATTTATTCCCTGCTGAACTTGGGTCGTTCCATACCCCTAGCCTGTCTCTCTATTTTACTAAAAGATAAACAAGTAAAAGAGAGAAAAATAAAATTGTGAAGAAAAAAAAAATGGCACACAGGGACTCCAGGAAACCATACAGAATTTTCTCTGTATGAAATCTTTAGTTTGTTTATTTAAGATACTTAGCAACTCCTTTAAAATTTTTTATTAATTTATAACACTCATTTTTTCCTGGGTTTGCTCCAACGTATAATTAATTAATTAGCTAATTAATTTTCATATGAAGGGTGTTAACGCTTTAAAGAACAATCCCACAATGTTTATTACTTTCCCTCCCTCCCATTCCCTGTACAGAGTCTTTGCTCTGGTGCAATAACTGTGTCCAATTCATGCCTCACTTTGTGTTCTACCTCCCCATGCCTGCTTACTTATTGCCCACCAATAAGTGAGATCATTGGGTTATTTGTCGTTCTCTTTTTTTTTGCTTATTTCACTTATCATGATGTCCTCAAGTTCCACCCAAGAGGGTGCAAAGGAAATGACTTCATTTTTAACAGCTGAGTAGTATTCCATCATATATATCTACCACAGTTTTTTTAGCTGCTCATCTGATGTTGGACATCTGGGTTGTTTCCAGGTTTTGGTAATTACAAATTTTGTATGAATATATACATCACCTAGATATCTTCTGATAGGTGTTTTTGTTTCTTTTTGGGTAAATCCCCAGGAGAGGAATTGCTGGGTCATAGGGTAGGTTCATTCCTAGTGTTCTGATCTCCAGATTGATTTCTATATAGTGGTTGGACCACTTTATACTCCTACCAGCCTTGCAGAACTGTCCCTTTCTTTCCACATCCAATATTTGTCACTTCTGTCCTTTCAGATGTATGTCATCTCACAGGTGTAAAGAGGCATCTCATTGTTGTCTTTCTTTATTAGCATCTCTCTGGTGATCAGTGACTTTGAGCACCTTTTTATATATCTGTTGACCCTCTTGATCTCTCCCTTGGTGAAATTTATGTCCATGTTCTTGACCCATTTATTTATTTATTTAGTTAGTTATTTTGGTGTCAAGTTTACTGAGCTCTTTGTGTATTTTAGTTATCAGCCCTTTATCTGCGGTGTGTTGTGTAAAAATATTCTCCCATGTTGTCGAGTATCGAGTGTCTTTCTGTTTAGGTGGTGGGGTGCAGAAGCTTTTCAGTCTGATGTAATCCCATTGGTTTATTTTTTATTTATTTATTTTTGCTTTCTTTGTTGTTGGACTTGAATCCTTATAGTCTTTTTTTTTTTGAAGCATAGGTCATGAAGTGTACTGTCAATGTTTTCTTCTATGCATTTTGTAGTTTCTGGCCTAATGTTCATGTCCTTGATCTACTTAGAGTTGCCTTGTGCATGGTAATAAGTGGTGGCCCAATTTCATCTGTTTGCATGTTTCAGTTCAATTTTTTTCATTGGAAAAAACATCATTTGATCAAATTATTTTTTCCCTTTATTTTTATTTCTCTTATTTTATAGGGTAGATAGAAATCCAGAGGAGAGTGGGAGATAGAGAAGGAGAGAGAATGATCCACGAGTACAGACCTGTTTCACTGCTTGTGAAGTGTCCCTTCTGCAAGCAGGAAGCAGGGGGTTGAATTGGCTGTGGTGTGTGGTAATGTGTGCACTTAACTGAGTATGCTCCCCCTGGCCCCCTTCAACCACCATTTTTAAAGTAGACCATAAACTGGGGGAAAAAAAATATATATATATAGCAACTGCCAAGTTTTTTTTTTTTTCTTTTCTTGGACATTTAGAAACACTAAACTTTTTGCATATTCACTGAAATTTCCCATACCTCAGCTTAATCCCATGAAAGATCAGTGTGGTTTGCTATAAATATTAGGGTTTCTGCATCTCAAAGATACAGAAGTAGAATAAAATTAAAGAGATATTTATTTTCTTTAATTGAATCCAGGAATTTTTTCCATACTTAATGTACATTTTCATGGAAAAAAAATGATCTAGACAGGCAAAACTACTCACCTGGATGGTTCACTGTTTGCCATGTGCATAGCTGAGGTTCAAACCGGAGTCTAACCCTCCCTCCAGCTGCCCCTCACCCCCTGTCTCTGCCCCATCCCATCTGCCCCCTCCACACACATATATCTTACTGGAGAAAGATTTTTATGTCTTTCTTTCTCTTTTTCTCTTGGCTCTATCTGAAAAAAGTCAGCTTCAAGTGGTAAAGTACCAGTGATGATAATAAAAGAGGCAAGTGCCAATGTCAAATACTGAATCTCACCTTATATCCATTGCCAAGTATTTCCTTTTTTAAAGCATCAGATATATAATAGTATTGTGCAATTCTGATTTATGATGGTGTGAGGAACTGTTCCTGGAACCTTGAAACCTCAGGCATACTGGCACTGTGTTCTAAAAAGGAAGATTCTTTCTCCCAAATATTTCCAAAGAGAACATTGAATATGTGTGCCTGGCATGTGTGTTTGTATCTGCATGAGGTTAGTCTACACCAGCAACCAGCATACATGGATGAATATAAACCAATGGGAAAACATACTTAATAATATATGAGTTCAAAATCAGTACCCTTAACATAAGTAACAATCAATTACATAAGATATTCTACACAACTTATAAAATGTATAATCATTGAAATGCAATAATCATTGAAATGCAGCAGTTATCTGTAGGTGATTTAAGTCATACATGTGACCAGTTAACAGGGTCTTCTCATTAATATATAAAACTTTCAGGCTGTAGACAAATTGTATAATCATACTCATTGAGAATATTATACCCTTTTAAGCTGATTTTCTGTGACTTGACATATGTTGCATATAAAATCTATCTTACCATCTCTTTTGAATTTTGTAGGGTTCAAATTCCCAGGTATTCAGTAGGTATGGTGTGGGTACAGACTGTTGACTTTAATAGCACTTAATGCTATATATCGAATATTATCATTTTTAAGATAAAACTTTTGAAGCTAGTTTGATTTAGTTTCAACACCATCTTTGACATTTTCTGATCAAGTATTTTGAGCATGTTATTTAATATCTGTGTTGCTGATGTCCAACAAGAACCTCACATTTCCACTATAGAGCCTATATTTCCCCCAGTCCTAGAACCTTAAAGTGGGGCCCACTTTCCTGCATGCTGCTCTCAATTCAAATCAAATAATGTTGCATCTGCAGATCGCAACCTAATCAACATGAGTGCCACCCCAACATGCTTCACTTCAGACTGAGACCAGAGACTTCAGGGGGGGAATGACAACCCTTCAGCTTCATCACCTGGGTGAGACCTTTCCTTTCATAGTATTCTCTAATTCCATTCCAGGTGGTCCACTCCCCAATAAAGTCCCCAAACTTAGATATAGTCCAGGTCCCCTGAGATGGAGCATAGATTCACATGTGCCCATAAACTAGGGAAAAATATGTACCTGAAAGCAAAAGTACACAAGACCATACAGGGAATACCCCCCAACACTTCATCTGCACTATCCCAGTCTTTAGGTCCATGATTGTTCAACAATATGTTTGGCTTTGTAGTTAACTCTCTTTTCAGCCACCTGAAAGCAGAAATACACAAGAGTCTGCAGGGAGTACCTGCTCCCCCCCCCCAACACTTCACCTGCACTATCCCAGTCTTTAGGTCCATGATTGTTCAACAATATGTTTGGCTTTGTAGTTAACTCTCTTTTCAGCCACCTGAAAGCAGAAATACACAAGAGTCTGCAGGGAGTACCTGCTCCCCCCGCCCCAACACTTCATCTGCACTATTCCAGCTTTTAGGTCCATGGTTGTTCAACAATTTGTTTGGCTTTGTATGTTAACTCTCTTTTTAGCCACCAGGTTCCAGATGCCAGCAAGACGCTGACCAGACTTCCCTAGACAGAGGACCCCATCAGTGTGTTCTGGAGCTCTGCTTCCCCATGAGCTCCACCCTACTAGGGAAAGAGAGAGGCAGACTGGGAGTATGGATGGACCTGTCAATGCCCATGTTCAGTGGGGAAGCAATTACAGAAGCCAGACCTTCCACCCTCTTCAACCCACACGACCCTGAATCCATACTCCCAGAGAGATAGAGAATGGGAAGGCTATCAGGGGAGGGGATGGGATATGGAGATCGGGTTATGGGAATTTTGCAGAACTGTACCCCTCTTATTCTATGGTTTTGTTAATGTCTCCTTTCTTAAATAAAAAAAAAAAAACCTTCCAACTAATGAAGGAAAAAAAATCACTGTCATAGAGTTAACTTGTTGTATGTCTAATATCTATGTTTCCATTTAGTGTCCAAAAATGGCTTCATGACAGAATTGAGTTCCACCCATCTAAAATTCCTTCTTTTGGTACTTTCTTTTATGGAAAATTGCGAACACTTTATATCTTTCTGTGATGGAAGGATACTTGCTCATATTCTTAGGTCTTTATTTTATTCCACTTCTATGAAAGAATTAAATACAGTAAAAAGTAATTAATTCAATAAATGTTTGTTAAAGACAGTATGCCTAAAATGGTTCTAGAAAGACAGGGGTACATGAGTGCTCTGTGAGGTGGAGATACATGTCCAGGGATAAGTTAGGTCATGTCAGTTCCCCCACGAGGAGATACTATAGGAAAATAATAAATAATCCAAGAAGATGTTTGAATGTTTGAGGGAGGATTACAAAGCAACAGCAAATAACAGAGTCACCAGCATCAGGGTCATGTTTGGTAAGACATCACAAAAGGCCAGTCAGTATCTGGGGCAAAGAAAGGGAAGAAAAGTGATCATGGGATGCCATACAAGATCTTGTAAGTCTTTGTAAGAAGAGTGGTTTTTATTCTCAGTGCAGTATGTAACCACTGAAAGACTGGGCAAAAAAGAGGCAAAATCAACAAGGTTTACCAAAAAAAATTAATGATTTTTATATACTACAAATAGATTGAAAGAAGACAAGAACCATGCAATTAGGAGACTATTGCAATCATGTAGGTAGAAAATAAAGGTTCCTTAGAGAAGAGCAGTAATAATAAAGAAACGTGCAATTATGTTGTGAAATCTTTGCCAAGAGACTGAACAGGGTTTGTTAACAGATCTTTACAAGCTCTGTGTGGATTGAAAGGGAGAAATGAAGGGCAATTTCAGATTTTGTTCTGAGTTTCTGAGATGATGAAGCTGACTTTTAAATGTACTGACAAGTTTGGGGAATTGATAGGGAAGGAAATCAGGTTTCTAAGTATGAGTTTGTTTAAATGTATGGTTTCTGTTCTTTTAAAATTTTTTTAAATTGATTAATAATGAGCAAAAGACAAGTCTTTCCCTAGTGGGGTAGGGCTCTGGGGAGGTGGAGCTCCAGGAAACATTGGTGAATTCATCTGCCCAGGGAAGTCAGGTTGACATCATGGTAGCATCTGCAACTTGGTATTTGAAAAGAATTGATATAAAACAGGTAAGAATATAGCAGGTGAGATTTGGGGTCTTAATTTTGGAAAAATCTAGGAATATATTTTAGTTATATTCCAAGGGGCTCATGACTGTACGAATATTTTCCTGAGCCTAATAGCTAACATGCAGCTGGACTAAAGATATTGTCTCAGGAGATGGTGTCAGAGTTGGAAATAGGATTAGAAAGCTGAATCAAGGAAGAGAGTAACTCCAAAATATGGGGAAAGTGTATAAATACCATCACCTGTAAACCCCAACTATATGAACTGGGACCCATATTCAGCTCAGGAGCCTGTGTAACCTCTGCATCCCTGCAAGTCTAAGCTCACATTCCATGGTCATGGCTCAGAACATTCTAGGCCGCACTCATTTTAGGACCAGGTATTTTGACCAAGTCTCCTTTCAGAAGGGCAGTCCCCACCATTGTGGATCAATATTGAAGACAAGATTCTGTAGAATCCCATAAGAGGGTCCAAGATGTTGTTCCTAACGGATATGACCAGCGACGTTGTAGAGAAGGATCTGGTAGAGCTCTAGGCCCATCATATCTACATAGGAGTCCCAGGATTCCCTGAGTAGGGCCCCAGATCATGGAATGGTCTGGTGGTACCCTAAACAACCATCATTAAAGTATGCTGGTCTCTTGCCCTTTTTTATGTGACACTGTCAAGAAAATAGCAAGTATCCTGTCAAACTCATGTTGCTTTGGGTGTGGAGTTACATTACTCTATTTTGTATGTGTCCATTAGTTTTACTCATTGAAAACATACTTAGCTGTTTCTTTCATCATTTACATACCCATTTTAAGAAAAGAAGTAGAAAATCCCATCTTTTTCATTTTCCCGACAGTGTGTTGGTAATGTTGTAATCAATTATCTCAGCAAGTACAATGGACACTTGCATGAGACAAAGGGGCAGTTTTTCCAATTACTTCGAGAATATTTGCCACCTCTACATCCAGATGTTGTTTGGCTTGTATGATACTTCTGAATTCAAATTCACTGAACATCACTGATATAGAGCTTGATTATTAATTATAAACAGAAAAGATGGCTTCACTTTTTGATTATATAATTAAGTCAAGCTAGTAATATGTAAAGGTGAAATAAAGAATTTAAATTACGTTTGTTTCATCGGTCTGAATCTATGTGTCCCTCCCATTTCATAACTATCACTCAATTTTTTAAAATTTTTATTATCTTTATTTATTTATTGGATAGAGACTGTCAGAAATTGAGAGGGAAGAGGGAGATAGAGAGGGTGAAAGACAGAGAAACACCTGCAGCAATACTTCACCACTTGTGAAGCCTTCTCTCTACATGTGGGGACTGGAGGTTCGAATCTGGGTTCTTGCACATTGTAACTTGTCCACACAACCAGATGCATCACCACAGGGCCCTATCATTTATTTTTCTAACCTAACTTTACTTCTGGTGTTTTTCTAATTTTTCTAAGTATATTTAACAACATGTGATTGGAATAGCTGGAGTGATTTGTACACTTCTTTAGTGTGCTTGCTATTACAGACTCTAAGTACATGTTTTCGTTTTTCACTTAACTGTTCTTTCTATACATATACACAGATTCATAGGCAATACCTATGAGATGTAGAATTACTATATACTTTTATAATAGTTTATGCTTCATATGTTTTTCATTGTTTTACATACCTGTTTTTACTCATTTCATTTTATATCACTTAATGAAGTATTATACTTTGTTATCAGTCTACTTAGTTTTTCTTTAGAATATTGCCTATAAATTCTTCACTGTTCAAAATCCTCTAAACATTTACTAATAAGTGGGATTCATTTTTTGGAAAGCCTCTGAAATAATACATGCTTTATATACCAAATCAAAATATGCATGCCACTGTCCCTGTATTTCTAAAGCTGTTCCTGATTACTGATCAAAATTCCCCTGTTCTTCATTAAATGCTGAGATTCTTTTAAAATGCTTATTTACGGCTGCCTGGTCCGCAGGGGCAGACTGTGGATTTAATCGCCTACAGCACCAAATCTCTTTTAACATTTGGCCAACTGAGCATTAGGTAACTTGTTGGCTGGGAGTGAAAGGGGTGGTGCCACGTTCCTATACAGTGTATGGTAAGGTAACCACAATCCAATATGCTTAATTTATTTCCAAGTACTATCAACTATAATAGCCTTTAAATTTACACACCAAAAAAAAAAAAAAAAAGAGAGTCACAGTTTCTCAGACTTCATTAAATGTGGTTATCTTTTGTTCAGGGAGAAGTCTAATTATAGCTTTCCTTATAGGTAAACCAAATACACTGTAATTAATAAAATGCAATGTTTCTTTTCTTAATAGATAATATGTACCCATATACATCTATGACTTTAGAAAATATATTTCCAGAGGTGAAAGGAAAAGATAAGTAAGTGTTACTGTAACAGAACATTTCATTGAATGCAACGAATTTTGTTCTTCTCCTGGTATAAATAAATCTCACCAATGTCCACATTAATTTGGTCTTATTTTGGTGACTGTGATCTACTACATAAGGTTCTCGTTTACATTTGATTTCTGATGCATGATCATCACTGTAATATATACTTATGTGTAAGTGCTTTTAGCTCTTCATATACATATATCCATAAAATTAAAAATAGTAGTCTTTCCTCTTGAAAATTTCAGCTTTTTATTTTTAACAAAAATCCAGAATAAATGTTCAAGGTCTCTTCTATAATAACCTTCATAGAAGCCTTAGGAGTTAAAGCACATCTCTGGATTAGTCCGGCTTCAGTGAGGTTAAATTTAAAAACAGTATGCCTGCAAAGAGATACGATAAGCAGTTATAATGGGTAGCACTCAACACAGCACTGAATATAAATCAAAACTAACAAATGCCCTCCCCCACAAATCCTCTCAAGTAAAGTTCCTTGAATTTAATTATTATAGCAAATGGTAATATAACAAGAGTGTCTACTGTCAGAAAAAAAAATGTTTAAACCAGATGTATACTATTCAAAGCATATGTAAAACACATGCGATCCATAGCAAGGTCACAGGACCCACTCAAAGAGCATATGTGGAGTACATGAACCACATGTGGACACAAGTTGCAAAATCAGAAGTTTTTGCTCAGTGCGAAGACTCATATATTCTAAAGAAACCAGGGGCTCTTAAATAAACTTTGTACTTCTTAAGGTAAACGGATACCTTTTTGTGTAAAATCCCTTACTATAGGCAGACAAGGGCCCTCAAATCTAATGCTAGACTTGAAAGTATTAAAACCCTTGTTTCACTTCTTTTTAACATATCCCAGGGTGATTCAGTTGTTTTTTCTAAGGGCATAAAGATTTCTTCTTTGCACGTTGCTAATTCTTTGAGGATACCAGAGCTTATAATGAAATCTAAGTAAGCGGAGCCTACATATGTGAATTAGGAGCAACTACAACTTGAATAACTTCCTTTTTTTAACATTTAAACTAGCAAGACATTGATTTCTAATATTATGTATCTGAAAAAATTAAAACTTCCATACTCAGGAAATCACCAACATTTAAAAATTCAAGGAAAGTATTTATATTATTTAAATCCGAGAGAAAAGCACTTATATGATTTAAAGTGAATACATGAATCAATGACATATTCTCCTTTGCTCCAACAAGAATGGAATTAGGACTTAGAACCAGATAAGCCAGAAGGATGAATATAGATAATCACACTCACAGATGGGTCTCAGAAACAAAGCAAAGGACAATAGATATGATGTGAACTATAAGTTTGTGTAGTTGTGTGCTTTTGGTTTGGGAAGTTCTCTTCTTGACTGATGGCTTTTCTCTTGTATCATCAATAAATTATTGTAAAAGTAATGCTTCCTGTTTCAGAAGAAAAGGAACGAAGAAAAGAAATATATGAAATAAAACAGAACCTAGATTAAAAAAATAAATGAAAACATTAAAAAAATGCATATATATTGAAAGCAAAAAATATGCTACTTATCTTTTATTCTTATTTCTAAAATTATAATAATAAATAATAAAGGCATCTTACATATAGTAATCAATGAATTAAATTATAAATATATAATTTTATTTGTTCCTTATATAGATTTTTTTTTTAAAGTGTAGTGCAAGTTGAATTGTGGAGGGCAATTACCTGGTGCTAGAGAAATAAAACCAAGATGTGACAGCAATAAAGAAGCATCAAAAATTGGCTCTTTAAGCTATTAAACATGTGGCATGAAACATCTGATATCTTTTTCTGTCAGTTTCTCTTTAAAGAAATATGTGACTTATATAGTCATCATATCCATTATAAACTTTGTGAACTATTCAAATTATTCTATAGAAATTAGTATATTACAAGTGCTCATTATTGTCACCCATAAATTATAGGAGAATCATGAGGATTCAAAAAAGTAAGCCAATATGAGAAACAGTGTTCCAAGAAGAAGAAGAAGGAGAAAGAGGAGATGGTGGAGGAGTGGGGAGGGAGGAGGGGTAAGGTGGAGGAGAAGAAGAAGGAGGAAGAGGAGAAGGAGGAGGAGGAGGAGCCATACAGAATATTTTTTGTTTGTTGCAGTGCTCAACTCTGGCTTACTGTGGTATTGGAAACTAAATTTGGAGACTGATGCCTTAGGCACCAAAGTCTTTTTGCATAACCAGTTTCAGAATAAGTTTCCTGTTAATAGAACACCTTTTCTGACCTTCATTCAGTGAACACAAATTTGATATAATAAATAATTATCATAACAAAGATTTCACACTGCTTCTATACCATTTTACACATTCTTACTAAAGAATGCCTACTTTGTATAGTAGGCAAGCAAGAACCATTGCTTCTTTTCTATAGTTTAGTAAACTAAGACTGTGAAGATATGATAAATAAGTTGCTTATATTATGTATGAAGAGGGCAGGGGTAGATAGCATAATGGTTATGCAAAGAGACTCTCATGCCTCAGGATGCAAAGTTCCCCATACACCAGAAACCTGTGCTGAACAGTGCTCTGGTAAAAAAAGAATATATCTATTAAGAAGTCAACCTAAATTTTTGATTCAGCAGATGAAGAGTTTTAAGGTCAGTAATTATTTTATACTTAGCTAAAATACTGAATTGGAAAGTTCTCAATCTATTTATATTCTCATATTTCAAATAATATTTTAATGATGTTGCTATTAAGAAAAGAGTATGATAGAGGACTGGAGAGACAACATCGTGGTAATGCTGTCACACCTGAGTCTCTGAGATCCCAGGTTCAGTCGCCAGCACCATCATAAACCAGAGCTCAGCTGAAGTTTCTAGGTCTGTCTACCAATCTACCTATTATCTATTTATCTATTTTCCTCAGTGTATATCTCACTTAAGTAAATTTTAAAATATTTTAATAAATGAGTATGATAAAAGAAAAACACTTCATTAGGAAGATGAACCAACAAAGAATGGAATGAGAGATTTTTTTTTTCCTTCCTAAATTTTCTGGTAAAACACAGTGCACTCTCCAGTACTTCCTGAAAAAGTAAGAGACTGCAATCTGTATGTTGTATTTCAAAATCCATACAACATATAGTTTTTGCCATTTTTATGTGTGAATAATAGTGATTACAAGATGATAAGATTACAGGGTATAGTTCCATACCACATCCACCACCAAAATTCCACATCCCCATGATGCCAAAGATAACCACCATAGTCTGAGAAAGGGGGCTGTTATACCCCTCTTATCCTATGATCTTGTCACTGTTTCAATTTTATAAATAAATAAATTTTTTAAAAATAAGGGTTCTGGAGGTTGGGCCATGAAGAAAGTCTATCTTCTTCCTCTTCTCCTTTCTTTTTCTCTCTTCTCCTTCTGCTTCTCCATCTCCTCTCCTTTTCTGCTTCCTCTTCCTTTTTTTGGTTGTTGTTTTGTAAGTTCATGTGTTAACAGTTCTCCAGATTCCACTTATGAGTGAAACTATCTTGTTGTTGTCTTTCATTTCTTTACTTATCTCACTAAGTATAATCACCTCCCATTTTATACATTTTGTCCCAAAAGACACAATATTATCTTTTATGATTATAGAGTAGTATTACATAGAATATATATCCCATAACTCCTTTATTTAACTTTTTATGTATTATTATTGGATAGACACAGAGAGAGATCGAGAAGGGAGGAGGGATAGAGCTAGGGAAAGAGACAGAAGACATTTGCAGTCCTGCTTCACCATTCACAAAACTTTCCCCTTGCAGGCGGGAACCAGGAGCTTGAACCAAGGTTCTTGTTCACTGTAATGTGTTCACTTAACCAGATGCACCACTACCTGGTCCCTATCCCAAAACTTCTTTATCTAATTATTAGTCAACAGACATTTAGACTGCTTCCACTTTTGGCTATTGTCAATAAAGCAGCTATGAGCATAGTTGTACATGTGTGTCTTTGTATTAGTGTTTAGATAAATACCTAAAAATATTATTGCTAGGTCATAAGGTAATTCCATTTTTATCTGTTTCAGGACTCTCCACACAGTCTTCCAAAAGGACTGCACTGGATTTCATTCCCACCAGCAGTGTTAAAGTGTCCCTTTTTCTCATCAAAACCTGTTATTTCCCATTTTACTGATGTAAGTCGAGCATTTCTTCATATGTCCATGGGCCATGTATATCTCCTCTTTAGGAAATTGTCTATTCAGTTCTTTGCTTTCGTTATTTTATTTTATTTGTTGTTATTGTTGTTAAGCTGTGTCAGTTCTCTATAGATATTTTAATATGATAGGGGTTGATTGTTGACTGTAAGATGTGCAAATATCTTCTCTCAATTACTGGGCTGTCTGATTATTACCTATCATTTCTCAATGTTTTTGAAAATATCATTCTTTCTGAGGATTTGGAAACTCTTTTTCTAAGAGATGCATTTACATTTATGACTTTGTTAGTATAGCAGTAGTCTTTAAACTTTCCACTCATACTTTAAGACAAAAGTCTAATATTATTTCTGTAACTCCATCTGCAACTACCCTAGACAGATTTGTTTCTGTGTTTCTATTATATTTGTCACAATGTTATGATTGGTTCATTTACATGTATACTTTTTAAGACCACTGACAATACCTCAAGATGAAAGTTATCATGTTTATTACCTTTGTATCTACAGTAATTTTAAGTAATAATTATAAGTAAACATAAAATGAACAAATGGTTTTTACTTTATGGTATCAGTTGATTTAGAAGCCTCTATGCTGTTTAGGTGCAATGTAGTTGTCTGTAACAGGCAATACTAAAACACTTATACCCAAGAAACTAATTCAAATAATCAAGCCTGTTTTTTTTTTCCATTTCCTTGTCTATTTATGAAGCATCCCCTTAGTTTGCAGTTAGAGAAAAATATCCGTTTCTCTTACATCATTGTATATTTCACATGAAATACTATAATTTTTCATGAAGCACCACTCATAACACTAGAAATTCTATTTATGTCTGTCAACCAAAGAGAATTGTAGGCAGCACCATTGTACTGAGTCTGGAATTATTTTTCTGGATTTGACATCAGATTATGTACACACTTTTATCATGTCCTTCATCTTCATTGGAAATGCACAGAAGAGCAATATTTTGTCATTCCAATTTGACACAACCCATTGACATTTCTCTATTAAAGACGTGGAGCTGAAAATGTGAGTCTCACCCCTTTTTGTCTCATCTTAACAATGCATGAGGAATGAGAATCACTGAGTATGTTGGCTGTACATTTTCTACCATGTGCAGTGCAGACACAGCTCAGCAGACTTCCAAAGAGTGTACTCATCTTGCAGGCTTTCACATTTGATCAATGTAATGTTGGCAGTCTGCTACTAGGTGTCATCCAGGGTTGTATCTTATGTATTAAAACAGGAGAACAGTTTTCAACTCGGTCCTAATTGACTGTCCTGACACTTTATTCCTATCCTAATATTTACATATATGTATATGATCATAAGTAAGATAATATTTTTTTATTATTGCCAGGACTTCACTTCTTAAGCTGACTTTTTATTTCAGATGAAAAGTGGGAGAGTCAGAAAGATAAAGGGAGAGGGAAAGGCAACACAGCACTGAAATTTCTCCTACTACAGTAAGCACCAGGGTCAAACCTTAGTTCCATGCACAGTAAAAACAGATACCTTCCCAGGTGAACTATCTTCACAGTCCTAATAAATATGACTTAAAACTTCTATTTTGGGGAGATCAGGCAGTGATACACCTGGCAGAGTTCACATATTACAATATGCAAGAACTCACATTGAAGTCCCTAGTCCCCATCTGAAGGGAGGAAGTTTCATGTGCAGTGGAGCAGAGCTGCAACTCTCTCTCTTTCTCTTTGTCTGTCTGTCTGTCTGTCTCTCTCCTCCCTCTTTCCCTCTATCTATCTATCTCTGTCTCTCTCTCCCAGAATAATGAAATTTATTCATTATTCTTTCATACCTGATTGATAACCTAGCTGAATAGAGTATATTAAGTAGCTATATTTTCCACTCAAAATTTTGAGTATTTACTGCCAGTCTATTTTAGTTCATAGAGTTCCATTTGAAAAATCATCTGATGGCCTTATAGGAGTTTCTTTGTGGATGCTTTTCACCTTTTCTCTGGTTGTTTTTAAAATTCTCACTTGTCTTTTGTTAAATTATCACATGTACTAGTGAGCTTAACTTTGATATTTTTGTTAGCACTTAGAGTTTCCTGAATCTGAGGGTGTATCCCCTTCTTAAGTTTGAGGAAATTCTCATTTGAATTTTCCTTTAGGTGAGCATATTTAGTATAATAAATTTGAAATCTTATTTGAGAATTTTATACAGCTCTGCTAAATTTGAAATTTCCTGTGTCAGTATTTTCTTCCATCAATGCAGGCCATTTACTCAGCTTTACTAATATGTCTGATGAACTGAGAGAACTAAAACCTATGTTTGATTGGACCTGGATAGTGGTCCTTCTCAGGCTAAAACACCAAGGCTGGGTCCACCTGATCAGTGTCCAAAAGTTTGAGTTTACTGGTGTTCTACATGCTGTAGGAAGATCTGATTCCAGCAGGTTAAATACTGTAAATGGGTTATATCTCCTTGTCATCACATCTAGAGGCAGTTACTATGGCAGCAATTCCATTTGGCTTTATCCACCAAGACTGTTATCAGCAGCTGCCACAATTCTGGGGAAAGATGACACTGCAACTTCACATTGTTTGTAGTTTTTTTTATGTCCCATTTCCCATTGCCATAAAGTTATAAGCACAAAAGTGTAATAGGACTGAGATGTTTGCTTTTGGTTCTGTCTGTGTCCTTCTCAATATAGACATATAATTCTCTTCACAATTGTGACTTGTTTCCATACAGAATAGCTTTTTCACTTCGATGATGGTGTTCTTTGCCTATATTCTGAGCTTTATTTTTATTTATTTATTTAAAGATTTTTTAAAGTTATCTTTATTGGATAGAGATAGCCAGAAATTGAGAGGGTAAGGGGAGATAGATAAAGAGAGAGACAAAAAGAGACATCTGTAGCCCTGCTTCACCACTTGTGAAGCTTTCCCCCTGCAGGTGGCGACCAGGGTTCTCAAACCTGGGTCCTTGTTCATTGTAACAGGTACACTCAACCAGGTGTGCCATTACCCTCATTGATTCTGAGCTTTGTTTTCCTAGCTGCAGAAGCTTGTTTGAGATCCAAGCCAACTTCTAGAGCAGGTTTCTGTATATGTTGTGACTTTATTCATATTGCGGGGGGCAAAGGAGAGCAAACAACTTTGAGAGAGTTAATGGAAATGATTTTAGACCACATGGGAGGTGCTAGAGCCCTAGAGGCAGCACTTGTACAATGATGTCACTACCTCTTTCTCTTTCTGAATGAAAACAATACCCATATTAATAATATTATACATGCACAAAGCCCCAGATCTGCAAAGTCAAACAAAAAATAAGTATTAAAATGTCTATCTCAAGGAGTTCTTTCATTTCTTTCTTTTTTACTTTATTTTTTTAAGATGAAACCATAGAGAGAGAAGAAAAGAGAGACAGACAGACAGACAGAGAGAGAGAGAAAGGGAAAGTTCTAAAGCTCCTTTCAGCATAGTGGGGGCGAGAATCAAAAGCAGGTCACACATATCACAAAGCAAGTGAACTATTTTGATTACCCTCTCGGAATTCTTTTATGAACAAATTGGGTAGCTGGAGTACACCCTGTTGCTACAGAGCGGGAGTTCAAGAAGAAATTCAAGCAGAAGAGGTAACATTAGATGTGGTACCAAGGAGAAATTTTGCTTCCATATCTTAAACCAGTTGATTTAAGTATGAATGACAACAGAATGCTATACACATTTGATTAAGGTTGCATGAGTTTGCAGGCAAAGGCCTGGATTCAAGACCTGACTCAACACCTACATGGGGGAAGCTTCAAGAATAGTGAAGTAGTGCTATTCTCTCCCTTCTTACCCACCCCCTTCAACTATTTCTCTAGCAAAAGAAAAAAAAATTGCCACTGGGAGCAGTGGATTCATTGTGTAGGCACCAAGTCCCAGAAATAACTCCATCCATAGCGATTAAAAACAACAAAAGAGAATAACAAAATAAATTTATTGTTGTAACTTTTAATTTTATTGGAAATTATTAAAAACGCCATTAGGGCTGAGAATAGCTCAAAAGGTAAAACATGTACTTTACCATGCATGAGGAAGGAGTAAGTATAAATCCCAGTACCACATAGGAATGTTTTACAAATAGTAGAATGGTGTTTTTGTGACTCTTATTTCCTTTGTCTCTTTCTCTCAATATCTCTTTCTCTTTTCCTTTAAAGCTCTGTATGAAATTTAAAAGAAGAATAATGTCAGCTGGGACATTATAGTGCATATACAAAGACTGTTGGGAGAAAAAAGAATTTTAAATGAATCAGAATTTCCTTAGTACCCATACATACAAATACTCAATTTACAATATAATCTTTTTGACTTTGAAATTGTTGTAAAACAAAGTATATAGAAGTATGTACAAGTTATATGTATGTTTAATTGTATCTCAAGTGTGAAACTTGCTTTTTCCCCAAAGCCTGCTACATTATTCTGGGAGATGTTTAAGTAAAAAAAATCAGGCCACACAGACCTTGTATAACTTGTCTTGTATGTGTATAATCACAGCTGCTCTTTCAACACAAATTTTCAAGACCAGAAATCACTAGATTGTGAAAGTATTGCTTTATCTAGCACTGTTACTTTGAAATAACCTATGTAATCTTCAGAATAATTTTATCTGGATTAAAAATTAAAATCAAGTCATTAGACTGGGTTTGTTTTCTTAGAAAACACGGTGTCTTGGCACAAATGAAGGTGTTTCTGATCTCTGTGTGCTTATCTAAGGCTTTACAATATTGTGAGGATGTGTAAATAAGCAATTGGAAGGCTTATTTTGAAGTAATTTAAAGCTATACTATTATGGCTTGTTGTAAAACATTCTCATAAATAACTTGGAAGAATTATTTCTAGAACAGTATATGAGAATTAGACCTACATAATTCTGACTGCAATAGCAGAAATGGTAAGTTTAATTCCACCCACACATCTTTTTTAACTGAAAGTATTACTTCCAAATTGCAAGGCTTCAAAATTCTGGTTTTGTAGCAATGCTATCTGCCAGTATCCCATAAAGTTTTATTTCCCTAAGGTTTCCACAATATGACATATTTGGATCGTGTTCAGTTCCAATCTTCCCTGTGTGAGTTCATCTTGTGTATTTTTATTGTCCTCTTAATTATCTACACATAGATATTAATTCCAGAATGTACAAATCGGCTCCATTGTGATTTCTTCACCACCCTCTTATATGATAACATCACTTGTGAATTCTATTTACAAGTTTCCAGGCAGACGTGTGGTTGATGTAAATTTGTGGGACAACAGTATTCAGATATCTGCTTTCAATTTGTGTGCATGTTTTCCCTTGTTATTCTCCCTTTTTTATGGCTGTATTAATTGTTACCAGAAGTCTCTTTGAAATGATTGAGGAACCCAACCATGGAATGCAGCAGATTAGAAATTATTGTTTTGCTTCATCTGAGAAATGTGTCAATGCAGACTAATACTTATGTCTTGGAGACATTCAAGGAATGTTACACCACTTGATTCAGTTCTCAGCATGTGAGTACTATCTGACCAACAAGACATAAACTATTCTAACATTGGTACTTTTATCGACCCATTTGACACTTATGATACTTGCTGAAATGATGAAGCAAAGACTAACGCATAAGTAAGGGAAATATTACATGTGGGAATTGGTATGTTGCAGCTCACTAAATCCTTAGGCATTAAGGCTAAGGATTAATACAAAGAATCTGTGGCTGACATCAAAGCCATATGCTAGCAGGATGTTTGAGTAATTTAAGAAACAGATTGGAGACTAAGGGGCCCTACCATTTAATCCCTGAGCACTAGCTTACTATTTGGCCAGGTTTATTTCTTGTAAATGTATCTTGACACAAGACATTATCTTCTCCCACTTCAAAAGAGTACTTTTTAAAAAGTATATATAAAATTACAAATTATTTGAAAATAAGGGTTTTTTTTTTCATCACTGGGGCTTCATGGTTCTGATCTGACTTTTTAAATGAAGGAATAGAGAGTGGCCAGACAGTAATACACCCAGTTAAACACACACATTACTATGTGCATGGTCCTAGGTTCAAGTCCCCAGGCTTCATCTTGCATGTGTGGAAACTTCAGGAATTGCAAAGTAATGTTGCAGATATTTCTTTCTCCCTATCTCCATATTCCCTTTCAATTTCTGTCTCTATCTAAAAAAAAAAAAAATGAAAGAGAGTGAAATAGCACTGAATCTTTCTCTATGCGGTAGGGACTGGGCTTGAAAAGAAGCAAGCATATTAGTCCAATGAGTATCTTGTTGGCTTGAAAGCAAAGTTTAAAACGATTTAATAAAAGTTGTAATCTTTTTTTTTTTTTTTTTTTAACCAGAGCACTGTTTAGCTCTGGCTTATGGTGGTGCGGGGGATTGAACCTGGCACTTTGGAGCCTCAGGCATGAGAGTCTTCTTGCGTAACCATTATGCTATCTACCCTCCACCCTAAAAGTTGTAATCTTTAATAAACATGTAGCTCTAGTGGATATACACCGAGACACTATCAAAACTACATTGGGATGGATACTAAAGCTTTGGATGTAATCAGTTAAAGAATATAGTACGTAGCTTTAGATTGAAGTCAATCATCAAGTCAATCTGAAATGGCATAACATGGAAATGATTCAGAGCCCTGCCCATTATAATATAACTGCTAATGTTCTTATGTATATAGTTCAAATGGACACTTAATTTTCCACTAATTTAAAAAGTGGGAGTCACAGTCAGTCCTTTTCTGTTTCTCATTTATTGTCTACTTGCTTTTAATTTTTTAATTTTTTTACTAATTATCATCAATTCTAAGTGTACTTTAGAAACATCCAAGGATCATTGAAAAATACTAATCCTTGGGTCTACCAAGATCTATTTAATCCAAAGATTGAAATGTTTGGCCAAAGCATGAGCATTTTTTAAAACTCCCCAAATGACACAAATGAATATCCACTACTGAGCACATTTTGGAGGTGCTAATCAATAGGTTACAAAGAATAAAGTACAGCATGAGATATTTGTGTGACTATGTGTGGTTCTGTGAATAATTACCAGAATATGTTACAACTTCTTAGATAATAGTTTTTTTTTTTTTTACCACAGTAATGTTAGAGGGTTATTGCCAACTGTTTAATAATAATGTCGTGCCTGACTTTTTTAGAGCTTTCTTTCCCTCCCCTTTTCTTTTCCCACACAATCAGAAGGGGGAATTCCCCATACTTTTTTAAACAAAATGCTGCTTAATTGACGATACTACACTTATGTATAAATTTACTGGGAAGGGGAATGTATATGCATACTGCTACCAGGTAACAGTTCTAAGAATGGGACAACATACTTATGTCCCTTCACAGGACATAACCCTTGACAGAGACCACTGTTATTTTTCTCCCTTGTAGAATGAAGACTCAATTTCTTTCTTCCCCTCTGACCATACTTGTTAAGGTTTGGCTACATTCACTCAGTATGTAAGTTGAAGATATGGCAACATGGGCTGGGCAGTGGCATAACTGGTTAACCTTCACATAATACCAGGACAAGGACCCAAGTTTGAGTCCCAGCTCCTCACTGTAGGAAGTCTGTTCACAAGGGACATAGCAGGTCTGCAAGTGGCTTTCTTTCTCTTCTTCTTTCTAGCTTCCTTTCCTCTCTCAATTTCTCTCTGTCCTGTCTAGTAAAAATTAGAAAGAAAAAATGGATGCCAGGAATATTAGATTCATGGTCCCAACACCCAGCAGCAAGATAGCCCTAATAACCCTGGTGGCAAACAAACAAAAGAAAAAGTCAACACAATAAGCAATATACAGTAGCTGCTACTCTGCCCACAAGCACCTTTCAACAAATCTTTACTGAAGAAATATTTAATGATTCTTTAATAGTCATTTGATGAAGAATAATAAAAAAAAACATGTTGGATTCCCTTAGAATGTTCCATACGTTTATATTACTAGTTACTTGGGGTTTATGGAAAAGCAGATAGCAAGGCAAGATTATGCTTGCAAGATATTAAGGAAAAGAGGGTGAAAAGCTAAGAAGACACTGTACACCACAATGCAGACAAGATCCCCACACAACAGACAAGAGGAAGGAAAACAGACTGGGAAGAAACTCACTCTGGATCACAGCTACAAAAAAAAAGTTAATCAAAGCCAATGAGGCATTCTAGAGTCTCTTGAGACTATCTGATATTTACTAGGAATGCCCTACTCTCCTGGTTCAAACAGGCTCTGTCCTGTGCTAAGAATGGCCTGAAGCAAATGTGACAGCAACTACAGTTAGTCACTTATGCTCCCTATAGAAGCTGATATGAAATGTGACATTTTACAAATAACCAGATACTACAGTTCACATCTCAACTTCCCCATTATGCTTAAGAGAACATGTCTTGCACCAAAACCAAGGATCCTGGGGTAGGAGGGGATCAAGAGAGGTGGAGAAGGTGTTGAGGATGTGGTGCACAATGGTAGAAAAGACCCAAGTTGGAGCTGAACATGATTTATTAGGCACATATCACAGGGAGATGAGGACTTGTACCCATACGTCAACAACTGCACTATAAACCACTAGCTACCCAATAAAATGATTTGGAAAGAAAGTAATGTATTTAACTAAAAAATAAAAAGGAACATCTTCCTCATAGCCATAGCCATATACTTTTCTTCAAGGAAGGAATTTTGAAAGTGAAAAGTTATTTTATCTATATAAATGGACTCAGCATAAAAGCGGATCTTCATCTCAATCTTTCTCTAGAGTTAATTCTATATACTCATCAACTGACAAGATAGATGTGATGATGCTTGAATGTGCAGGGCTTATGCTATAGGAAAGGAACTTATAAATGACAAGACTTGGGGCTTCTAAAAGGTGACTGTCACATTCATTTCCCTGCTTAATACAGAGATAAAAGAAGTACACAGAGATAGTCTGTGAAAAGAGATTTCTACTTTTCAGGTCTTAAAGAGGGTAATCTTTCATAAGTGAGTGACTGTCTTATGTCACAAAATATTTATTCCCAAATTGTAGATCAGTATGGTATACTTTTCAACACTACAGCATTGTAGTATTAATCCCAAATCTTCCATTATTAGTTTTCTTGCATTATGGTAGTCAGCACTTATATTCATTAGTATTATTCAAGAAGCAAATGGCAAAATAGGATTATATATGTAAGTGAGATGTAGGAGCAGCAGGAGTAAAAGGAGGAAGTGCTAGATAAAATTATAGTTATGCAAAGGTCCAACAGTCCCAGGTCCAATACTCTACACCACTATAAACCAGAGTTCTAGTGCTCTGGTTAAAAAAAATAAAATAAATTAAAAATAAAGAAAGGAGGAAGTGGAAAAATGTTTCAGTTTGTAAAATAAATAAGTGTTCTGTGTAAGACCAGAGTGATGTAATAAAGGTTGCTGAAGTGGGTGTTTCAAGACTATCCTTAAGTTCAAAAAATACTTTTACTGGTTTGTTAAGAGATTTTCAACAAATGCACACTTGGTAAATCCTCTTCTCACTAGTCTGCTTAAGTGTCTCTTCCTTGTTTTGTTATAGAAATCATGACTAGCAGTAGTGCCATGATGAATCCTTAAGATATCAGTTGAGTTCACAGGAAGATTATTCTCAGATCATAAAATCTAAACATCATATTGTCATAGGCACCTGCTACATCATCTCCATACAGAGTTTTCTGACATAGTTAGTCTTTATTGCCAAGATCAAAAACAGAGTTCAGAAAATCTTAAATAAAACAGAATATTGATTTGTAAAGGAGAGTTTCATGAAAAATCAACTTGCCTTTTGCATTGAGGACTATTCATGCCAACTCTTTTTTAAAATTTTTTATTTATTTATATTATTGGATAGAGACAGACTGAAATTGAGAGGGGAGGCGAAGGCAGAAAAGGAAAGAGACAGATAGACACTTGCAGCCTTACCTCACCACTTGTGAAGCTTTCCCCTGCAGGTGGGAACCAGGGACTTGAAGCTGGGTCTTTGTGCACTGTAATGTGTGTGCTTAACTAGGTGCGCCATTACCTGATCCTCAACTCTTTAACTCTTGATCGGACTTCTGAGTCACACCTACTAAGAAAGAAAAAGAAAAGAAGAATTTCACTTGATACATCTATGCCTCAAGGTAATGATAGGCACCTGAAGGATATGGAATATATTTAAAATGATTAGAAGAGTGAAATGAAAACTGAAGAAACAACCTATGAGTGTTTCACTATCCTCTCACATAAGCATTTTTCTAGCATTGCTAGTTTATAATAAAAATCCATGAGAATATATATGTATATATATAATGTCTGTGTGTCTATAAGATACCATTTAATATGATCCATTTAATAATTAAATTCATTATTGAACTTCAAAAAATTAAAAGTTGATAAGCATATAGTAGCTGGAAATACAAAAAATAAATTATAACACTGTAAATTATTTTCATATGAAACCATAAAATAAACTTTTTTTAAGATACCCTTAATTACCAGAAATCAGGCTAGCTCTTTCAATGTATATATTTCCACAGAAAAAATGAAAACAAGGACCAGGCAGTGACACACTAAGTTAAATGCATGCATTGCAGTGCACAAAGACCTGTCCCCATTTGCAGAGTGGAAGCTTCACAAATGGTGAAAGCAGGTCTGTAGGTGTTTCTCTGTCTCTCTTCCTCTCCTCTCCCTTGCATCTCAATTTCTTTCTGTTCTATCCATTAATAAATGAACAAAAATATTGAAAAAATAAAAACAGCCATTTAAACTTTGAGTAGCCCTAGATAGAATGTATTAAATATTTCTGTTTAATACAGAAAATATGTATTATTGCAAAAAGTCTTTCACAGTTAATTCTTGACTATCAAATTATACTCTGCATGAATTATCTGTGTGATACAGAGTAGAGTCTGGGAAAAGACTGCTTTGTAATAGTGGCAGCATTAGAAAATCTCTTCATGAAACACACCAGCACAAATACATACATATATATGTACACATATCTAAGAAATCATTAAATAAGATCTAAAAATTGAAACAGAAAAAAATAATCCAGGAATGTTCAGTAAAAGGTGAATAATGCAGAGCATTTATGACAGAAAAATCACAAGACCATATCAGACATAGATACAGAGCAAATGCAAAATTTAAGTTTCAGGTATGTAAATGAAAACAGTGAGACCACAAAGAGAAAAAGTATCCGTTGAAAGTATTTTCTCATAGATTCTAGAGTGCCCTAGCATGAACCCTTTAGAATGTTGAGATCAGAGAACATCTCTGAATGTAGATCAAGTTTTATCAAAGCTGACTACTTAGTCTGCAAGTGGAACAAAAGACATAGTTTAACAAATGCAGAAATAATGAGGGTTTCAGATTTCTAACCAAGGCACCAAAGGATATACTGGTGTCTAAAGTTTCAAAGCATGGGAGTTCACAACTAAAATTGCACCATTGCCACATAGAATGTCTGCATTCCATAGACTGATCTGTAAAAGCAAAATGTCAGTATCTTCCTCTTTGTATTGTTATAATGATAAAGAAATTTATACTAAATCTGAGTTATGTGAAATGTGAAAATTTTAGTCTTTATGTTACTTGACAAAAGAACTCTGCTTGTTCATGAGGAAACTGAATGCATTACTCTCCCACAGATTCTTGAAATGGATAAGATGAAAATACTAGCACTGGTCACTGAAAGAATATATTTCAAAGTTAGAAATGTGAAGTTGTCTCAGGTTATATTAAGTTTACAAGTAAGTGAATATAAATGAATAGATAAGTGAGATGTGCAAATTTACCTTTAAAATATTTTCCTTTAAAAGCCCTAAAGTGAGTGTTGGAGATAGTACATAATTATTATGCAAAAGGCTTTCATACCTGAGACTCTGAAGTCCCAGGTTCAAGACCCAAAACCACATAAATACAGAACTGAGAAGTGTTCTGGTAAAATAAATAAATATAAAAAAGAACCCCAAGAGTAATTTTACCCTCTTCCTTTGTTAATTCTGGATGTGTAATTAGGAAATGGACTTCTAACCTCCAGAATTTTAACAAATTAAATATTAATGTTGATTTAGCCACCAATTCTGTAGTATTTTGGAAACCCAACTGACTAAGATAACTTTCAAATACATAATATAAAGAACATGTTTTTCTCAAAATATAGAACACCTGTAATAGAATAATTTAAGTCTTATTATTCTAATTTCTGAAAAGCTGTGAACAACAGTGTGAGCTATTTTCCAGCTGCCTCATTTCCTTTGAGCTTAAAATAGTCACATGCATATCACAAAATGACTAACTCTGAGTAATATGCTAGAATTTACTTATTCAACTTTATTTTAGTCAATGTATTAGAACTCTAAATTATCTGCAAAGATATATTTGAGATGATTGAGGGAAATGTTTTCACAGAATTTTTTTTTTGCAAACAAAAACAAACCACCTGTTTTCACAATAACCTTAATGGTCAAGTATCAATCAATACTATTGGTCTGATTTTCCACTACATTGCTACAACATTGTCTATATTCTTGTGTTTTTTGTCAGCTTATTAAACTATATAAAATGTTGCAAATATATGTATTTGCTTCAGAGTTCTTCTCATATAATAATCAGTATATTCAGTTGTACTTAGTGGAAAGAACAGAGACAAATATTGTTTACTTTATCTCAACTTTAAGTGGAAGCCTTTGAAAGGATAAAGTATTTTCAAATTGTCAATAAAAAATTCTCAAAAAAAAAAAAGCGGGATAGTCTCAATAAATAGGCACATGCATCCACAAGATGATGTCTTGGTTAACATAAACAGTTACTGTTCCGGATCGGGGTAGAAATTAGTAGATTAATAAAATATGCTTTACAGGGATGTTGGAAGAAAATAGAGCACTTGCGTAGTACACTACTTTGTCACATTTACAAGCCCAACCTCCACTACACTGAAGGTGTCTTCAGTGCTGTGGTCTCTTTCATTCTAAGCCTTTTTAGATCTCTTGATCTAGTAGCTCAGCTATTACATAACATAACAATGCAGAGACCTGGGTGGTAGTATGGAAAAAAATTGTTAACCCACAGTACAGATTATCATGCATAAACTAAAATAATTGCATTTTACAAAACTAAAAAGAAAGTGTTCAGAATATATCATTAACTTAAAAAAAAAGAAAACAAATAGATAAATGTCTGCTCTGCAATGAGGATCATTTGGTTAGAAATCTGTAAAAACATATATTTTCTGGGGGCCAGGCGGTAACACAGCTAGTTAAGCGCACGTGGTGTGAAGCGCAAGGACCAGCACAAGGATCCCAGTTCGAACCCCCGGCTCCCCATCTGCTGGGGGAGTCGCCTCACAAGTGGTGAAATAAGTCTGCAGGTGTCTATCTTTCACTCTTCCTCTCTGTCCTCCCCTCCTCACTAGATTTCTCTCTGTTCTATCCAACAAAAAAGACAACAACAATAATAACAATGATAAACAAAAAGGGCAACAAAAGGGAAAATATAGCCTTCAGGAGCAGTGGATTCATAGTTCAGGCACTGAGCCCAAAAATAACCCTGAGGCAAAAAACAACATATATATATATATATATATATATATATATATATATATATATATATATATATATATATATATATTCTAAGTTCTATCTATGTATTGCCTCACAGAATTCCTTATCACATTTTTGTTATTTACTAGTCACTGACTATCCAACCAAATAACTGTTAGTCAATAAAACATGTAAGTACTTACAATTTACCATTTTATTCCTCCTGTATTCAGCAATCAGACATACTATTCAGGAAAAAAAGGTTTGTGCTTTTAAAACATTTTATTGGCAGGAATTAAAAGTTTGCAGTGCAGTTGTTACACACATGGACATTTTCTCATCATCATGATATTTGTCTGCAAAACACTTTCAGCAGAAACATGGGTATTTTTTCTTCTCCACCCAATCCTTTCCTTTTCTTCCCAAAGCCCCCTACTTTGGTGCAATACTCCACACCAATGCAACCATGTCTCACATTGTTTTTCTTGTTTTGTCCAGGGTTCTTCTGTAAATGAGATCACACACCATTTGCCCTCATATTTAAAATAGAACAGTCCCTTCAGTTCCTTATCACATTTTCTACAGAGATATTCATAACTGTGTAATAAATCATTATTTGCTCAGTTATAGAAGATGCCTCAGACATCTTCAAAAGAGAAATTCACTGAGAAGTCATAATTGTTGAAGAGTACAAACCAACTATGCATAGTAAAAATGAGACAGGCTATGTTTTCCACTCATTGACAGAATACTGCTCTACTTACCCAAACATAATGTTTTGTTTATCAGATATAATTTAGGGATGGATCTCAGATCAAAGGAAATTTATGATGCTGCATTCAATTTACCATAGCCCCACATGCAAACAAAGTTAATGGCTACTTACAGAAGATAGTCATCCCACACATACCTGTGGACATCTAATTTTTTGACAAAGGGGCCCAAAATATTAAATGTTAGAAGAAGTGCCTCAACAAATGGTTCTTGGAAAATTGGATTGGAGTATGCAGAAGAATGAAACTGATCCACTGCATTTTACTGTGGGGCCCAGTTCTCTGTCTGTTGGCTGGGGACAGAGAAGTAGGGGGGAGATGGACCACCCCAGGGGTCCTGGAAATACTGCTGACAAGGGCAGGGTGAGTGTATGGAGAGAAAACACGGCCACTTTGGGAGAAACTTCAGGGAGACATCTCGTTTATTTGGGGATACAAGCATGTACATATACCCAAGAGTTAGGAAAAGGTTAAGATAATCATCAAGCCACACACACAATACAGGGTTAAGTCTTGTCCTATCAGGTGACTGGGAAGTTACCATATAATGTCTAGTCATGAGCTCACCATGCATAGGCAGGCTTCTCTCTAAAGGTAAATCATGAGCACTTCAGGGTAGGGGGAAAGGGAGCTGTTAAGCAAGACCAGGATATTTGTAGTGGGCTTCAGTTGGCCATATATAGTAATTTATAGCCTAGTTCAACAGGAACAAGGAGGTATGTGCAAGAAGGCTGCCGATCTGGAAAACTCCTTCTATTTTAAGGTCATGGGGTTGAGTGAGGACCTGCCTGCCTCCCCTCCTGTGAAGAGGGGGCTCGGGGCAGCCAGCCCTCCCAGACTCTCATGGAGACAATGGCCTGGATTTCACAGACAATGGGCCTTTCCCCCCATTTTACCTCACACACACAAAAAAACTCTGAGTAGAGCAAGGATGTGGATATTAGACCAGAAAGTATCAAATTTTAGAGGAAAATATTGGCAGAACTCTTTTCTATCAACATTGTAAAGGTGTATTCAATGACTCAAGTCCAGCTGAAAAGAAAACAAAAATAAAAATTAACCAATGGAACTACATCAAATTGGAAAGATTTGCATACCAAAAGAATCCACTACCTAAACAAAGAGTGTTTTTTATAGAATTGGAGAAGATCTATATGTATCATACATCAAACAAAAGACTAATAACCTTCTAGGCTGTCCAATTTTTTTCTATAGAGATGTTCATAATATTTATGCATGATTCTTTATATCTCCCAGTGTTCATTTGTAATTTCATCTCTCTCATTACTATTTTTATCATAGCTTTCTCTCTCTTTTTGATTCTACCTAGTGTTTTATCAATTTTATTTGTCCTTCCAAAAAACCAGCTCTTGGACTCATTGATCTTTTGGATTGTCTTTGTAGATTCTATTTCATTAATATCTGCACTGATTTTGACTATTTCCTTCCTCCTGCTGACATTTGAGTCTCTTTGTTGTTCCTTTTCTACTTGTCTAGTTGTGATATTAAGCTGCTTACTTGAGATATTTTCTGTTTGTTAGTATGTGCCTGTATTGATATAAGCTTCCCTGTGAGAACAGCTTTTGCTGTATCCCAAGGGTCTGGTGGAATGACAACCCTTCAGCTTCATTACTCAGGTGAGACCTTTCCTTTCATAGTATTTTCTAATTCGATTCCAGGCGATTCACTTCCTAACAAAGTTCCAAAACCTAGATATAGACCAGGTCCTGTGAGATAGAGCACATGTTCACACGTATCCATAAACTAGGGCAAAATTTATACCTGAAAGCAAAAGTACACAATAGTGTACAGTGAGTACTCCCAAAAACTTCATTTGCACTATTCCAGCCCTTAGGTCCATGACTGGTCAACAATTTGTTTGGCTTTGTATATTAACTCTCTTTTCAGCCACCAGGTTCCAGATGCCAGTACGATGCTGACCAGACTTCCCTGGACAGACAACCTCACCAATGTGTCCTGGAGCTCTG
This sequence comes from Erinaceus europaeus, assembly GCF_950295315.1. Taxonomy (NCBI): domain Eukaryota; kingdom Metazoa; phylum Chordata; class Mammalia; order Eulipotyphla; family Erinaceidae; genus Erinaceus; species Erinaceus europaeus. Next base: position 175,887,634 of record NC_080162.1, on the reverse strand, counting down.
CTTCTCCAGAACCCCACCCTACTAGGGAAAAAGAGAGGCAAGCTGGGAGTATGGATTGACTAGTCAACACCCATGTTCAGCAGGGAAGCAATTACAGAAGCCAGACCTTCCACCTTCTGCATCCCACAGTGACCTTGGGTCCATACTCCTGGAGGGATAAAGAATAGGAAAGCTATCAGGGGATGGGATGGGATATAGAGATTGGGTGGTGGGAATTGTGTGGAGTTGTACCCCTCTTATCCTATGGTTTGGTTAATGTCTCCTTTTTAAAATAAATAAAAATTAATAAATAAATAAATAAGAAAATAGGTAAAAGTTCAAATTCCACATCTAAGCTACCCATGTCCACCACATGAAGAGATCAGGATCAACTGGGAGCTACACCAACAAGAGAATGCCATGAAGGTCATCCAATCAAGAGAGCAAGCTGCTGAAATTCCTTGCTTATATAGTCCCTGCACCCACATTCTCTTGTGAGTGAGCAGTGCTCCTTCACAGGCTGATGTCATTTGTATGATAACTGTCCCAAATTCCTGTTGGGGTTACAACCATGTATATTTTTTTGTGTGTGTGTGGAGGGGTGGATGAAAGGTTCTGAATATATAGCTTAAATTCATCTTGCCTATTTCTTGTTGATTTATTTGTACTGATGATCTGTTCATGTTGTCAGTAGTGTATTAAGGTCTCCCAACTAATACTGCTGCTCATATCAATTTAGTCACCATTTTCCAATGTATTTGCTTTTTTTTTTTTTTAATGTTACTGTTGTTTGTGTTCCCAGTTCTGTTCTACCACTCATCATTTCATTTAGAGTTGGGATTCCTTTGCTCCTTTTCATGCAGGACTCTTTTCAGTAACTTCTGCAAGGCAGTATTTGTGTTGATTAATTCCTTCAGTTTCTGTATTTTTGAAGATGCTGTTGTTTTTTTTTTTCTAAATCCCTAAAGGGTAATTTGGCAGAATAGGGTATTTATAGCTGGCAATGTTTAACATTTAATACTGTGAAAATGTCATCCCATTCCATTCTTGCCTCTGCAGGTTTGTGATGAGAATTCTGAAGAAAGTCTGTTGGTTCTAGCTCTGTATATCAGATTCTTCCTCTCCCCAGTGGCCTGTGATATTTTCACTTTGTCTCTGTTTGGAACGTTTTACATAATGTATTATGTTGTGGGTCCTTTTGAGTGCAGGAAATTGGGTATTCAGCTTCCTGTATGTCTATGTTTTACTTGGGTGTGGAAAACTTTCTACTTTGATTTCACTGGATATGTTCTATGTGCCTTTTTCATCCTTAACCTCAGATATCCCAATAACTCTCACATTCTTTTTCCTGACAGAGTATACTATATCATAGATAATTGATGGTTTTTTATGAGTATTTTCTCTCCAATAGGTTTTCATTTAAATACTTTGGTGATTTTTATCTTCTGCCCTTGATATTTTCAGCAGAAAGGAATTGCAGAAGCCAGACCTTCCACCTTCTGCACCCATAATGACTTTGGGTCCATACTCCCAGAGGGATAAAGAACAGGAAAGCTATCAGGGATGTGATACAGAGTTCTGGTGGTAGAATTATGTGGAATTGTACCCCTCTTATCCTATGGTTTTGTCTGTGTTTCCTTTATATAAATAAATTTTTTTAAAAAGAATACCACTATTCTTTTTGTCCTGGCTATAATGTCATCTGTACTATAAACACAACACATAATAAATCCCAGAATTGTATCTTTATAATTGATTTCACGAAACTACTTATGATAAAACAATTAACAGTTTCTTTGCTTGATAGATGTTTCAATTGCAAAAAAATTACTATAGTAAAATTGATAGTTTTACCAGGCTGATGAAAAAAATAGATGGTATAAACTTCAGAAAAACTATTGATACTTGTCAGACTTGCCACCAGCAGCTGGAGAGCCAAAAGTTCCTTGAGGCAACAGAAACTTTTGGGAACAAACAAATTTGGCTTCAGATATGAAACAGAAAGTTTTCAAGGAATCTTCTGGACATTGCAGGAACATTTTTATTTTTTTATTTATAAAAAGGAAACATTGACAAAACCATAGGATAAGAGGGATACTACTTTGCACAATTCCCACCAACAGAACTCCGTATCCCATCCCATCCCCTGATAGCTTTCCTATTCTTTAACCCTCTGGGAGTATGAACCCAGGGTCATTGTGGGATGCAGAAGGTTGAAGGTCTGGATTCTGTAATTGCTTCCCCACTGCACATGGGCATTGACAGGTTGATCCATATTCCCAGCCTGTCTCTATAAGTGGGGAAGGGCTCTGGGGAAATGGAGCTCCAGGACACATTGGTGAGGTTGTCTGTCCAGGGAAGTCTGGTCAGCATCATGCTGGCATCTGGAACCTGGTGGTTGACAATAGAGTTAATACACAAAGCCAAACAAATTGTTGACCAGTCATGGACCTAAGGGCTGGAATAGTGCAGATGAAGAGTTAGGGGGGGCCTCCATTTTGTAGATAGCTAATAGGCATATTTTAGTTAAATTCCAAAGGGTCTGTGGCTATACTAGTTTGTTTGTTTGTTTGTTTCCTTTTTCTCTTTGCCCTTGAGCCTGAAATCTAATATGCCAGTGGATCCAAGTTGTTGTCTGGGGAGATGATGACATTGCTGGAAAAAGGACCAGAAAGCTAGATCAGGGAAGAGAGTAGCTCCCTAATATAGGAAAGGAGTATAATATTGTTGACTTTAAACCCTATTGATTTGATGTGATCTGGGGCCCATAATTAGCTTAGGAGCCTGTGTGACCTCTGCATCCCTGTAGATCTGAGCTCACATTCTGAGTCATGAGTAGGAACGTTCCAGGCTGCCCCAATATCAGGTCCCATCTTCCTCAGGTATAGCATAGAGTATGTTGTCCAGCCTCCCTTTTGAGGATGGAACATTCTCAACCATTGTTGATCCAAATTAAAAGCAAGGTCCTCTGGGGGCCCACAAAGGGGTCTATTTTGTTGTTCTTGATAGAAATGACTGGTAACAATGGAGAGAGGCATTTATTCAAGTTCTAGGCCCAGCAAGTCTGTTTAGGAATCTCTGGACTCCCCAGTTAGAGCCCCTGCTGATGGAATGGCCTTCTTCTTCTAGCGTTTGCCATGGAATGGCCTGATAGTGACTAAAGAGTCATCCTTAAAGTATGCCAGTCTCTTGCCTTTATTCAGCTTTTGCAGGGACATTTTTAAGGTTCATAAATTTCAAGTTTTTGCACTCTACTACTAGAAAATTATAACTAATTAAATTTATTATAGAGACAGATAGAAATTGAGGAAAAAAAGATGTAGGGAGATCGAGAGAGAGAGAAACACTTGAAGCACTGTCTAGCCATTTGTGAAGCTTCTTCCTTGAAGATAGGAATGGGGGATTGAATCCAGGTTCTTTTGCATGGTAATATATGCACTCTACAGAGTGTACCACCACCCAGCCTCCACTTCATTTTGATTAAATATTGTTTAATTCATATCTACTCAAGACTTCATGTTAATGAACAAGGAATATAGGTTATATGTATGTTGTATAGGAGACCCAAATATAAATCTTCTATGCACATATATTAACTATGGGGGACACAGAGAGATAAAGTGTGCACACTCAGATTTATATCTCAAGTGTAGTTTCAAAACACTCTACTCTTCTAGATTAATATTATATCAGATCGTAGTACACTTAATAACTGGTCAGGTCTTTATGAGTTTTGAAAATATGCCCTTGATAGTACAAAACAGCGTAATAACAGCTTGGGACATGCATGTATATGTGCGTATTATATGTGTGTGTGTATGTGTGTGTACATATATGTGTGTGTGTATTAATCTAAAGAAAATTCATTTTATATAAAATTTGTGAAGCAAGTTGAGCAGTGACTTTTATACCAATGCAGTTACTGTGTAGCTGCCTCTCACTGTTTTGGCAAGAGTATGAAATGTTTTCTTACTCCATCATCTTCTAACAACAAGGTTAACAGCTGTAGCCAAAGCAACAATTTTGGCAGTGGTAGTGTCCAGATGACAACCTCTGGACTGTCTCTCTCCAGCAGTAGCATCTGGACCACTTCCTACATTGGGAAGTATCTTGGCTTAATTTCAGGTATACAGCTGTAGAAAAACCTCCAGTGCTATCTTCAAATAGAAAAATGTTACTGTGGGTGAGTTCTTATTTATAGTCTTCTTTTCTGAGACTATCAGCATTGTGTTTCTGAATGCATAATTGCTGTGTATAAGTATCAGATGGTTTTCTAATTAGTTTTATTATTGAGTTAGCAGTGGTGGTTTACAAATAATAAATTTCTAGGAGGATAGTTTCATAACTGTATTATATGTGTGTATGTGTACGGTATATGTGTATAACTCACTGAACTTACAACCTTAGTTCTGTGCCCCCCTTCCTTTTCCACAATGTTGCCCTTGTTGTTACCCTTCTCATTATTGTTATCATTGTCACTGATGTTGTTGGATAGAACAGAGAGAAATTGAGAGAGAAGGGGAAGAGAGGAAGAAAGACACATGCAGACCTGCTTCACCGCTTGTGAAGTGACCCCTGCAGGTGGGGAGCTGGGGGCTGGAGCCAGGACCATTGCACTGCCCTTGCATTGTGCCCTATGTGCACTTAACCAGATGTGCTAACACTCTCGGCACCCCCCTTCCTTCTTATAACCACTAGAATTCTCACAATGTTTAAGATATATTTTGTTACTTTTTTTTTTTTTGCAAATCTCTTTGTCTTAGTCATCTATATCCCACATGATCTAAAATAACTGGTAATTGCTTCTACCCCCAAGCTCTTAAATTTTTTTAATTTTTTATTTATATAAAGGAAACTGACAAAACCATAGGATAAGAGGGGTACAACTTTGCAATGTTCCCACCACCAGACTTCCATATACCAACCCCTTCCCTGATAGCTTTCCTATTATTTAACCCTCTGGGAGTATGGACCCAAGATCATTGTGGGATGCAGAAGGTTGAAGGTCTGGCTTCTGTAATTGCTTCCCCACTGAACATGGGCGTTGACTAGTCGATCCTTACTCCCAGCCTGCCTCTCTCTTTCCATAGTGAGGAAGGGCTCTGGGGAAGTAGAGCTCCAAGGCACATTGGTGGGGTTGTCTGTCCAGGAAGTCTGGTCGCGTCCTGCCAGCATCTGGAACCTGGTGGCTGAAAAGAAAATTAATATGCAAAGCCAAACAAACTGTTGGACAATTATGGACCTAAAGCCTGGAATAGTGCAGATGAAGAGTTGAGGGGGTCCTCCATTTTGTAGATAGCTAGTAGGCATATTTTAGTTATATTTCAAAGGACCTATAGCTATACTATGTTTGTTTGTTTGTTTGGTTTTCGCCTGAGCCTGAAATCTGATATGCAGGTGAATCCTAATTATTGTCTGGGGAGATGATGTCATGGCTGGAAAAGGAACAGAAAGCTGGATCAGGGAAGAGAGTAGCTCCCTAATATGGGAAAGGGGTATAAATATTACTGTAAACCCATCAATTTGATGTGATCTGGATTCCATAATTAGCTTAGGAGACTGTGTGACCTCTACATCCCTCTAGATCTGAGCTCACATTCTGTGGTCATGAGTAGGAACATTCCATGCTGCCCCAGTATAGACCCATCTTCCTCAGGTGTAGCATAGAGTATGTTGTCCATCCTCCCTTCGGAAGATGGAATGTTTTCTACAGTTGTTGATCCAAGTTGAGGGCAAGGTCCTATGGGGGCCCACAAAGGGGTCTATTTTGTTGTTCCTGATAGAGATGACTGACCAGAAACAATGGAAAGAGGGATTTATTCGAGGTCTAGGCCCATCAAGTCTACTTGGGAGACTCAGGACTCCCCAGTTAGGGCCCCAGCTGATGGTGTGGCCTTCTTCTTCTAGCGTTTGCCCTTCTTCCATAGCCAGTCAACAGCGTCAGGTTGAGCCTGATGTCTGCTTGTTGCTGGCTTTGAAAGTGACTGGGATCCATGTGAATTCAGTCGGCTAGGAAGGATCGTCAGTTTCCCCAATAAATGGGTACTCACGGGATGCACCATGAGAAGGTCGATCCAATGCATCCCATGGTGTGGCCTGATAGTGACTAAAGAGTCATCGTTAAAGTACGCCTGGCTCCCCACCTGTAGTAGGGATGCTTCACAAGTGGCGAAGCAGATTTTCAGGTCTCTTCTCTCTCCCTCTCTATTGCCCTCTCCTTTCTCAATTTATCTCTGTCATGCTGAATAAAAGAAAAAGGAAAAAGAAAGGAAAAAGAAAAAATGGCTACCAGGAGTACTGAGCCCCAGAAATAACCCTGGAGGCAAAAATGAAAAAAAGAAGAAAAGGAAAATATTAATCACTATATAAATCTTTTTAAAAAGTGAATATTATACTTATTTTATTTATACATATATATATGTTCATATATACTGAATCTCAAAGAGTTTTATGATTTTGCTTTCAACCATTACACAGAATGAACCACTGATGTGCATAGTTGCCATTTTAGTTGCACTTCTTTCACTCTTGATGCTCCAAGTTACTCTTCCTTCATGAAAAACTTATTGTAGAAAATAGCTGAGAGCATTTCTGCTGACAGTTTTATAACATTAGATTCAAACACCTTACAATAAGGTTAGAATCACTAAATTTGATCTGTAGTTTTATAACTTCCACTATATTTTGGATGTTTTCAATGTGTATATATATATATATATAAACCAAAGCACTGTTCAGCTCTGGCTTATGGTGGTGCGGGGGGACTGAACCTAGGACTCTCGAGCCTCAGGCATGAGAGTTTGTTTGCATAACCATTATGCTATCTACCTCCCACCTCAATGCATTTTTTCCCTTACACCCTTGCACTGTATACTTTCTTCTTCCAGACATTGTATTGCTGTGGGTATTAGAACTCTGAAATCCATTTATTTTTTTTAACAGTGTTTTCAGATTAGATAATTTCTGTTAGTCCATCTTCTAGTTTACTTTCTTTCTCCATGTCGCAAGGAAAATAACTCATTTCATGCTTATTACTATATTATTATTTTTATTCAATAATTATATTAGGGGGATTGTTTGGTCATTTCATTTGACATGTATTAATTTAATATTTAGTTTATTAACGCATTTCCACTGACCTACTATAAACTGTATTCCTTTGATAAGATTTCTACTTTTCTATTTATTCTAGAATATTACTGTAATAGTTTTATACTAGTTATTTGACTTTTACCAAATATTGATGGTGGTAGTAGTGATAATGGTGGGGGCGGCACTGTACCACTGCCTCTTCTCCCTTTTAAAAATTTCTTTAGTGAGGATTAATGGTTTATAGTCTACAATAAAATACAATAGTTTGTACATGCATAACATTTCCACATAACAATACAGCCCCCTCTAGCTCTTCTGCCATCATGTTCCAGGACCTGAGCCCTCCCCTCTTCCACCTCGAGTTTTTTTACTTTGATGCAACTCTTCCTCCTTTTCCTGCTCCTCTTCCTCCTCCTGTCCCTCCTCCTTTCTTTTCCTCTTCATCTTTACCCTCTTATTTGTTTCGCTATTCTCCTCCTCCTCCTTCTCTCTCTCTCTCTCTCTCTCTCTCTCCTCTCTCTGAAAATCATGATCAGGACTTCAGTAATGCAGGCTTATTTTCTCAAATAGAAGAAGAGAGATAGAGACAGAGAGATGGAAAAACAACACAACACCAGAGCTTCTTTGAATGCAGTGGGCCTCAGGCTTGAACCTGACTTGCACACATTGCAAAGCAGGCATACTATCCATGTAAGGTATTTTGTAAGCCCTGGCAAATGTATCTCGGCAGATTGGTCACCATAATTTTGGCGTCTGTGGAATGTCTTTCCCAAGTGAGCTGTGATTTTCTTTATTTATGCTTTGCTGAAAAAAAAAAGAACTATGTACAAAATAATTTAAGTATTAGGTTATGAGGTTTTTAAATCCTATGCAGAATGTTGATTTGTCTGTTTTACTAGGCATTTGACTCAGTTGGGTTCAGACCATGACTTTATATGGGGTGACGTTTCAGTGTCTACAATGCCCTTCAGATCAGTCACAAATATGAGCTATCTACTATACATGCTATGGTTTTTCTTTTGGTTAATTTCTCAACATCTTCAATATGTTCTTTAAGGTCAAATCCATAAATATACAAAGAGGATTAGGTACAGAAGTTTATCAGCCAACCAAACAAAAAACGTCACATTCTCAGGCTACTTCCTTTCCACAATAACTATAATATTCTAGACTCTTCTTTTTTGTATTCAGATAAGGAAGGCTTTTTAAATTTTTTTTCTGTGTAACTCTCATGATTGTGACACAAGTTATAAGAGGTCAGAGAGAAAGATAAACTAGTTATAAGAGGTCAGAGAGAAAGATAAACAACATAGGCATGCACCACACTAAGATAGTTCCTTAAATTGAAAGAATCATTTCTGTTAGGGTTACAGATATCTTCTGGATGCTATGATAGCTATGTCAATGGAATTTTTTGTGGTTTATATGAAAAACAATAGAGGAAATAAAGACATTCTCTTATTCTTTCTGAATGCTGTGAGATTCTCTCTTCTGACTCCTTACAGCTAAATTACGGAAGGTCTGCTAAACTTCCAATATGAAAGGAATTGTCCATTTCTGGATTTTCAAATGTGTTTCAAAATAAATAGCACACAATTAGTGAGGTGTGTTGAATCTGTTGCTGAAAATAATAGAAGATAAAAATAATAAACCAATTGCTAATTTAATATGATTCGTATTCTAATTTTCAAATTTGTCTGCTACTATTTAATTAACATAATCTTCAAATAGTTCTCTGAATGTTTCTGAGTAGCTTTTAAAACTGTACTCAGAAAGGCAAAATAATCTTTTTAAAAAAATCATTGGGGGGACATGACATAGTATACCCAGTTATGTGCATACTTTACCGTGCCCAAGGACCCAGGTTTAAATAACTGGTCCGAACCTTCTAGGAGGAAACTTCATAAACAGTCAAGAAAGTCTGCAGATGTCTCTCTTTTCTGCTTCCTCTCTATCTTCTCCAGTCATCTCAATTTATTTCTGTCTTGTCTAATAAAAAATAAAGGGGAAAAAGTGGTTTCCAGGGAAATGGCACCAGACCTCAGTGATTATCCTGGTGGAAAATAAATAAATAACATTGATATAGAGTCAGGAAATGAACTCTAAGTCTCCTGTACATGAAACCACTAATAGTTTCATGTGCCAGATCCTCTAATTTTTGAGTGAGAGGGGAGGGTGAGATAGAGAATGAAAGAAAAAGAAAGAGGAGAGAGAGAGAGAGAGAAAAAAGAAACATCACAGCATCATTCCACCTTTCATGAACCTATCTGGTCCTGTTCATGATGTTTTTTCTTTTTTTTTTTTTTTTTCCTCCTCCAGGGTTATTGCTGGGCTCGGTGCCTGCACCATGAATCCACCGCTCCTGGAGGCCATTTATTTTCCCCCTTGTTGTAGCTTCCTTGTGGTTATTATTATTGCCCTTGTTGACGCAATTCGTTGTTGGATAGGACAGAGAGAAATGGAGAGAGGAGGGGAAGACAGAGTGGGGGAGGGATAGACAGACACCTGCAGACCTGCTTCACCGCCCGTGAAGCGACTCCCCTGCAGGTGGGGAGCCGGGGGCTCGAACCGGGATCCCTATGCCGGTCCCTGCGCTTTGCGCCACATGCGCTTAACCCACTGCGCCATCGCCCGACCCCCTCATGATGTTTTTTCTAACCAAGAGGCTGGCATGTGGTAAGGCCTGCACTAATGAATGAACAGCCACTTGACTTTGAGGGGCAAAATATTCCTACTTTATCATACCCAATATATTTTGCTACATCATCATATGTTTTCATCCATAACTCAGTTGAGAAACATATCTGATATTTCTATTTCAGTAATTTGTTACTTCTGGTATCCAAACTCTCTTTTACACACACACACACACACACACACACACACACATACACTCACACACATGCATCATCACTAAGATTTAGCAATGTTTCACATAGGTTATTTTAAAACTTTTTCAAGAGTTTAATCTGAGGTCATTGAGTAAACTTAGCTGGATTTTTTTATATATAAATCTAAACAAACCCTTTGATTACATACAACTTTTTCTGATAAAGTCTTTCTCAACTTTTTGCTAGGATGTTGCCAATTTTTTCCTAAAATGGTACCAGTTTGCTCATGAAAGTGGAAGCAATTACAGAAGCCAGACCTTCCATCTTCTGCAACCCACAACGACCCTGGGTCCATGCTCCCAGAGGGATAGAGAATGGGAAAGCTAGTGGGGAGGGGATGGGATATGGAGATTGGGTGGCAGGAATTGTGTGGAGTTGTACCCCCCCCCATCCTATGATTTTGTTAATGTCTCCTTTCTTAAATAAATTAAAAAAAAGAAAGAAAATTGTCTACCTCATCCTCTGTAGTGGAATATATTGGCATTAAGTCAGAACATTCTTGCCAGGATATGTACTTCTCTGAGTTTTGATAGTTTACAAAACATTTTATTGTATGCTCCGACTCTAAGAACTTCACATCACTTTCTTTTATCTATATAGTGCACAAACTAATCACAATGGGTATTTTTACCGAATAAACAATAAGAATTCTGAGTATTCTAGTGATTGAACTGCTCAGACAACATTAGAACTTGATCCAGCCACAAGGTCCCTGAAATAAATGACCTTTAATAGCATCCCAGGGAAGTGACATTATTAGTAAGTAAATACCTTAAAAAAGTTATTTCCCTTGGGTCTAGAACATTTGTTTTAACCCTTTTATTAGAAAGTACATGCCATATACAAAATATCTTTGTTACTAGAACCTTTACATTTTGTAGTAAAATGTCAGTATTTGTGGAACATCTGGAAATATTTATAAACATTTTACTGTATCTACACCAATATTAAAATAATAATATGATTATAGCAATAACTACCTATTGCCCTTTTAAACCCTAAGACAGCAGGAACCTCTCACTTTCTCTATAGAGCCTATATTTTCCCAGTCTTGGAAACTCTAGGGTGGGGCTCACTTTCCTGCATGCTTCTCTCAATTCATACAAAATTATATTACATCTGCTGACCTCAACCTAATCAAAACAATGAGTACCACCTCGGCATGCTTCATTTCAGACTGTGTCCAGAGATGTCAGGCACAGAATGTCAACCCTTCAGCCTCATTACTCGGGTGAGACCTTTCCTTTCATAGTAGTCTCTAATTCCATTCCAGGTGGTTCACTTCCTAACAAAGTCCCAAAACCTAGATATAGACCAGACCACATGAGATGCGAGCATATGTTCACATGTACCCATAAATTAGGGCAAAATTTTTATACCTGAAAGCAAAAGTACACAATAGTCTGCAGTGAGTCAGTATAAAGACCATAATGAAATAGTGTCTACTTAGACTTAGATACCCTCCTCACCTATCTCGTATTATACTTCCCTCACTCCCTCCAAAGCTAACTCTATCAAAGCAAAGACTGCAAAAACTGAATAAGGGCAAGAGACTGGCATACTTTAATGATGACTCTTTAGTCACTATCAGACCACCCCATTGGCTGAGGCCCTATTCGGGGAGTCCTGAGATTCCCAACAGACATGATGGGCCTAGAACTCAAATAAATCCCTATCTCCATTGTTACCGGTCATCTCTATCAGGAACAACAAAACAGACCCCTTTGTGTGCCACCAGAAGACCTTGCCCTCAACTTGGATCAACAACTGTAGAGAATATTCCATCTTCTAAAGGGAGGCTGGACAACATACTCTATGCTACACCTGAGGAAGATGGGTCCTGATATTGGGGCAGCTTGGAGCGTTCCTACTCATGACCACAGAATGTAAGCTCAGATCTACAGGGATGCAGAGGTCACATAGTCTCCTTATGGGCCCCAGATCATATAAAATCGATGGGGCTTGCAGTCAACAATATTTCTACCCCTTTCCCATATTAGGAAGCTACTCTCTTCTCTGATCCAGCTTTCTGTTCCTTTTTCAGCCATGTCATCATTTCCCCAGACAGTAACTTGGATCCACGTGCATATCAGATTTCAGGCTCAGGGGAAAAAAAAATATATATATATAACTACAGGCCATTTGGAATTTAACTAAAACATGCCTACTAGCTATCTATAAAGCGGAGGACCCCCCCAACTCTTCATCTGCACTACTCCAGCCTTTAGGTTCATGATTAGTCAAAAACTTGTTTGGCTTTATATGTTAACTCTCTTTTCAGCCACCAGGTTCCAGATGCTAACCAGACTTCCCTGAACAGACACCCTCACTAATGTGTCCTGGAGCTCTAATTCCCCAGACCCCACACACCTATGGAAAGAGAGAGATAGGCTGGGAGTACGGATCAACCTGTCAATGCCCATGTTCAGTGGGAAAGCAATTACAGAAGCCAGACCTTCAACCTTCTGCGCCCCATAATTACCTTGGGTCCACACTCCCAGAGGGTTAAAGAATAGGAAAGCTATCAGGGGAGGGACAGAGTTCTGGTGGTGGGAATTATTGGAAGTTGTTCCTCTCTTATCCTATGGTTTTGTCAGTGTTTCCTTTTCATAAATAAAAAAAAAGAATAATAAAGTAAAAACATACTTGTTCACATAGATATGGTTATATTCAATGTTGCTTTTCCTTTTTTAACTGGAAGAGAAAAAAACAGAAAATATAGGGGGTGTATCCATTTTCATAAAAGATGTTGAATGAATAAGATTAAAAAATTATATGTACAAAACATACTATTTTTTACATACTATTTATTATTATTATTTTAAAATTTTATTTATAAAAGGGAAACACTGATAAAAACCATAGTATAAGAGGGGTATAACTCCACACAATTCTCACCACTAGAACTCCATATCCCATTGCCTCCCCTGACTGGTTCCCTATTCTTTATCCCTCTGGGATTATGGACCCAGGGTCATTATGGGGTGCAGAATGTGGAAGGTCTGGCTTCTGAATTGCTTTCCCTTTCAACATGGCTGTTGGCAGGTCTATCCATACGCCCAGCTTGTCTTTTTCTTTCCCTAGTAGGGCACAGTTCTAGGGAATCTGGGCTCCAGGACACATTGGTGCGGTCCTCTGCCCAGGGAAGTTTATTCAAGTTATGTTGGCTAAGTGAGGGAAAGCAACTGAGTATTTCCAGAGTTATGAAGTTCATACATTATTCATTTTCACTCATATTCTGAAATTAACATTTTAGTATTGGTCTAACATGTTATCTTGAATGCTTTGCTTTTTTTTTTCTAACCACTATTGTTAGTGTTTAAATTTTTAACATCTTCAATTTATGTTAATAGCTTGGCAATATATCTGTTTGAGGTAGCTTATAGAAGGTAAGTCATGGGTGAATGAAAAAAGACAACTGAACCATTAATTTAAAAATTAGTTTTAAAAAAGTTAAATTTATATAATTGTAAATAAAAAACCATTAAAATTATAAGAGTACAAAGGAGAAAAGGAAGACAAGTTTTTTTTTAGATTTTAATAACTGTACTTTGTCAAAAAATTGATAGTAAAAATAAAATTATGGCTGACATCTGTTTTTCTACCCACCAAGTACACCACTTGAATCTATTATATACTACATATTGAACTACCAATTTATAAAATACAGTAAAATAAAAATATGTTAAGCTGAACTTCTATATAAATGAACTGTTTTAGCAGACTGCTATTCTGTCATGGAACTACACTAAATGAAAATCTTATTTTGGTGGAAATAAGCATTACTTACGTGAAGGAGAGGGAATCTTGCAGGTCTTGCACTTAATATTTCAGATGAAAGCTTTCAAATTTATTGGAATACTGGGGTTTCACTATTTTAGGATGTGATGTCTACCTAAGGATGTTTGATAATGTAAACAAAGTATGACCAATGAATAGGGCTATGCATACCTGTCTAGGAGCTCAATTACTTTTATTTGGGGAGGCTCATTTGTTTACTCAACCTTTAATTTTTAATTCTCCAGTACCAGTTTATTGACAAAGTGCTGATTTAAAGGACTGTTGCTGTCACAGAAGTACATTTTCATATTCCCCTAACATTGGTACAGTTCACCCTCAAGCAAACTGTCATCTTCTTCCCCCATAGGGATTTTGGTCCCCGATCTCCCCTTAGTAATCATCTTCCCACCTTCTGAGTCCCCGAGAATCCTCAACTGAAGCTTAATTAGATGGTGGTTGCCAGCTAAACACAGTATTAGATATAACACGTACAACTGACACTCATCAAGAGTTTAGTGAGAATCTTTTCTGAATCTCCTTTAAGAAGAAATAGCTGTGGTCCTGGAGGTAGCACAGCAGTAAAGCTTTGGACTCTCAAGCATGAGGTCCTGAGTTTGATCCTCAGTAGCACATGTGCCAGAGTGATGTCTGGTTCTTTCTCTCTCCTCCTATCTTTCTCATAAGTAAATAAATTAAAAAAAAAAAAAAGAAGAAATAGCATTTACTTCAGTAACGAATTTAAATATCCTCGATGAATGTAATCCACCTTCATATTTTCATTACAAGAATATAATCAATGACAGTGCCATTGTAACTTTCTTACCTGAGTGAATATTGACTTAAATCAAAGCAACCAGTTACTCCAACAACAAAATGGGGTTATTTAGAAACAGCAGAAAGGAAGACAGTTTGAAAGTATATTAGTAAGACCACGTGAGCTTTTTTGAAGCAAAGGATAAATGTATATAGCCTAGGAAGACTTCATTCTCAGTTCTGGGGAAGGTAGGGATAGTATATTCTGTGAGAGACAGAAGACATGATGGATCCTGTGGTTGACTTATTTACAAGTGCATTTGCATTCTCCACCCTTCTGAGTTCATTAGATAAATTTCTCCACAGTAAAGTTTACGGGGAACAACATCAATGATACTTGGTTAAACGTTTATATTACAGTAGAATTTGAAACCTATTGTGCAACTATTTATAAAATATGCCTGTAAGTGTTAATAACCATAACTAATCGACTATAATGATGTGGGTTTATGTGGCTGTTAACCAGTAATATATTTCTCTATATATTGTGAATCATACACATTACCATTTGAGATTAGTAATATATCCAGCTTAATATTCTTATTTAATGAATTAATGTAAACTGATACACTATAAATTATTTCTTTTCCTACAATTACTGATAATCCAATAAGACAATAGCTAAAAAAAGGTTACTATAGGTGCCTCATTAGCACAGTAGGTAGCAGCACATCAGTCTCATAAAAAGTTTAGCATGTTTCTCTCATCTCAAATATTTCAGGTTGATGGGAAATTGTGCCAATGCAGTCACATCTGCCATGTTGTCCCCTCAGGCTACTGCTAGTTCCCACGAGAGTTGGGACATTCTTGGAGTGCCTGTTCAGCCATGTTGTGCCCTCAGGACATTGTCTATATCCCCGAGATATCTGGAGTGCTCTGGTTACTCCTCCCCCCTCCCATTCTCATGAGAGTTATCATCCTATCCTGGAGTGCTATGGTTACTCCTTCCCCTTCCCATTCTTGCGAAAGCTACTCCTATAAAAACCCTTCGTTTTCCACACCTCGCTCTCTTGCCAGCGCTCCACTCTGGTGTTCAGACGCAGGAAAGGTTACTGCGTGAGGCGGCCATTTACTCTACCTCCACGTGGCCCAACCTGCTTCTCTAACACCCAACTCTGAGGTGCCAGCGCAAATAAAGATTTGTGTTTCCTCTTCGCTCTGGACCCTCTCTCTCTCTTCTCTGTGGCCTGCGCACTACAACATCTGGCTCTACAACATCTGGTGCCCAACGTGTCCCGCACTCACGCCCAGCCTGAGGTCCAGAAAAGCCGCCTAGACACAGGTAAGTGGCATCCACCCGCCTCTGTGGCCCCGCGTCTTCCTCCATCATGGGAATTTTTTCGTTTTATGAGGAGGTGTCCCAGTTATTATCTCCTTCTGCCCTGGGACAGATTCACGCTGTCACAGATGGTTTAATTTTCACTATCCCTTGGATTTTTATAACTGTGGTCACCACTTACAAGATATGTACAACGTGGTCTGCCATGAGGATAAGTGACCTTGAGGCTGAGATATGAGAGTTAAAGCACATGTGCTTAAGACGCCCTCAGCGATCAGCAGATAGACCCAGAACTTCCATTCCCACAGACACGTACACGTGTTCAGAAGCTCCTCCTCTGACCCTGCCCCCTGCCGCCCAGGGTTCAGCTTCTCCTGAGATACAAGAGTTAAGAGATATGTGCTTACAACCTAAATGCCCTAAGCAATTTGCAGTCAGCACCCAAACTTCTGTCCCTGCAGACATGTGCTCAGTCCCTTCTGCGGCTTCCATGACCCCTTCACCCGCAGACACATGTTCAGTTCCTTCTGCTTCTCTGGCCCTGCCCCCTGTTTCCCCTGAGGCTTCCGGTTCTCTAGCCCCTCCTCCTACTGCCCCGGTTTTGGCTTCCCCTGAGGCTTCTGCTTCTCTGACCCCAACCCCTGCTGATACGTCATCATTAAGAGACCTTGTGGCTGAGATACGGGAGTTAAAGGATATTTTTTCAGCATTTAAGGACCTTAAACCATTTGCAGTCCACCCCAAGAGCTCCATCCCCTTAGATACATGTTCAGTTTCCCCTGCGGCAACTACAGCAGTTTCCACGACACCTTCCACTTCCGTAGAGCTCTCCCCAGTGTTATCGAACCAAATCCACACCTTCCCGGTAAACGTGGCCCCGTCTAAACAAAACCCTCAGCCGTGGCAACCATACTCCGCTAAAGACCTCGAAACACTCAGACAAGCAGTCAGGGATGACAGAATGCACGCTCCATGGACCAAGTCCGTTTTAAGGAGTTTTTACCACCATCTTAACACGCCCCAAGATTGGAAAGATCTGGCTCATGCTGCACTCCCAGACCCCCCTCTACCTACAGTGGAAGGCATACTTCCACGATGAGTGCTCTAGACAGTTGCAGGAAAATAGTAACAAAAAGGTAGAATGGGATTCTGATGCTTTGTTTGGAAAAGGAGCTTATGAATCTGGAGCTCAGCAGGCAGAAGCCAGGTTTCCAACCAGTTATTTTGAACAGGTACGCATCTGCACAACACAAGCATGGGAAAGGGTGACCCCACCCAATGTAGATTCGTCAGTTCCCATTAACTCTATTCGCCAAGGCACTGATGAATCATTAGCGAGCTTCATCTCAAGGGTGAAGACAAGCTTAGAGAGAAAGGTTTATAATCCTGACATCCGCTCACTACTCCTGCGCTCTATTGTCTGGGAAGGCATGATACCACAATTCCATCAGGCATGCCTTAATCTTAAACACCTACACCCAGATAATTGGATTTTAGTGACACAGGAACTTACATCAGGCAATTATGGGGCATCCGCTATGACACAGGTTTATGCAGTTACCCCACGTAATCACAATGTGGCCTGCTTTCAGTGCGGTCGCCAAGGATATTGGCGTAACCAATGTCCTGATAAGCTGCGACCACGCCTCCAGTCAGAACAACTCCACTTTCAGTCAGGGAGCCAGAGGCCACGTACTGTTTGTCCAAGATGTCCTAAGGGGTTTCATTGGAAGAGAGATTGTTGGTCCCAATTTCATAAAGATGGTTCGCCCCTGAATGGTACAAATTCGGGGCCTGAGATTTTGTGGACCACTCCTGTTCTAGAACAAGGTAACCCTTCTATGACAGTAAAGATTGGCAATATTCCTTTTAAATTTTTGATTGACACGGGGGCAGCAAAGATGATTTTAAGGCAAGAAGAGGTTTCCCAAGATTGGGAACTCATCCCTGGACCAAGTATACATGGAGTAGGAGGGGTGACCTAATCATTTCGCACACGAGACTCGCTCATGTGGGAAGACCCGGAAGGTACTACCGGACACTTTCACCCTTTGGTAGCTAATGTTAGCACCAACCTATTGGGCAGGGATCTTCTATAATGTCTTGATGTTAGGATATCCACAGATGCCTCTGCAGAGTGTAACACCCGTTCCCGCGAGACCAGGTCTAATCAGCACCCCCAATACTAAATGCCACTGTTCGTAGCCAAACACCCCATTTAAGCTGGCTTTCTAATGAGCCTGTCTGGGTGGAACAGTGGCCTTTACCTAGGGATAAACTAGAAATTTTAAAAGAGCTCATCCGAGATCAGTTGTCCTTAGGACACATTCGCCATTCTCGAAGCCCATGGAATACTCCTGTCTTTGTGATTAAAAAGCGCTCGGGAAAATGGCGCCTCCTTCAAGATCTCCATGCAGTAAATAAAACCATGCAGGTCTGGGGCTCCCCCCAAAGGGGTTTGCCTCTTGCTTCTGCAATACCCACAGGAATTCCAATCATAGCTATTGATATAGAGATTGTTTTTTCTCTATTCCCTTGCATCCACAAGATTGTAAACGTTTTGCCTTCTCTGTTCCTTCTATTAATAACGCCAGCCCTGCTGACAGATTTGAATGGGTGGTGCTGCCCCAGGGTATGGCCAACAGTCCTATAATTTGTCAGGAGGCTGTTAAATCTGCCCTTGTCCCATATATTCATAAGGGCCTTAATATTTTTCATTATACAGATGATATTTTAATATGGGGAAAATCAGATACAGATCTCTATGCCTTACGTGATTTTCTCATTCCTGCATTAAAGAAAAGCGGCCTTAATGTAGCCCCTGAGAAGATACAGCTAATCCCTCCAATATCCTTCCTAGGTTCAGAGATTTCTCTAACGCAAATTCGTCCCTTAAAACCTAATGTTACCTTCCCTTCTAACCTTACTCTTGCTTCTTTACAAAGTTTTCTAGGAAATTTAAATTGGCTTAGGCAGTATCTCTATCCGCCTACAAGCTGCCTCCAACCACTGTTTGACGTGTTAAAAGGAAACAAACAGCCCTCCTCAAAACGTAAGTTAACTCCCGAGGCCTCCTTGGCACTGGAAAGGGTTAACCAGGCCCTCCAGGACATGGACCTTGTTCGATTCTCTCCCTCCTCTCAGGTAAACCATCTAATCTTCAACTCCACCCCCACAGTAGTAGGGGCATTGTGGCAAGACCATGGGGTTCTTGAGTGGCTTCACACGCCAGTAGGAGGAACTCCAAGACTCCTCACTGAGATAGATGCATTAGCATTCATGGTTCGCCAAGGGAGAAATAGGTCTGTGCAGGTCTTAGGGAAAGAACCAGATTTAATTATTCTGCCCTTTTCTCTCACAGATACAGAGTGGCTTATACGCCATCATTCCTGTTTTGCCATAAGCTTCCTGGGGTTTCCAGGACAAATAGATAACCATTTTTCTTCCAATAAATTGATAGCTTCTTTACCTCTTCTGCCTCTACTAGCACCTAAACTTTTCTCTTGAGATCCCATTCCTTCTGCTCCTACAGTCTTCACTGATGGTGGAAAAAAGGGAGCTGCTGCCCTTATATATTACCCAGACAAACAGTCTCCTAAACCTCTCTTTACTGATCTTCCTGAGAATTCCCCTCAGTACAATGAACTTTATGCTGTTTTCCTTGCATTAAAAGCTGTACCAGAATCCTTCTACCTTTTTTCTGACAGTGTGTATACTGTTAACTTACTTCCATGGCTTGCTCGTTCTTATGTGAAAATTGATGACAACTCACTTTCCTCTCTCTTGATTCAAATCGCCTCTATGCTCTCTTCTCGAACCCAACCACTATATATTCAGCACCTTCGTTCCCACAGCCCTCTTCCTGGTTCCCTGTCCGAAGGGAATGCTGCAGCTGACCGCCTTACCTCCACAGGAGCTCTCCTAGTCTCTGTCTCTGATCCTGCTGATTTCCATTCTCTAACCCATGTTAATCTTAAGGAAATCGAGCTCGAAGGCCTTGATGTTCCGTTACCACAATTAAAACATATCCTAGCTACATGCTCTTCCTGTGCAAGTCTCATAAAAACACCTGCTATTCAGACTCTTGGTGTTAACCCCCGAGGATTAAAAGCTAATGCTATTTGGCAAATTGATGTCACCCACATACCAAACTTTGGCAAACAAAAATATGTGTTTATCTCAATTGATACCTTTCTAAATTTATGTGGGCAACAGCTCAGACAGGAGAAAGCTCTAAAAAGCTTATAAGCCACATGCTCTCCTGTTTTGCTGTTATGGGCTTACCTCTTCAAGTGAAAACCGACCGTGGACCAGCGTTTACCAGCAAACAATTTAAAGATTTTTGTTCCCTCTGGAACATTACTCATACCACAGGCATTCCCTATAATCCATAGGGACAAGGCATTGTCGAGAGGGCCCATCAAACTCTTAAGGCTCAATTGAATAAAGATAAAGGAGGAATGTATCCCCCCAATATCCAGCTAGCAAAAGCCTTAACTACGTTAAATCTCTTTAATATTTACAATAACTCGGACTTACCTCCTATTATTCTTCACTGGCAAACACCATCTACTCTCCCATCTATTAAGGTCAAATGGAAAGACCCACATGATAAAATTTGGAAAGGGCCTGACCCTCTATTGACCATGGGAAGAGGTTTTGCATGTATTTTCCCTCATAATTACTCTAAACCTGTCTGGGTTCCTGCCCGCTATGTCCGACAATACCCTCATGATGGCACTGTTATCCCTGAAGAACAAGAAACACAAGAGGACTAGATGCAGGATACATCCCAGGATCCCTAATATGACATGGCAGAACCTACAAAAGTTGGCTCACAGAGCCCTCTCTCCTACCCCTTCCCTGAATGTCTTATGTTATGAATGGCCAGTTGTGTTTTGTGAGTGTGCTGAATGACCAAAAATTTTTGTATGACCCATCTGCTCAGAAGTACTCTAAATGTTAAAACCATTGTTACTAACATGCATTAACTCTCTAAGTAACCTGAGTCTGCTTATAGTCCAAAGTCAATTATAGTAAACCTCTAACTTGTTACAAGTTTTATTGTTTTTCACAAGTAAGTGATTACAGCTATCAAGCCTTCATATGAGGAATCATCTGTTCATATGGTAAGGTATTAAACTGTAAGAAGTTCCTCCATATCCAACCTATGTGAATTAGCAACATTCACATATTCTTGTAAACTTAACTGGTGTATCTTGTCTTGCCACCATAGGCCTGCCTTTGTCAGCCAACAATTTAAAGATGCTTCCCTTTATAACATCACCCATGCCACGGACATCCTTTACTACCCCCAAAGACAAATGGCTGTTCCCCTGGACATCACATCCACTGACTGCTTCCCTTAGACTTGAGATATGATCCTATCTCTTCATATCAATGGATACATTCCCCCTTCCTTACCTGTATACCCTTAGTTGTGGGACCCTAGCTTGTTTTACTTCTTCTGCTCACAATAGGTCCTATAATTCCTTTTTTTCCACATTTTAAATTTATTTATTAATGAGAAAGAGAGAAAGAACGAGACTCACTCTGGTACATGTGCTGCCAGGGATCGAACTCAGGACCTCATGCTTAAGAGTCCAAGGCTTTAGTCACTGCACCACCTCCCGGACCACAGTCCTATAATTCTTAACAAGCTCATGGCCTTTTGCGGCAACAGATTGATGCCACAAAGATGCAACCTATATAGACTCACTATCATAGGCTGGACATGGCAGAATATTGAGTTGCTGTGGAGGATTTTACCCCCTCCATGAGAACGTCCACCATGTAGAGGGCTGGCTAGCCAATGACGGGTAAGAGGAAACTAGCACTATCCAGTCAACCTAAGACAGGGCATCTGGTACTACTGGGAAAAAATGACCAGGTGTTCCAATGACAAGTAAGACGGAAGGCTGATCCCCAACCTAAGACAGGCACAGTCCACCCTGCCACAAAACAAAGTCCGCCAAACATCAAAACATGATATAAGACAGGGGGACATGTGGGGAGCCACATGTGCCCTCAAGGTTGCTATTGGCATGGCCACAGAGTTTATGTTAAAAGATAGTTCCTGGGAATCGGGCGGTGGTGCAGCGGGTTTAGCGCAGGTGGAGCTAAGTGCAAGAACTGGCTTGAGGATCCCAGTTTGAGCCCCCGTCTCCTCACCTGCAGGGGAATCACTTCACAGGCGGTGAAGCAGGTCTACAGGTATCTTTCTCTCCCTCTGTCTTTCCCTCCTCTCTCCATTTCTCTCTGTTCTATCCAACAACCACAATATCAGCAATAACAACAATATAATTACAACAAGAACAACTAGGGCAACAAAAGGCAAGATACAAAAAAAAAAAAAAAAGGGATAAGATAGTTCCCGCTTCCCTACACCTTAGAGTCTTTGTTAAAAGATAAGGTCTTTTTCCCCATGAATCACCCAGGACCTTCCAGATAAACGGCTGACTACCATGACAAATAATATAAAATATAATCATAAATGAATAGGAAAGATACATCCCCCAATACTCAGTTGGTCAAGGTACCAAACCTCTTTTTCTATAAAGCATTAAAATTAGATGCCCTGCTAACCACGAGAAGCAGATTGTTTATGTTTCTTCCACAGGAATCTCAGAAAAAAAAAACATCTGGACCCCTGCACACCCTGACATCACCCACTAGATGGCACAACTACAGTGGCAAACCCTCTGAAACCCTAGATGTCACTTGACGCGATCTGAAGAATCTGATTCGCAGACTCCAAGGACAGAACCTTTTTACTGCCTGTCTGCCTTTCCTGCTTTTGCTTTGACCTGTCATGTTTTGGCGGTTCCAGCTCACAATCTACAGAAAAGCAGAATTCCAGAGGCTGACCTTCCTCATGCAGCATTTCATCCCCTGCCATTTCTCCCCCTAGTTGCCTACTTTGGACTGAGACTTCTATCATACTTGCTGGTATACCCTTTGGACACTTTAGACAATTTTACAGCAGCTTCCTTCCCTTCACGTTGCTGGTTTTTCAT
The DNA here is from genome assembly GCF_950295315.1 of Erinaceus europaeus. Lineage (NCBI taxonomy): Eukaryota > Metazoa > Chordata > Mammalia > Eulipotyphla > Erinaceidae > Erinaceus > Erinaceus europaeus. Next base: position 175,864,784 of record NC_080162.1, on the reverse strand, counting down.
AGACTGACCCTGAGTAGTTCATAGATTTTACACACTGTTGCCCTGGGCATTAGATAAAAGGAAAGGGGGAGACGCTGGGAAATTGTGCCAATGCAGTCACATCTGCCATGTTGTCCCCTCAGGCTACTGCTAGTTCCCGCGAGAGTTGGGACATTCTTGGAGTGCCTGTTCAGCCATGTTGTGCCCTCAGGACATTGTCTATATCTCCGAGATATCTGGAGTGCTCTGGTTACTCCTCCCCCCCTCCCATTCTCATGAGAGTTATCATCCTATCCAGGAGTGCTATGGTTACTCCTCCCCCTTCCCATTCTTGCGAAAGCTACTCCTATAAAAACCCTTCGTTTTCCGCACCTCGCTCTCTTGCCAGCGCTCCACTCTGGTGTTCAGATGCAGGAAAGGTTACTGCATGAGGCGGCCATTTTCTCTACCTCCACGTGGCCCAACCTGCTTCTCTAACACCCAACTCTGAGGTGCCAGCGCGAATAAAGATTTGTGTTTCCTCTTCGCTCCAGACCCTCTCTCTCTCTTCTCTGCGGCCCGTGCACTACAACATCTGGCTCTACAACATCAGGTAATATGTAATACATTATCTAAATATACAAATTATATATTTATAAAATATAAATACCGTACCTGTGTCTACCTCTTAGTCTCCATATATATGTTTATATGGCAATAGAATAGCATCAATCAACACAGTATGTTGTATTGTTCATCAGCTGCTCTGAAATTTAATTACTTAATATGAGAATTTTTGTATTTTTTTCTGTACTTGCCTATGTAGTAATTGAAAATAAGTAAAGGGGTGAAATCCAGTACTGAATGTTTTCACTCATATGAGGAATATACATAATCAAAGCATATGACTTTGCAGTTGCGTCCTTAGCTCAGTAGGCAGTATAACAGTCACATAATCTGAAACTTGAACTGGAAAAAAAGATTTAAATAAAAAGAGAGCCAAACTATTTCTCAGACATTGTGAGAAGTATGATGATTGGAGGGTGGGCATTAAACATTGGAGGGCATGGTGCACAATAAATCTCATAATCTTGTAAACCAGTATCAATTCGTTACTAAAATTAAACTATGACATCCCACCTTCCAGTAAATACTGTTTGAAAATTTTATAATTTTCTTCAGGGGACACTGTCAATGACAAAATAGTGGATGCCCCATAACATGTTAAAAGTAATTATTAAATCTAGTTGTCCATTTGCCTTTTAAATCTATACCTATCACTCAGAAAAGGAGATATCCTAACATCCAAATCTAACTTGGATGTTGCTGTATGGGTCAACTATATTTTTTAAATAATTATTATTTTGTTTTCTTATTATATTATTATATGCCTTGTATCTTCATAGCTTTTATAATCTATCTTTAATTTTTGTTTTCATTCTGCTACAGGAATCCATTTATAACATTGACTATTGATATATTTGCATTATTCAGACAGTCTTTATAATTTATACTTGTTTAATTTTAAAATACCATAGAAGATAGTTTTTATAATCTTGTGCTTCTGTTATTTTTGAAAACTTAAATGAGAAAAAGAAAAAATGAAATTGAAGTGTAAAGATATGACCAAGCTTACATTTATTTCCAAATATACATTTGGGCAAGTCAGTGGAAAATGGTGTAATAACAAAAAATTGCATTTTCAGGAAGACTAATCTTTTTCCATCCATCTAGTTTATATGTTTTAATCACAGAAATAACATTATCCACTTCTAGAAGTTAAATCTTTATTAATTTTATATATTCCTGTTTCTTTTAGAGATTTGCATCTCTATATGTGAGCCAATGGAAATTACTTTATAACAGTTTGAATGTGCTTACTGATTATAAAATCTTTATCATTATGTCAGCTTATTGCATTGATTGACTTTTTTCCTTTTTACTATAAATTACATATTCCTTCACTTTTGCATCCCTCTTAATTTCAGATCTCATGAATTTTGTTTGTAATATAAAATTCATTTGGCCAAACTATTATGCATATTAAATGCTCTACAAGTATTGAAAACTGTAGTTGAGGGGATTGGGCAGTAGCGCAATGGGTTAAGTGCACGTAGTGCGCAAGGATTAGTGTGAGGATCCCTGTTCGAGCCCTGGCTCCCCACCTGCAGGGGAGTCACTTCACAGGAAGAGAAGCAGGTCTGCAGGTGTCTATCTTTCTCTCCCCTTCTCTGTCTTCCCCATCTCTCTCCATTTCTCTCTGTCCTATCCAACAAAGAACGGCATCAACAACAATAATAAAGACCATGACAAGGCTACAACAACAAGGGCAATAAAAGGGGAAAAATGGCCTCCAGGAGCAGTGGATTCATGGTGCAGGCCCTGAACCCCAGCAATAACCCTGGAGGCAAAAAAAAAAGAAAAGAAAAGAAAAGAAAAGGAAAGGAAAGAAAACTGTAGTTGATGCTGAATACATTTAATTAGATTACATTTGTATAAATTAAAGCAGTACAACTTGGAAAAAACCAGAAAGCTGTATTTTCCTCTTAGTAACTGTATTTTAATATACAAAACATAAATCTCCATTTTGTTAGAAAACATAACAAAGAAACCCAGTTTTAAATTTTACAGATGATCAAACACTTGTTCTAACAATAATGTTTCACTACATTATACAAAACATAATGTCACTGTTTTCAGGGGCCTATTATTATAATGAACAGAACTGTTTCATCCACCAGTCTATTCTGCTCTTCGTTCAATGTTTATAAATCATTATTCACAGAATTTTGATTTTATTTATTTATTTATTTATTATTGGATAGAGACAGAGAGAAATTGAAAGAGAAGGGGGGAGATATAGAGGAAGAGAGACAGAGAGACACCTGCAGACCTGTTTCACCTCCTGTGAAGCAACACCCCTGCACGTGGGGAGCCGGGGGGGCTTGAACCGGGATCCTGACCAGTCCTTATACTTTGCGCCATGTGTGCTTAACCCACTGCGCTACCGCCCAACTCCCTATTCACAGAATTTTGAATTTAAATGGTTTAAGCCAGAATTATCAGTTCCAAGAATACCATCTTGATGTATGGTTACTAAAATTGTATTTTTTATTATCAGTGCTATCATAGGGCATTCAAAGCACAGCTTTGACATTTTCAGACTAATAGAGTGAAACAGAGATATGTGGGACAAAACACCATACCATCATACCTTCTTTCAGTGGCATAATATTCCTATGAGGTAAACAACTCAAATCAGGGTCCTCCACAGTTGAACTATCTTGTTCATTTGACAGTAATCTTAAATGAAGTGTAGTACCAAAAAAGTCACCCAAACTTCACTAGCAGATATAGTATGATATAAGATAGATATGTTAGCATACTTCCTCTACTTGTATCAATATGTTTCTATTCATTAGTAAAACAAAAATGTCTCTCACTGTGTTTTCTTAGAAGATGGACATTTTTCTAGCTTACTAAGCATAAACATTCTTATCTATTGTTTTGTCTTTTTTATTAGATAGTGATTGCCTTAGATTTCTAGTAGCTCATAAAAAAAATGAATTCCTTGTATCAACAATGGAAATGACAAAAAAATCACCCTGGAACTGAGTTTATATTCCTCTACCATCTTTCTATTCTGTCTCATAAATACAACAGATTCATAATATCAGCATCATTAGGATGAGAACAGGGCATTCTAGCTTCAGAAACAAGATATTTTACTTAATAAATTTAAGATTATAGAAGAATTTCTCACAGCATTAATCACTAAGTTCCTATGGTTAGAATAATATTTGAGGATTTATTTTCAGTTATTTGAAAATAAAGACTTAATTTTTCTTTTGCATCTTTGTACTTAAACCATCCTTCAGTAAATGCATAGTTTTCAAAAATTGTTGAATAATTGATGGGTTTTATATGATCAGTTTGGCAGATCTTGAAACTTTAAAAAAATTTTTTTTAATTTTTATTTGTTTATTTTTCCCTTTTCTTGCCCTTGTTGTCTCTTTATTTTTGTTGTAGTTATTACTGTTATTGTTATTGATATCATTGTCAGATAGGACAGAGAGAAATGGAGAAAGGGGTGGAAGACAGAGAAGGGGAGAGAAAGATAAACATCTGCAGACCTACTGCACCCCCTGTGGAGCGACTCCTCTGCAGGTGGGGAGACTGGGCTCGAACCAGGATCTTTACACCGGATCCTTACACCGGTCTTTGTGCCTTACGCCACGTGAGCTTAATTAACCCTCTGCGCTACCGCTGGACTCCCAGTTGTTGAAACTTTTTATTGTTTTTTTTAATTCTAAAGAAAGTTATACAAATTTAGAGATTTCCAATTGTGCTAAGTTATAAGAATTAATTTTGTAATATGGAAAAGGGAATTGGGGTATAAATAGATAGCCTTAAATTTCTTCCACAATTCTCAGATCTCTATAGCAGTTATATTTCAAGAATTTTAATCCAAAAAATTTTTCAAGACTTGGTAAACTATTTGAGATGATTCATTATGTTATCAAAACTATGAATCTCATATAGCCTTTTGAGTCTATTATCAACAATTTTTTGATAAATGAGAATATTTACATAATATATTTAATCTAATTCCATTAAGCTAACAGAAACTGTAACTTTAAGAGTATTAATTCATCTAATAAAGGTCTGTGTCAATAACTAAAAAGGATGAATACAGAAATAATGGATGAAAATTTCTCTCAATGCTTGAACATATTCCTTAGTCCTAGAAAAGATATAGAAAAATAAAACCTTGATAACAACTCCAAAGAAAATTTAACTTCAATTTTAAGATATTTAAGAGAAATGTTTACTGCTATAAAATTAGATAAGCAGTATGGTTGTATAGATATCTTTAATGTAACCAAAATTTTAAGAAATAGCATTTTTTCACTGTAGAAGCAACTATTCTATATTCTACCACTGGAAAAAGATAAAATCTGAGTTTTCTTGAATATATGTCTCCTGCCTGCTGATATTTCATGCCTGCCCAATCTACCATATCCCAGTTTAGAACTATTCTATCATCTATACATCAGAGGAGGAAGTATCTGTGTCCTATGTTGATAATCACTCTAAACAAATACTTATACAGTTGAGATCAGAGATATAAAATGTCAGTTCCAAATCCACCCATGATGGCACATACACCAGACAGATGACAAAGTCTGGCTCAGGTTATAAGGGTTTGAGAAATACTTGAATCATATTTTGCAACCCTTGAAAGAATTCAAGTTGGAGATTAGCAGAAACCGGGCTCAGTTCTGTTCATAATCCCCTTTATCTGTCTTTTAGCCAACAAAATGAAAACCTTAAAGCCAAACTGACAAATAGAGTGTGAAGGACCTTCAACTGAATTTAAGAAAAAAATATTAAAAACTGAAACTGTTGTATGTAGAAATTATCTTTTTTACTACTGCTATTGTTAATGTTGATTGTAAGTAATGAAATAAATATATACTTGATGCTATTCTGTTGAACTCTTTATTATATGTAGCATTCAACAAGTTAATTTCCTTCATATAACTTTGGACATATTATATGGAAACGGGAACAAAGAATAGAAGTAAATTTCTGTAAAGCAAATAACTCTGTTATGCAGAAGTCTGCTATTTTAGGTCCATAAATTAGGTTCATTAAATGTATAAAATGATTTCAGACAGACTTCTTTGAAAAGTTAAACTTGGAAAAAAATACTAAAAAGGAAGTATGATGGTAATTACATATAAAATATAAGATTGTTCTTTGCATATGGGATTGGTTAGAATATTGCATAAAGTCGCATGGCAGAAAAGCAGCACTAGTGAAAAATCAAGAAATGTTCTCACCAACATGCATATTATAAGTGAAGATCATGTTGAATCTAAGAAAGATGAAAAGAAGAAAGGACTTGAGTAAAGGAAAGAAGATACAGTCAGCCAGTAAGATAGACTGAACTATTACTAAAAAAAAAAAAAAAAAAAAATCTCCCTTTCAATTTAAACACATAATCATGATAAGCATAACCTAGCAACATATAAGAAGCAAACACTCAAGCAATAGATGAGGGGGGAAAGGTAAGTTGGTGTATGGCAATCCCAAATCATAGATTCTAAGAGAAAAAAATAAATTTAACACGAGTAAGGAGTAGGCTCAGATGTCTGGGAATGTACAATTCACAGGTGACTGTAAAGTAGTGGAATGTTTCTGAAGGCAGGTTTTATATGTGCATTGTGTTCTCAAAGACTAAATAGATGCAGGGGACAGTGGAATAACTTTAGGGTTTTGATTGTTTGTTTTACTGTAATTCAGTAGAATGAATGGCAAACGCTAGAAGAAGAAGTAGAATGAATATTGAGAACAAAATTCCATACTTACTTAAAAATACCAACTGATCTCTTTCAAAGGTGGATGTTGAGAATAGAGGACAGTAAGGGAAAACATAGAGTGAAACTGAATCGGGTATGGTGTATTGCACCAAAGCAACAGACTCTGGGTGAGGAGAGAAAGAACAGCAGTAGATGAAGGGTATTGTATGCTTTACATTGGGTTCTAGTTCTCCCCCGCCAAGAGAATTGGATCAGTCCAGTTAAATTTCGCGGGCCCGCTTGGCCCCGCCCCGAAGGAAACCCGCCAGAGTTCCAGAGTGACAGAGTTGCTGGGTTCCTGAGTTCCAGAGTAAGAGAGAGTGCTTGTGCCGCTGCAAAGAGACAGCAGAGTTCTGTTTGGTGATTAGTTTGTCTTAGTTTATGAATCATTGCTCCTGAATAAAGAAATACAGCTTCCCTGCCCAGCTGTTGTCTCCGCGTCTCTGTTACCCGCCCGTGAAGCTAGACCCGCCCGGCAAGAGCCTTCCGAAATTTTAACAACAGAAGGGACTTTGGGTCTTGGAGTAGGATGGGGAAATGGAGCCTTAGGAAGGGGCAGCATGTGTTTCCCAGACACATGTTAAGATGAAATGAGAGGTTGTTCCTATAAGTCAGAGACTGTATCATAAACCATTAATCTCCCTCCTCAATAAAATCAGAAAAAGACAAAATATGGCAAAAGAGAGAGAAGAATCCTGAATTACATAACAACAGTGTTTGACTTCAAAAATGAGTGGTCTCAAGTTTAACCTATGGCACCACATGTGTGAGCGTGATTCTCTGGTTGTGTCTCACTCTCATAAGTAAATAAATATAACTTTAAAAAATAGACTCTAAAATTCAAGCTGCATATAGCTTATAGAAAACTGTAAACCATTTTAAGATATGTCATACATGGATAAAAACTAATAATTAAACATACATTAATATTTCAAAATTTCATATTTGAGTAAATGTAAAATAAGAGCTTCTTAAAAGTCTTCAGAGACTCCAAGTACAACAAGGAAAACAAAAGCAAATTGAAAAGCTCTGAACAATAAAAGGAATCATTACAAAAACAAAATGACACACTACTGACTAGAAAAATATTTCTACAAGCCATATATCAGATAAAGACCTAGTAATGGGGGCCAGATAGTGGCACATGTGTTAAGCACACATATTAACAAATGCAAGGCCCTGGGTTCAAGCTCCCCACTCCCCACCTGCAGAGGGTCCATTTCATGAGCAGCGAAGCAGGTCTGCAGGTATCTATCTTTCTCTCCCTCTCTCTATCCCCCCACTCACTCTCAACTTCTCTCTGTCCTATCAAATAAAAATTATAAGTAAGAAAAAAATAAAGAGGAGAAAGTGGCTGCCAGGAGTGGTGAATTCATAGTGCTGGCACCAAACCCCAGTAATAACCATGGCGGCAATAAAAAATAAAAATAAAATAAAAAGAGCTAATAGTCAAGTGTATAAACAGCTCACAAAAATTAGCAACAAAAAAGCAAATGACCCCTTTAGCAATGCAGACAGGACATGAATAGACTGTTTACTAAAGCTATTCAAATTATCAAATATATGAAAGAAATGCTCCAATTGATTATAAAAACAATGCAAATCAAGGACTCTAAAGGGAAGAGTCAGAAGGCAGTGGTAAAAGAGTTAGGGACACTATCACTGAGAGAGAGAGAGACATGTCATACTGGTGGTGGGTAAGCTATGCAGATATCTGTGATGAGGAGATGTATAAATCATTATTTCTCCCATATAAAGTATAATCATTTGTGTAGAAATTATAATTGTGTAATACATGAATTGCATAATAAGCTCACCTTACTTTTATTCATTCTTAATTTATAATCTGAAAATGAGAATGAACTGTGATAGTTTATTTAATGGACCAATTATTTTTGCCAGAACATAGCATAACATTCTTTATAACAGTATACCATTTGATATTTGCGTTCCCAAGACAGTAAAATTTTTTCCAAAACAGAAAATGTTTTAATTAGAGTCTTCCTAATATATCTACATTTAATATTTTTATGAACATTCACCTTATGAAAAAGAATAAACTATAAGGGGCGGAGAGTAGATAGCATAATGGTTATGTAAACAGACTCTCATGCCTGAGGCTCCAAAGTCCCAGGTTCAATCCCCCACACCACCATAAGCCAGAGCTGAACAGTGCTCTGGTTAAAAAATAAAATAAATAAAAATAAATAAAAAGAATAAACTATAAAAGACATTTATTTAAAGACACATTTAAAGATCAGAAAAAAATAACCCATTTTTATACAAAATTGAAGACAAACTTCATTATGGATTCTATGTTTTGCTTATGCACAACATAGAATTCTATATATTATATATAGAAACATATAGCCTCCATTATAGCACATTTGGGCCTATTGTTTATTGAAAATATATAAACAAATTAACCTATCTGTACATTGGAAAGCATTTAAACAGGCTGAAGTGATATATAAAAAGGATACTACAAAATAGCAAGAAATTAGTTTTTTTTAATATTTATTTTATTTATTTATTCCCTTTTGTTGCCCTTGTTGTTTTATTGTTGTAGTTATTATTGTTGTTGTCGTTGTTGGATAGGACAGAGAGAAATGGAGAGAGGAGGGGAAGACAGAGAGGAGGAGAGAAAGACACCTGCAGACCTGCTTCACCATCTGTGAAGCGACTCCCCTGAAGGTGGGGAGCCGGGTTCGAACCGAGATCCTTATGCCGGTCCTTGTGCTTTGCGCCACCTGCGCTTAAGCCGCTGCGCTACAGCCCGACTCCCAAAGAAATTAGTTTTTATTGGTCTACAAATGAGTCATAACGACTTTTATTCTTTAAATTGAAAATGAATTCTATATTTATGCATCTATGTACCTTATACTAATTAATTTTCCCTCTGAAAACCAAATAAAATTCTATAAAATCCAAGTCGCCTAAAAACTTAAGTAAAATGTAAATAAGTATATGTTTTGTGTTTTTTTCCCTAACACTGTAATCTGAAAATGAACTGTATTATTTGGCATTTTCCTTTGGAGTCTTTTATTTTCTTGAAAAGGATTATGTTAAGATATTTGAGAAGTATAATACAGAAGGGGGGTTGAAGAAATAGCATAAAGGTTATGCAAAAAAGATTTTCATTATTGAGGCACCAAAAGTCAGGTTTAATCACCAGCACCACCACCAAAAACCAGAAGTTAACAGTGTCCCAAATTATATATTGCTTGTGTTTTCATTGAGATTATACTGAATGTATTTATTTATTTTTAAATGTTATTTAAATTTTTATTTATTTTACTTGATAGAACAGAGAGGAATTCAGAGGGAGTGAGGGAGAGAGAGAGAGATGTGACTGCAGCACTGCTTTACCACTTGTGAAGCTTTCCCTTTGCTGGTGGAGATTGGGAGCTCAAACCTGGATACTCGTGCATGGTAACATGTACACTTAACCAAGCGCACCACCACCCAGCCATATATATTGCACAGTCTTCACACTGAAGTAGAATAATAAATGGTTTCACTATTGTATCCATAATGGTGCAGTCAAAATCCTCTTCATCTATAAGTGAAAACTGAATACATACTATCTGTTATCTTATTAGCTCCTTAAATATCCACCCACATCTTTAAAGTATGTTGTTCTTAGATTTCAGACTATTGTCAACACTGTTGATCACTCACAATTCCAAATATTCCTATTTCATGACATGCCTGTGTTTATTCAATAAATAGTCATTAAGTAGTTTTCAATCATTCTAAGCACTAAGGGTCAAAGATTAATGCATATTCATTTATGTTTGAGGAATTCACATTTTAATAAAAAAAAAAAGCAAGTGATGGAAGTGATGGGACTGGGAAATAGCATAATGATTATGCAGAGACTTCTATTCCAGAGACTTCAAGGTTCCAGGTCCAGTCCCCAGCATCAACATAAGCCAGACCTAAGCAGTAAATAGATGACTAAATTAATGATAATGAAGTGTTCATTCCAAGAAGTTCCCATAAGCAAATGACAAGTAAAATAATTTCATCTCCTGTTGTAATCATAAAGTCACTTAGAGTGATGCATAACAAAGGAAATTTATGTTCAAGGAGTATGGAACTGAGATAATGGGAACACTGCATGAAAAAAATACAACAGATTGAGACTTTGCTGAAACTGTTCTTAATTGTATCAGTCTACTTTGGTTTCTATTATTTATTGGTATTAGAATTATGATTCACTAACGTTAGACATTGGCATTCAGAATTTGAAATCAGGCATTATTAATATGAAACAAATACTAGGAACATAATTTATTTACAAACTGATAAAAGTAGATCAACACAGAGCTATTCCCTGAAAAAAAATAATAGGTAGAACAATCAAACTCATTAACCATTCTTAGTCAAACAAGGAAGACAGGTTTATTATGTAGAGGTCAATCCAGGGCTAGAGGTTATTTAATATTTTCATCAGTGACTTAGACAAAATAAAACCCTGTGAACTTAGTAATTTACAGTTCTCTTTAGTTGAAAAGACTGATTAACACTTTTAATGTCAAGATCAAAATTCAGCATGGCCATAAAATAACCTTGAAAAAAACACAGAAGTGGTTTGAAACAATGCAACTCAGTAAGATACCAGGTCAAATGCAGACTTTCAAGAAATTGGGAAGGAAATGGACAATTATAACAAGTAGGTAATATCAGGCTAGTGAGAACATGTATGAGTCAAATATATATATATATATAAAATAATGATGAGTCTCACTTGGGTCAGGAAGTTAGCAAACTTTTGTTTCCTCCATTATGTCAACGTAGTGAATATTCATTTATAGGTTTCATAAATAGTAACAATTTATTTAAGTTATATCCTATAATTCTACTGATAAAATTAAATGTATGTCGAAGATGTGTAAATGACGAACAGGATTATAAAGGTATATAAAAATTAGTAAATATTTAAGAAATTACTTTATTGGTGTATTGCCATAAAATAAAAGACTCTGGAGTGGGAGAGTGGGGGAGGGTTCAGGTCCTGGACTATGATGGTAGAGGAGGACCTAGTGGGGGTTGAATTGTTATGTGGAAAACTGAGAAATGTTACACATATACAAACTACTGTATTTTACTGTTGACTCTAAACCAGTAATCCCCCAATAAATAAACTAAAAAGAAAGAAAGGAATCGCAAATATTAATTACCCTTTATATTGTTACTAGCACACTAAATTTTTACTCAAACTCATTAAATTTTTATAAAGATTTTGTGTGTGTCCCATATACTGTATTGAATTCTATTAGCACAAAGTTGGGGAAAAGCATGCATATTCATATTTTCTTAACTGTGGTCTAAAGATTAACATTGTTGGGCCAGGTGGTGGTGCACCTGGTTAAACACATATGCTACAGTGATCAAGAACCCAGTTTCAATCCCCTGGTCCCCAACTGCACAAGGAAAGTTTCACGAGTGGTGAGGCAGGGTTGCAGGCGACTCTCTCTCTCTCTCTCTTTCTTTCTCTCTCTTCTCCTTCCCTCTCATCCCTTTCTATGCCCCCCTCTCCACCCAATTTCTCTTTGTTTCTATCCAATAATAAATAAATAGGGGTTGGGCAGTGGGGCACCAGGTTAAAGGCACATCATGAAGTACAATGACCTGCTCAAGGATCCCACATCCAGGTCTAGTCTCCCCACCTACAGGTGAGTGGCTTCACAAATGGTTAAGCAAATCTGCAGCTGTCTTTCTCTTCTCCTTGTTACCTTCCCCTCCCCTCTCAATTTCTTTCTGCCCTATCTAATAAAGGGGTGGGGGGCTTGGGGGGCAGAAGCAACAAGGAGCAGTGGATTCATAGTGCTGGCACCCAGCCCCAGTGATAACCCAGGAGGTAACATTTTATTTATTTAAATAAAAGTAGAAAATTATTATTATTGGTGGTAGAAGTAATAAATATGGATAGGGTACTATGAACCAAATAAGAGCCATGTAACATAGAATGATGAATCTGGTAAAATGCCTACTAACTCATGTGTAAGTTATGTAAGCTAAGGGAAGGAGGACTAAGTTGTTTTTCATAAAGGAGAGAGCAAATGGTAAATATTCAAGTTTCAGAAAAGAAATACTTGTTCCTAGTAATAATCTCATCAAACACAACTAGATTTCTCTTTGTTGGTATATTGCACATAAGTGTAGGGTTGGCTTTCTGCCCAAATTAGGAGATAGAGTCATGGTCTAAGATATGCCTTGTACACTTTAAAATGCACAAAAACCTGATCTGAGCCTTCAGTACTACATAAGAGGGCCACACACGGGGGTTCACAAGTCACTAAAGGAACCATGTTCTCTTTTGCTCTCCCCTTTAGTCACTCTCTGTGATACTAAAATAAAGGGGAAAAAAGTCTGCTATAAAACGTAGTATTACACAGACGAAAAATAAAAGTTTTAATGGTAATCATCAACATCATAAGTACCTCGTAGGAAAAAGAGGATATCTTACCCAGTAGTGCAATGACCTTGTGTGATCATGTGCAGGTTCAAGCTGCAGCACCACATCGAGAGGGCAATGGCTTTTGGTGAAGATTAGTGGTTATGATGTCTCCTCCTCTCAATGCTATGATATCACCCCTCTCTTTCTACTTTTTAAACATTTATTTATTTACTTACTTATTTTATTCAATAGAGACAGAGAAAAATGAACACGGAAAGGGGAATTAGACAGGAAGAAAGAAAGGCACAAGCAGCACTCTTTCACCACTTGCAAAGATTTACCTATGCAAGTGGGGACCAGGAGGTTAAATAAGGGTTCTAGTGTATGTGCACTCAACTGGGTGAACCACAAATTGCCCACCACCCATCTATAAGAGTGAAAATGTATCCCTGAGCAATGAAATCACATCTACATGAAACCCTTCTTGAAAGGGGGTAGGGTTTGCCTTGTGATGTCAAGGACATTGCAATAGTGCAATATAACTGGTAGGAATAGAGGAATAGATACACAAAGAGGTCATTCTCTAGAATAAAGCTACTATTATAGTTTGAGCACCTGCTCTGCAACTGAAGGGGGAAGCTTCACAATCAGTGAAGCAGGTATGTAGGTGTCTCTCTTTCTCTCTCCAAGTGTATTTTTCCCTCCGCTCTCAATTTCTATCTGTCCTATCAAATAAAAATAACAATAATAATACAATATATTTTTAAATGATACTTCCATATACCAAGGTCTCTGATGAACTGATTCATCCATCTCAGAGATGTAAATGTTTATGAATGAAAAAACAATTTCAAAGAAGTTTCAAACTAAAACTCAAGAAAGGCAACAACTCTGCCGTGATTTAAATTTCACAGTTTCTCAGTCTATTTATACTTCAGGGTAAGTGAATGATTGGATTGCTGTCACTAGTGCTATTCTTGATCCAGTTTATTGATAAATTTGGTTTAATATTTTTGTTTTATAAACTCTTGGTCTCAGCGATGTCAAAAGAAAAATAAAGGGTAATAGATGGGACCATCTTGTTTTGATCAACTACTATATATATATATATATTTTTTTTTAATTCAGATCATTCTGCACTGTCTTCACCAATGAGATTAAGTAGAAGCATATACAGTAAAGAGTGATAATGGAAAAATTGTACCTAGTTCATTTTAAGTACCTTATCTGATGGCTCTCAAAGAAACTTAGGTAAATCAAGTCTTTGCATGGTTCATGCTCAATTATTTATACTTATGAAAAATGCTGAATTGTACACAATTCAAAATGCTAAACTACAAAAATTTTATGTTATCTACAGTAATCTGCATAACATTCACATTTTTTTCCTTGAGGTTTTCCTGAACTGTGCAAACCAGATGCTAAACGCAAGTGGGTTTTGAAAGATAACATTTTGGAAGTGTACTGGAAATATGCTATAAATTTCCTTCATATCAAAATCTCCAAATATATTAGGAATTACTAAAATGCCCTATAAATAAGCCACCTTATAATTATTGTAACTATTATCAATTAATACTTAAATATGTTAAAATAAAATATTAAGAATGTGATACTAACTGCTGTTATGGGTGAGCATTAAGAGTATTTCCATTATGAAAGTTATTACATTTTGCAACAACTTTTTCAGATTACCTGCTTCTTTAAAAGAAAAATAAAGACCGTTAACATATTGAATCACACTGTCTATACATGAAGTATTGGAAACTAGACTAGAAGTATGAGTAAGTGAAATTTTAGAAAATATAAATAGACTTTTACCAAAGATTCTTATATTATTAAACTGCCTGAGAGATTGTTTAATGCAAAGTTCAATTGCCAAAGTACTTCTATGAATACAAGATTCCTGAAAATGGTCTTCATGGGAAGACAACTGACATCTCAAAACTAGACTTATTTTTAGAAAGCTTTAACTGATAGAAATCCCAATTTAAGATAGATTAAAAATTTATACTCTGAAATTAGGTTAGGAAAAAATATAACTTAAAAAAATCATAGCTTTCACATAGCTAAAATCGGTTTTCAGTCCCTTGTCCTTAACCTACCAACCTAACATATACACTACTATCACTCTCCATTCCATACTTGGTACATGCTACCCTGATATGGTTTCTGTGAGTGTAGATTAATTTTGTCTTCTCTAAGGAAACATATATAGTAATGCCTAGCTTCTTTATCAAGCTTCAGTTGTTATAATTCAATTATTTTATTGCTGTGTTATAGTCTAGTATATGGATACATCAAAATATACATACACATTTAAATATCAATCATTTTGGCTGTACCCAGTTTTAGCCACTATTAATAACAATAATATAGTGCTCACTTTGGAATACATACACTAAAATTGGAATAATACAGAGAAAATCAGCATGGCCTCTGTGTGAGAATGACATGCCAAAGTGTGAAACATTCCACATTAAATTAAAAAATATACAGGTGATCCAATTTTTTTACATCCTGATGTCAACATTTCCTTTTTAAATATTTTATTTATGTAGTTTAATAAAATAGATATACAAAGTGAGAGAAAGAGAGAGCAAAGCTCAACAACTATACTGTCTTCTTAGTCTGATACCATCATTTTTACAGGTTTGTAGTAGTTCATCATGTAATATGTGCCACGATTTCATTAATCATTTTTTAGTCTGTTCCTGGATACTTGGGGTGCCTCTGAATGTTGACTAATACAAATATCACAGCATATAGATGTTTTGTGTTGAGTAGATGTTTTTGTGTTCTTTAGATGTACCCTCTCAGTTTCTCTCCATATGTACTGAAAACATACATAAAATATTTTTCAAATGGTTATCTTTCCAAAGAAGTGATTCCATAGAGCTCGCCTGGGGTTCTTGCCAGTGGAGGTGTTTCATTTAAAATCCTGTAGATAAAATGCAAAGTATACCCTTGAATTAAATGATAAAAGGAGTGTAAATTGCAATTTGCTAAAGTAGTTAAAGCAGATTTTTGCAAGCAAAAGGCTCATTTGCAAAATGGTAGCTGAAAAACTCAGAGAGAAACTATTTTGGCTTAAAATAAAAACCACATATGCCTGAGGAATTATTGTTTTCACTATGTTCTCTCTTCATGTGCTAATTGTAGGGTAGGAAGTGATTCATATATCTCTAACTCTTTCTCTACTGTTCTTGCCAAATCCCTTAAGGTGGTTACAGAAATAGGAAAAGATTTGTAGGGCACACACAGAAATTCAAAGCAGAACATATTTGGGATAATAAAATGCTAAATGCCGCAAATGCTGGCTAAAAATTGCCTATAAATGTTAAATCACAAGGTCACAATAAACAGTACTACCAGTGAAACAGATAAGATCTTGGTGACACATGCTTTTTAAATTATGGTAATCAAAGAGAGAGAGGGAGAGGGAGATCATACTGTGATGCTAATAAACAAATCAGTGTAAGTATTTAAATCAGCCTCCTGATTTCAAAAATAGGTTATACTAATGTTAGTAGCTGATTCATGCATTACAGGTATAGACGATAACATAAAAAGTGTCTGGCACTCCTCTAACAAGCCTCTCTCCACCATCACTAGTCATCTTCATCAAGAACTGCTGTAATTAAATTAAGAAGACATGATGCCAACCAAACTTCCCTAGACAGACAACCTCACCAATGTGAGCTCCAATTCCCCAGAACTCCATCCCACTATGGAGAGAGAGAGAGACAAGCTGGGCGTATGGATCAACCTGTCAATGTACATGTTCAGCAGGGAAGCAATTACAGAAGCCAGACCTTCCACCTACTGCATCCCACAATGACCTTGGGTCCATACTCCCAGAGGGTTAAAGAATAGGAAAGCTATATTGCTTAATAACTTCCAGTAGTTTTCTGCTGGATTCTTTAGGTTTTTCTATGTATACTATCATATCATCTGCAAATAGTGAGAATTGACTTCTTCCCAATTTGTATTCCTTTGATTTCTTTCTCTTGCCTGACTACTATGGCAAGAACTTCCAATACTATGTTGAAGAGTAATGGTGACAGTGGATAGCCCTGTCTAGTCCCCAATCTGAGGGTGAATGCTTTCAGTTTCTGTCCGTTGAGTATGATGTTGGCTGTAGGTTTGCTATATATAGATTCCACTATCTTGAGGAATTTCCCATCTATTCCCATTTTTTGTAGAGTCTTGAGCATGAATGGGTGTTGGATTTTGTCAAAGGCTTTCTCTGCATCAATTGAGATAATCATGTGGTTTTTGGCTTTGCTTTTATTGATGTGGTGAATGACATTGATTGACTTACGTATGTTGAACCAGCCTTGCATTCCTGGGATGAATCCCACTTGGGAAAGCTATCAGGGGAGGGGACGGGATATGGAGATTGGGTGGTGGGAATTGTGTAGAGTTGTACCCCTCCTACCCTATGGCTTTGTTAATTTATCCTTTCTTAAATAAAAAATAAATTAAAAAAAAGAATAGGAAAGCTATCAAAGGAGGGGATGGGATATGGAGTTCGAGTGGTGGAATTGTGTGGAGTTGTACCCCTCTTATCCTATGGTTGTGTCAGTGTTTCCTTTTTATAAGTAAGTAACAATAATAATAATAATAATAAAGACTTGGCTATGTCAAATAATGAACTTGACTGTGGTGTAGCTGGGAACAGGTTTAAACAATCAAAGCTTTATTAGGGTGGTACAATAATAGGAGATGTATATTTTAGGTACTGCAAAATAATCAATGATCTATCTGCAGAGTTACAGGTTATTTATTATGGCTGTAGAGGAGAGTCTTAAGAGTTTATCGGCTAGCTGAATAACAATTTCAGTTCCCAGGAGAGGCAGCCATGGCAGGCACCTCAAGTACCCTCAGCCAAGATCCTTATGCACAGGAGAAGCAAGGGCCAAAAAGGCTGGACTTCTGGAGGCTGTGCTTAAGTCCATTCAGATCCATCCACAATCCCTGTGCGTTTGTTCAGATCTTTGTATGCTCTAGGCTGAAGTCAGCCCTATGCTGTGTCCAATTTCCTACCATCAGCTGGTATATTGCACTACAACATCATAAACCCTCTAGTGGATTTCTAGAGAACCTTGCCCTCAATGTAGAACAATGGTAGAAACTGCCCCAATCTCCAAAGGAAGGTTGGATCAGCATACTCTACCGGAAGACTAATCCTAAATGATTGCAGCCTAGAATGTTCTTAGCTATGACCATGGAAAGCAACCTAAGACCAACAGGGATGTAGAGGTTACACAGACTCATGTGTTAAATAAGAATAGACATGTGCCCTAGGTCAGATTGATAGGGTTCACAGTTAATGGTATTTATATATTTTCCCTTATTTGGGAATTACTCTCTGCCCTGAGCACTTTCAGGTCCTATTCTCAACTCTGACACCATCTTCTCAAGTGTTAGCGTATTAGCTGTTGGACTCAGGAAAAAATTAGTAAAGTCATGGGCCCCTTGGAATATACCTAAAGTAGACTTCCTAGCTTCTTCTGACATGAAGACCCCAAATCTCATCTGCTATATTCTTACCTTTAGGTTCCTGATTCTTAAACAGTTTGTTCTAATTTATATGTTAATGCTTGTTCAGCCACCAAGTTGCAGATGCTACCATGACGCCAACCTGTCTCGCCTGGGTAGATGACCTAACCACTGTGTCCTGGAACCCCACCTCCCCAGAGCTTTATCCCACTAGGGAAAGATAGAAACAGGTTGGGGCTATGTCAATGCCAGTGGAAAAGCTATTACTGAAGCCAGATCTTCCCACCTTCTACACCCCATAAAAATCTTTGGTTCAATACTCCCGGGGGGATAAAAAGTATGGAAGCTTCCAGTGGAAGGGACAGGATACAGAACTCTGGTGGTGGGAATTTTATGGAATTGTACCTCTATTATCACACAATCGTGTCAATCACTATTAGATAACTTTTAAAAAGTCAATAATAATAAATATAATTATTGTTATGATGATAAAAAGTTTCTGATATAGTTAAAATTTTTCATATCTTATAGTTGTTATTTTACAAGATAATTTTTAAAAAGATAGCTAAATTTTACTTTTTATTTATTTTTTATTTTTGTCTACAGGGTTATTATTGGGGCTCCATTGCCTGCACTACAGATCCACTGCTCCTGGAGGCTTTTTCCTTTTGTTGTTCTTGTTGTTTATCCTTGTTGTTGTTATTATTGTTGTCATCGTTGTTAGATAGGACAAAGAATAGTTGAGAAAGAAGGGGAAGACAGAGGGGGAAAGAAAGATAGACACCTGCAGATCTGCTCCACCACCTGTGAAGAGACCCTCCTGCAGTTTGGGAGTTGGGGGAGCGAACTGGCAACCTAACAGCAGTCCTTGTGCTTTGCACCATGTTCCCTTAATCCGTTGGGCTACTGCCCAGCTCCCCAAAAGAGCTAAATTTTAAAAATATTGATGAGTCCATAAAGAAGTGTTAATAACCAAATATTATGTAATCTTCTTCTAGCGTTTGCCCTTCTTCCGTAGCCAGTCAACAGCGTCAGGTTGAAAGCTGTCAGTAGCTGCTGTTGCTGGCTTTGAAAGTGACTGGGATCCATGTGGATTCAGTCGGCTAGGAAGGATCGTTAGTTTCCCCAATGAATGGGTACTCACGGGATGCACCACGAGAAAGTCGATCCAATGCAACCCAATATTATGTAATGATTATGTCCCACAATTTTCCCCCTTTAGTCCATGTGCTTTTATCTCTTCTATGGGGAATTAGAATGTAGACATATTCTCTCTAGTAATTCTGATTATAAATTCTGTTTGCAAAACAAATTAAATTGAGCAAAAAGAGATAGAGAATAGTCCACTTAATTTATTAAGTAAATTGAGTTTCTGCTTACAGCATAGAACAATATAACAGAAAAAAATAGGAGTTGCCTTAGAGAATTCAACTCAAATTACTTTACCACCCATTACTAGCTATTTGATAGTAAACAGGATTACTTTTTCCCCTGAGTTTTGTTTAATCATATACAAATTGAAATAAATAATATGTTCCTCAATGGTTTCAGACAAGATTATGGAGATTACATATCAATTCCTAGAATATAGTATATTCTCAATAAATGCATTTCTTTCTCTGTGAAAGAACTGCTTCTTGACTTAGATTATCTACTTTCTTACCCATAGCATTTGAAGATAAGTTGGAAAGGAATAGAAGACTAACTGGACCTGAGAATATTTATTAATATTTGTTATTACTAACTAAATTTAACTACCTCATATACAGAAGTAGAGCAAGTAGAGGAGAAATGTCTAAACTAATGCTATTGCTGAACTAATTGCAATAGTTCTGTAGATTGTGGGAAAATGAAGGACAGTAGAAGAAGGGAGTAGGAGAGTATGATGGAAAGAGAGAGAAGAAAAGTTAAAAGTTGAAAAAGAGACCAGGGACCATAGCTTCTTACTTCTGACTGAAAAAATGTGTCTATTCTTGGACTCACTTCTTGCACAGAACTATTTTGTAGCCAAGTTCACCAGATCACCATGTGTACTGGACACTAGATTTATATGTAGAAATTTCCAGACTGATAAACTTGTCAAAGAAGAGGTTGTACCCAATATTAATATTTTGACTCTTTGGAATTGACTCACTGAGTACAGAAATACTAGTAGTTAACTGTCGTTAGTGCAGTATACCTGCAACTAGTGGAGTGGCAGTTGTGGACAAAAGTGGAATATTAAAGTTCAGGTGTAACAGTCTCTTCTGTCCAGTGACAGAGGAAAAACATTAGAAAAATCATTCCAGATGGAGGTGGAGCAAAGATTGCAACTTGGACGTGGTTGGCCTGGGCTCCAACAAACAGCAACCTGTGACCAGGGATTCTATGGATAGGGTAGGATACTGGGTTGCCAGCAGGAGGCTGAATAAGGGGTTCTATGGGTGATACCACTCTGATGTTAGAAAACAGAGGCCGGGGGGTAGGGCAGTGCCACAGTGGGTTAAGCTCACATGAGCAGGGACCAGGTAAGGATCCCGGTTCTTGCTTTCCCTTTTTTCCTTTCTCTTTCTTTTTATTGGATTTGGTCACTATTTTTTCTTAGACTGGAAGTGTTGTTTGGCTAACTGGTATTGGTTGAAATGTATCAATCCTTGCTTCAGTTACTATTGTTGTAACTTCTGATGTTCGGTAACTCCATGTCATAAAGGTATTTAATAGAGCATGGCTTGTACTCAAAACACAACAACTGAAGAACTAAAGGACAGAAAAATAGAAAACCACATCTATAAAAAATGATTAAATCAAGAGCAAATAAAACTGCTGCAACAATTAATCAAGACAGAAGCCAAGAAGAAACTCCAAATCATTCAGAAGTAACTATAGATAAGAAATGTGTGCAAGCAATAATAAACCTAACAATCACAGAAAAGAAGACAACTTGGAGGAAAGGGCTATCAGAACTAGGGAAACAACAGATGAAACCCTCAAGAAAAACACAAGCTAACTCAAGGTAATTGGAGAACCGAAAGCTCAAATAGCTGAAATAAAAGGTGAATTAGCAGAGCTAACTAATACTATAACTGAACTGAAGAAAGAAGCTGAGGGAAGGTAAAGCATGCTAACAGAAGCAGAAAATATAATTAGCCAAACAGACAATGAGCTAGAGAAAACTAAGAAAGAGGTAAAAGAGCTCAAAAAGAGATTTGGAGACACTGAAAACAACAAAAGGGACATATGGGATAATCTCAAAAGAAGTAACATTCATATAATTGGCCTGCCAGAGGAAGAAAGAAAGGAAGGGGAAGTAAACATTCTAGAGGAAATCATAGAAGAAAACTTTCCAAACCTAAACAACAGAAAGGACATTAAGATTCAAGAGCCTCAGAGAGTCCCAAACAGAATCAACCCAGACCTGAAGACACCAAGACATATAATAGTTACAATGAAAAGAATTAAGGATAAAGAAAAGATCCTAAAGGCTACAAGAGAAAAACAAAAAGTCATATATAGGGGAAAACCCATAAGACCATCAGCAGACTTCTCCACTCAAACTCTATAAGCAGAAGAGATTGGAAAGATAGCTATCGAACCTTGAATGAAAAAGGGTTTCAGCCAAGGATAATATATACTGCCAGACTTTTATTTAAACCAGATGGAGGGGTCAAAACCTTGTCAGACAGACAACAGTTAAAGGAGGCAACCATCACCAAGCCTTCCCTGAAAGAGGTTCTAAAAGACCTCTTATAAACAAGAACATCACCATAATACTTGCCATATATCAGAACATACAAAAAATTGTTGAATAATGACATAAAAATACATTAAATCCATAATATCAATAAATATCAGTGGCTTAAACTCACCCAGCAAAATGCACAGAGTGGGAGGATGGATAAGGAAACACAACCCAACCATATGCTGCTTGCAAGATTCCCATCTGACCCAACAAAACAAACACAGGTTCAAAGTGAAAGGATGGAAAATTATCCTACAAGCTAATGGACCATAAAAAAGGGCAGGAACAGCCATAATCATCTATGACATCATAGACAGTAAATTAAATAAAGTAATAAAAGATAGACAAGGCCATTACATAATGATCAGAGGATCAGTCTACTAAGAAGATTTAACAATTATCAACATATATACACCCAATGAGGGACCATCTAAATACATCAAACACCTACTGAAATAACTACAAAAATAGATCAATAGCATTACAATAATAGTGGGAGACTTTAACACCCCACTCTCACACTTAGACAGATCAATGAAGCAGAGAATAAACAAAGAAACAAGAGAATTAAATGAAGATATGGACAGACTAGACCTCCTGGACATTTTCAGAGTTCTTCACCCCCAAAAAACTGGAATATATATTCTTTTCAAATCCACAAAGCACACATCCTTAAGTATAGACCTTATGTTAGGCCACAAAGACAATATCAACAAATTCAAGAGCATTGAAATTATCCCAAGTACCTTCTCAGACCACAGTGGAATAAAGCTAACATTTAATAACAGAAAGAAAATTGCTAAAAGACGACAAATTTGCAAACTCAACAACATACTGCTTAAGAACCATTGGGTCAGAGAAACACTCAAGAAATTCAAATTTCCTGGAAACAAATGAAAATGAAAATACAAGCTATCAAAATAGTTGGGATACAGCTAAAGCAGTACTGAGAGGGAAACTCATAACCTTACAATCACATATTGGAGAACAAGAAAAAACTCAAATAAATGACCTTATTGCATGCATTAAGGACTTAGAGGAAGAGGAAAAAAAGAACCCTAAAGCAGCCAGAAGGACAGAAGTAACTAAAATTAGAGCAGAAATAAACAGCATCTAAAATAAGAGAACCATACAAAAGACCAATGAAGCCAGATGTTGGTTTTTTGAAAAATTAAACAAGATTGACAAATCCCTAGTCATACTGACTAGAAAGTAAAAGGGAGAAGACTCAAATAAATAGAATTGTCAACTATAGATGAGTAATCAGAACTGACACCACAGAAATCCAGAAAATCATGCAAAACTTCTATGAAGTACCATTTACTACATCAATAAAAGCAAAACCAAATACCACATAATTATCTCAATAGATGCAGAGAAAGTCTTTGACAACATCCAACATCCATACATGCTCAAAACACCACAAAAAATGGGAATAGATGGAAAATTCCTCAAGACAGTGGAATCCACATATAGCAAACCTACAACCAACATCATACTCAATGGACAGAAGCTGAAAGCATTCCCTGTCAGATTGGGGACTAGACAGGGCTGTCCATTATCACCATTATTCTTCAACATAGTATTGGAAGTTCTTGCCATAGTAGTTAGGCAAGAGAATGAAATCAAAGGAATACAGACTGGAAGAGAAGAAATCAAGCTCTCACTATTTGCAGATGATATGATAGTATACATAGAAAAACATAAAGAATCCAGAAGAAAACTACTGGAATTCTTTAGGCAATATAGTAAGGGGTCAGGCTACAAAATCAGTGTACAAAAATCAGTGGCATTTCTTTATGCAAACACTATATCTTAAGAAGACAGCCAGAAATCACTCCCATTCACTGTTGCAACAAAATCAATACAATACCTAGGAATAAAGATGAGCAAAGTGAAAGAATTATATACTGAAAACTATGAGTCACTATTCAAGGACTTAGAAGCTTTTACGAAGAAATGAAAAAACATCCCATGCTCATGAATTGGTAGAATAAATATCATCAAAATGAATATTCTCCCCAGAGCCATATACAAATTTAAGATAATAGCCATCAAAGTTCCACCAAGCTTCTTTAAGAGATTAGAAAAAAAAAAAACTACAATCATTTATCTGGAGCCAGAAAACATCCAGAATTGCCAAAACAATCTTGAGGAAAAGAAACAGAAATGGAGGCATCTCACTCCCAGATCTTAAACTATATTATAAGGCCATCATCATCAAAACAGCCTGGTACTGAAGAACAAATAGGCACACAGACCAGTGGAACAGAATGAAAGCCCAGAACTAAGCCCCCACATCTATGGACATCTAATCTTTGATAAGGGGGCCCAATGTATTAAATGGAGGAAGGAGCCTCTCTTCAATAACTGGTGCTGGGAAAACTGGGTTGAAACATGCAGAAGAATGAAACTGAACCACCTTATCTCGCCAAAAACAAAAATCATGTCCAAATGGATCAAGGACTTGGATGTTAGACCAGGAACTATCAAATAGTTTGAGGAAAATCTTGGTGGAACCAACTTAAACCTCAAGAACATCTTTGATGAAACAAACCCAATTGCAAGGAAGACTAAAGCAGAAACAAACCAATGGGACTACATCAAATTGAAAAGGTTCTGCACAGCAAAAGAAACAATCACACAAACAAAGAGACCCCTCACAGAATGGGAGGAGATCTTCATATGCCATGTATCAGGCAAAAGACTAATTACCAAAATATACAAAGAACTCATCAAACTTAGCAACAAAAAAGCAAATGACCCCATCCAAAAATGGGCAGAGTATATGAACAAAACATTCACTACAGAAGAGATCCAAAAGGCTAACAAACACATGAAAAATTTCTCCAGGTTGCTGATTGTCAGAGAAATGCATATAAAGACAACATTAAGATACCACCTCAATATCCTGCATGCTTCTCTCAAATCATACCTAATGATATTGCATCTGCTGATCCCAACTTAATCAGTGCAATGTGTACCGCCTCAGCATGCTTCACTTCAGACTGTGTCCATAGACTTAGGGATGGAATTCAACCCTTCAGCCTCATTACTCGGATGAGACCTTTCCTTTCATAGTATTCTCTAATTCCATTCTAGGAGCTTCACTTCCTAATAAGTTCCAAAACCTAGATATAGGCCAGTTCCCATAAGATAGAGCATATGTTCACATGTATCCATAAATTAGGACAAAATGTATACCTGGAAGCAAAAATACACAATAGTCTGTAGTGAGTCAGTATAAAGTTCATAATGAAATAGTGTCTAGGGGCCAGGAGGTGGCACACCTGTTTAAGTGCACACATTATAGTGCACAAGGACCCAGGTTCAAGCCCCTGTTCCCCACATGCAGGGGGGAAGCTTCACAGGTGGTGAAGCAGGGTTGTAGGTGTCTCCCTGTCTCTCTCCCTCAATATCTCCCCCTTTTCAATTTCTCTCTGTCCCTATCCAATAAATTTTTTAAAATTCTGAAATAGTGTCTACTTAGACTTAGAAACCCTCCTCACCTACTTCCTATTACAGTTCTCTCACTGACTCCAAAGCTAACCTCATCAAAGCAAGGACTGCAAAACCTTAATAAGGGCCAGAGACTGGCATACTTTAAGGATGACTCTTTAGTCATTATCAGGCTACACCATCAGCTGGGGCCCTATTCAGGAATTCCTGAGATTCCCAAAAAGACATGATGGGCCTCAAATAAACCCCTCTCTCCATTGTTACTGGTCATCTCTATCATAAACAACAGAATAGACCCATTTATGGGCCCCCATAGGACCTTGCCCTCAACTTGGATCAACAATGGTAGAGAATGTTCCATCCTCAGAAGGGAGGCTGAACAATATAGTCTATGCTACACCTGAGGAAAATGGGTCCTGATATTGGGGCGGCTTGGAATGTTTCTACTTATGACCACAGAATGTGAGCTCAGATCTATAGGGATGCAGAGGTCACATAGACTCCTAAGCTGAATATGGGCCACAGATCACATCAAATCTATGGGGTTTATAATCAATAATATTTATACACCTTTCCCATATTAAAGAGCTACTCTCTTCCCTGATCCAGCTTTCTGTTCCTTTTCCAGCCATGTCATCATCTCCCCAGACTATAATTAGGATCCACCTGCATATCAGATTTCAGGCTCAGGCAAAAAAAAAAAAAAAAAAAAAACTATTATAGCCACAGGCCCTTTGGAATATGCCTACTAGCTATCTATAAAACAGAGACACCCCCCCCAACTCTTCTCCTGTACTATTCCAGCCTTTAGGTCCATGATTGGTCAACAATTTGTTTGGCTTTTTATGTTATCTCTTTTTTCAAACACCAGGTTCCAGACACTACCTTGATGCCAACCAGACTCCCATGGGCAGACAACCCCACCAATGTGTCCTATAGCTCTGCTTTCCCCAGAGCCCTTCCCCACTAGGAAAAGAGAAAGACAGGCTGGGAATATGGATCGACCTGTCAACGCCCATGTTTTTTAGTGGGGAAGCAATTACAGAAGCCAAACCTTCCACCTTCTGCATCCCACAAGGACCTTGGGTCCATACTCCCAGCAGGTTAAAGAATAGGAAAGCTATCAGAGGAGGGGATGGGATATGGAATCTGGTGGTGGGAATTGTATGAAGTTATACCCTTTTATCCTATCGTTTAGACAATGTTTCCTTTTTATAAATAAATAATTAAAAAACATAAAAAAGAAAATAAATCCACATTTTAATTAGTTTAAGTCAAACTTTAATATCAAAACCAATTCTTTTTTGTCAGTTTATGTCAAAATATTGAACAAGATTTTGTTTTGAATAAAAGGAAAAAGAAAATTTTCTTCTGTAAATAAACTGATAGCTCATAGCTCATATTAGTGGGGGACTTTTTCTCAATGTGTGATTCATAAAGGAAAATATTCTAATTATGCAGACACACAGCAAAATGTGGTGAAGGTTTTAGAAAAGCCCTCATTTTGTGCTGAAATTAAATATAGGCACTGGGAAAGCCCTTCTATGTATCCAAAGTCTGCCTGCATGGTGAACATATGGAACTTGTTCTATCTTCTGTAAACCACACATGACTTTCTGCTACAGCCAGTCAGCAAAAGATGTATGGATGCCACTCTGCCTTTCAGCAAATCTCCCTCTTTTACACTGGAAAATGACAAAAGCTAACAAAATATCTATGAACATAGGGCAGCCAACAGAGCTCCAGAAAAATCTCAAAAGAACTGATTACTAGAAAGAAAAGAGAGAGAGAGAGAGACCATATATACAATGAGTGATGATCAAACCCACTTGATATCCTCCTTCATTTCCACTACCAAAAGTATCTGCGACTGGAAACAGCACACAATTGAAGCCTGGAGAAAATGTTTCCCATTATAGTCAATTTGTGAGGATGCCAGAACAGGTTTTAGGCTTCTATTTAAAATATTTTTGGTAATTTATGTGTGCTAAGATTTACAAAGTCAAATCATCTGGTTGAATAATTCTTTTAATTTCTTAATGAGATAAGTAAATATTAATAAGAAATCACTGATAAAAACAGGATTAGAAAAATCTTTTGCAAGAAGATTAAGGCCAATAAAGTTGACTACTTCACTAACATTGCCTCTTATTTTTTTTTAAAGAAATAGAATTTGGAAGGCATAATGATAGTGTATACAACTTTGATTCCTCAAATTAACATAAACCAGTAATTACTAAAATGTGGTAGGCTTTCCACTGAGCTCAATCATACTTCCCACCCACAAATCAGTTTCCCTTTTGATAAATTCAGTCAAAGGGCCAAGAATTGCATAGATAAAATCCCTGTGGGGCAGTGCTAAGGTACATCCTTTCAAAAGAACAGCATGTACTTATGCAACCTAAATCCATTCTTATAATAATACTCTGACCACAAAAACATGCCTCAGATCTGTTGATTCAGCATTCTTTACCAAATTTACACAAACATTAGAAAGAGAGAGGCATGGGCTCCTAACTCTGAGTTTATCAGAAAAAGACCTAGCACAATGTTATTACTAGCTAAGTAAAGTATGGAAAAAGAAACCTAGCTATAAGTTTAAAAATTCTACAATCATAGTGAACTAAATACTGTTTCTAAGTTGTATATGGAAGTGTGGTTTGAACCAACTTCCTCTGTTCTCTTATCTGTAACATGAAATTTATAATAAGATCTTTATGAGAATTATATTAAACCAAAGCACATGAATGTGCTTATATAACACGTGCATATGTTATATTATAGAATAGGCATTATTTTAAACTAAAGAATAGACATTGCCTATAGCTCACTATTCATTTGACTAATGTGAAAAGAGGTATATAGTATTGAGAATGCAGTAGATTTCAAAGATATAGCACAAAAGGACATAAAATACAACATTGCTAATATAGCTATAATAAAGAAAATTTATATAGATATGTTTTCAAGGTTATTACAATTAATTTTAGTGAGGGGAAAAGTGTTAACAGAGGAAAGCCTTTGCTTTTTTAGCTTTTATTTTTTATATGGAAGGAGTGAATGCTTTACAGTGCAATCACTGACATATACATACAATTTCATTAGATAATATACCCCCAGAGTTTTCTTCCTATCAACTCTTCCCCTCTTTCCCCAGAGTCCTTTGCTTTGGTGCAACACATTGTGTTCAGTTGATGTTTCAATTTGTGCTCTCCCTCACTGTCCCTGCTTTATCAAGTCCCACTAATAAGTGAGAATAGAAGAAAGTTTTACTTGACATTGAAGGTAAGTAGTACATAGCGTACTGGATTCTAATGTGTACTTCCCATATTCTTCTGCCTCATGTGCTTTTCAAAGTCCCAGTTCTCTTTCTAAGACCTGGCCTTACTTCCTTTTTGACATTTAAGAAAACAGCAGGTTTGCAATTAAATTGGGACAATTGGGAAAAGAAGATGACATTTTTTGGCTAAGAAACTTTATTTTGCCAACTCTGTCTTTCCTAACTCTATTGCAAATTCAGTTCAACAAATATAAGGACATTTTTGGTTTGCATTAATATTTAACTTCGATTTGATAATTAATTTTTTTTTTTTGCCTCCAGGATCATTGCCAGGGCTTGGTGCCTGCACCACGAATCCACTGCTCCTGAAGGTTATTTTCCCCTTTGTTGCCCTTGTTGTTTTATTGTTGTTGTGTTGACGTTGGATAGGACAGAGAGAAATGGAGAGAGGAGGGCAAGACAGAGAGGAGGAAAGAAAGATAGACCTGCAAACCTGCTTCACCGCTTGCAAAGTGACCCCCCTGCAGGTGAGGAGTCCGGGGCTAGAACCTGGAACCGTAAGCCAGTCCTTGCACTTTGGGCCATGTGCTCTTAACCCATTAAGCTACCACCCAACCCTGGATAATCAATATTTTAACACCAACTATTTAAATATATAAATGTGTATATGTGCTCTTTTGACAAGGAGTATACCTAGAACAGAAAAATGGGGAAAAGAAAGGAGTCTTTTTCTTTTTTTTTTTAACCATAGTACTGATTAGCTCTAGTTATGTCAGTGTAGGGGATTGAACCTGGGGCTTTGGCACCTCTTTGCATAACCATTTTGGTATGTACCCCTGCCCTAGAAAGAACTATTTTAATAAGTTCAATTAACAAAATGCAATTAGTACAATATAGTAGACAACTATCTCTGAACTTGACATTATAGTGAAGAAAAACATATGTAAATGTAATTCCGAATAACTAACCCAGTTGTTAGATAAATAACTATATTGTTGTCTTGGTTTTCTTTGGTTTTAATTTATTTTATTAGTTACAATATTGAAATACAAAACTGTAAAATAATAGGGGTATATATTTTTTTAATTTTTTATTTGTAAAAAGGGAACACTGACAAAACCATAGGATAAGAGGGGTACAACTCCACACAATTCCCATTGAGAGTGTTTCTTCCCAAGCACGTGCTCTCTGGGTTGGAGAGAACTCGACTGGAGCCCACCTGGGATGCTGCTTACTCAGCGACATGGGAAAGGGACCAGGAACTCATGGCTGAGCAGGAATTCAATGACTTTATTGATCAGAGATAATGCCTTTATATATATCTTTAACCTGAAGTGGCAAGTGGGAAAAGGAAATGGCTAGGAGAGGGGGTGGAGAAAAGAGTGAGAAGGTAGGAAGCTTCCATAGCAGCTGCTGAGAAGGTTCTAACCAGTGGGATTAATTAATACCCTGCAGGAAGGGCGGGTCTCAGGCAAAACAATGATTATTTAAATAGACCATAATATCAGCAATGGAGCGGAGCAGGGGGGCTGCCCAACACATATCCCATCACTTCCCTTGATAGCTTTCCTATTCTTTAACCCTCTGGGAGTGTGGACTCAAGGTCATTGTGGGATGAAGAAGGTGGAAGGTCTGGCTTCTGTAATTGCTTCCCTGCTGAACATGGGCATTGACAGGTTGATCCATACTCCCAGTCTGCCTCTCACTTTCCCTAGTGGGGCGGGACTTTGGGGAAGCAGAGCTCTAGGACACATTGATGAGGTCGTCTTAAGTCTGGTTGGCATCATGCTAGCATCTGGAACCTGGTGGCTACAAAGAGAGTTAACATATAAAGCCAAAGAAATTGTTGACTAATCATGAACCGAAAGGCTGGAATAGTGCAGATTAAGAGGTGGGGGGGGGGGGGTCTCCATTCTGTAGAGAGCTAGTAGGCATATTTTAATTATATTCCAAAGGGCCTGTGGTTATACTAGTTTTTTGTTGTTGTTGTTTTGTTTTGTTTTTGTTTTTTTCCCTGAGCCTGAAATCTGTTATACAGGTGGATCCTAGTTATTGTCTGGGGGAAATGATGTCAAGGCTGGAAAAAGGACCAGAAAAGCTGTATCAGGGAAGAGAGTAGCTCCCAAATATGGGAAAGGTGTATAAGTAATGTTGCCTCTAAACCCCATTGTTTTGATCTGATCTGGGGCCCATAGGGGCATAATTTTATATAGTTTTAATTTTATATACCAGAGTTCTGTTTCCTACTGCAGAAATTTATCCAAGGGGACTGATATGGGATGATTCCATATATATATTTCCCTTTCTTTTTTTCAATAGCCCTGCCTTTATTTCCTTTCAATGTCACCCCATCACATAGTGCTACTTTTAAGTGTCTTTCTTTTTTCCTCTTTTCTCTCAGATAAGAAAAACAGTGCCAGGCTTCTTCTGGTGTTTTCCAGGTTCACTTCCCTTTCAGCGATGGTATAAAAACAACATTCTTGGTGACAAATGCTTCAGGTTCTAGTGCATTGGGTGTACTGAGCCCTCTGGGTTATTTCCCCTATCATTTAATCTTCTAGGAGTATGGACCAAATTCTTTTTGGGGTTCAGGCGGTGGAAGTTCTGGCTTCTATAATGGCTTATCCACTGGACATGGGTGTTGGTAGGCCAATCCATACCCCCAGCCTGTTTCTATCTTTCCCTAGTGGCATAGGGCTCTAGAAAGGTTAGGTTCAAGGAAGGATTGGTAAGGTCATCTGCCCAGTGAAGTTAAGATAGAATCATAATAGGATAAGGAGCTTGGTGGTAGAAAGGCAATAAGTTGAGCAGAACAAAATGCTTATGTCTTAGTAGTCTTTGCTTAAGA
This sequence comes from Erinaceus europaeus, assembly GCF_950295315.1. Taxonomy (NCBI): domain Eukaryota; kingdom Metazoa; phylum Chordata; class Mammalia; order Eulipotyphla; family Erinaceidae; genus Erinaceus; species Erinaceus europaeus. The sequence goes on along the minus strand of NC_080162.1, from coordinate 175,833,245 downwards.
TTGATAGATAACATAGGGATGGGCTAGAAATATTGTCTTGGAAGATAATGTCAGAGTTGAGAGTAGAACTAAGAAGCAGGATTAAGATAGTTTCTTGCAAACTTAAAGAAAATTCAATTAACTGTTCCTCACAATGATCTAACCTGGAACCCATATTTATTCATATTTAGTACAGGAGCCTGTATAACCTCTCAGTCCCTGTCAAACTGCTCACAGTCCATAGTCACAGCTGGGACTATTCTAACCTGCACTCACTTCAGAATCAGTCTTCCACAAGTGGTGGAGTAGGATGATCCTGTCTCCCATCAAAGAGTGTAGCAGTCTCTATATTTGCTAGTTCATAGTGAGGATATGGTTCTGAGGAATCCCACAAAAGGGCTTATGTTGATATTCCCAATGAATGTGACCACTTATGGTAGAGAGAATGATCTATTAGAGGTCTAGGCCCATATTACAAAAAGGGGATTCTAAAGATTTCCTGTCTAGGACCCCAGGTAATGGAGTGGCCTAGTTGTGGCCAAAAAGGCCATAATTATATGAACCAGTTCCTTATCCTTACCCAGCTCTTGTAGTCACTTCTTTATCTGAGCTTAGATTTTCTCCTACTTATTAAAGCGTTGAGTGTCATTTGTTGTACAAACTGGTATCAGGTTTATAGGATCTGGCCTCAAGGAAATAGGGAGGAAAGGGGACAGGTGGTGGCACACCTGCTAGGGCACACATGTCACAATGTGCAAGGACCAGGTTCAAGCCCCTTGTCCCTAAGTGAAGGGGGAAAGCTTTGCATGTGCTGAAGTGGTGTTGCAGCTGTCTCTGTCTTTCTCCCTATCATCCCTTCCTGCTAGATTTCTGTCTGTCTCCAATAAATACATAAAGATAATTTTTAAAAAAGGAAATATGGAGGAAATAGATCTAGGATTTTAGTGAAACCTTAGTTAACATCAGGGTTTTTTTTCCCCTGCGTTTACTTGTTTGATGATTCTAATAAAGGTTGTCATAGGGACAATGATTTTCCTTTACTTGATATACAGTTTTTGCCAGTATATCTCTTGGTCAGTTGTATAGTGTTTCTTTTAAAGCTTATCAGGGGTGATAATAATGTTGATGCTCTGTCAGAAAAGATTAAAAGATGAAGAATATATCTTACGTTTGTATAGTTGATGGAGTAGATAGAGTGGTGGAGGGAATTAAAGTAAGGGGTAGCACAGGAGGGTGTCTAGGTCTACATAATAAATAGATGGTTAGAGAATTTATGAAGCCTTCTTCAGACCATTTTACTAGAATGTCAGACTTATTGAGTCCAAGTCTAATTTCACAAGATTATTAAACACTTTTACTTCTAGGTATATAATTGTCCCTTGCTTATGGATACATGTACACTTGTACCCAGTACCCTAGAGCCTAGCATGTATCTAGTATCTTTAACTTTGTCAGAAAATGTGTCATCTGAAATGGAATTAGGTAGTCCCATGTATTAGGAAAGATCTCACCAGATTAAAGGAAGTTGTAAAGTTGACCCATCTCAAGCATGGTGTCTCTGGAGACAAACTACAGTAACAAATCAGTAGCAACATAATGTGGTATGGTGGCACTGGGAGTATTGATTTAATTGAAGTCAACAGAGGCAGTATAACAGGGTAAAGGATCAGAGAGAAGAAACATCAAGAAATATAAGCAAGTCCCAGAGTTTCCAGGACTTGGAGAAAAACAGATTTTAAAGGGAATGAGAAAGCTTCCTTATAGTCTATGTAGCTATAATCAGTTTTGACTCATTTTTTTAAAACACTAGGGCAAGATCAGTATGTGGAATAATGAAGGTAATACTATTTACTCTTGGCTTTCAATATTTAAGATATTGACATAGAAAAATAGTAATTAAAATACTATCTTGGAGGATAGGCTTTGGACACCCAGGAGAATGAACTTGTTATCATATAATAAAACCAAGCCTTTAGTCCTCACTTGCAGGAGAAGATTCATGAGTGGTAGTGCAGTGCTACAGGTGTCTGTTTCCCTCTGTCTTCACTTCAGTCTTACTGTTTCCTGATTTTCTCTGTCTCTATTAGAAAAAAAAATAAAGTATAAGAAAAAGAATAGCTGTCGGGAGTGGTTTGGTTGTCATAAAACACTTGTTTGACTTCATATGTTAACTCTTCTTTCAGCTACTAGGTTCCAGATGCTAACATGATGCCTATTTCTCTGTACAGACAATCCCATCATTGTGTCCTGGAGCCCCACTTCCCCAGAAACCCGCCCCACTAGGGAAAGAGAGAGACAGGCTAGGAGTATGGATTGACCTGTCAATACCCATGTTCAGCGAGGAAGCAATTACAAAAACCAGACCTTCCACCTTCTGCATCCCACAATGACCTTGGGTCCATAATCTTAGAGGGTTAAAGAATAGGAAAGCTGCCAAGGGAGGGGAGGGGATATGGAGTTCTGGTGGTGGGAATTGTGTGGAATTGTACCACTCTTATCCTATGGTTTTGTCAGTGTTCCCTTTTTATAAATAAATAAATAAATAAATAGAAAGTAAGAACAATTATAGACAGTAAGGAAATAAAAAAAATTATAGAAATTGAAAAAAAAAAGGTATCCTACTTCATCCACAAGGAAGGACAAATGAAGAATATTCACAGAGGATATGAAGAGATGAAGAAAAAAATCTCTATGTAGAGAAAAACTGGAAAAGACACCTAAGGAAGAAATGAGTAGCAAAAAAAAAAAACACACAAAAACAAAAAACATTAGAATAAAGAAGGGTTCATGTCCATTACTTGGTTTAGAATAATAGTAATTAATAATAATTGATATCCGTTACTAATTTCTACCAAATGTGTCCTTGAAAACTCCATTCCAAATTATGATCAGAAATCTGTTGTAAGAGGAGTATCTGTGTTACTGTTCCCTAATAAGAAAAAATATAAATGCAGAGGATATATTGAGGGTGAAGTTGTTTACAAATATGTCTAGACATACAGGAAGCCAAAAAATATCAAAGATTATGCATTTATTAAACGCAGGCAATTAGAGTAAGAAACACCAAGAATACATATAATCTTTTGAAGGATCTATAGTACTAAGTGGTCCACATTATACTAGAAATTACATCTCAATTATCTTAGTGAGATATTAAAGGGAAATTGACCTCAAATTAATGGATAACACTGGGTTGGGCTTTCAGAGAATAATTACATCATACTTACTAGTGCATTTGGACCAGGAATTGTAGGAATACCGTGGCTGGTAGCATTTGTATATTGAATATTTTGCAGTTTAAGAAGTAAGAAGAGTACCTTACTTGATTCTTAGAATAGTTACAACTAGGTATTACCCCCCCCCCAAACACACACACACACACACACACACACACTCTCTTTCTTGTCAAGTCACTTTACTGGAGGGTTCAAATAGCACAGAAAAGTGAGCAGAGGTTTGTAGTAAATTTTACCTAAAGTTCATTTCTGGCACTATGACTAAGCATACAGAATGTGTCAGATTATAGAATTTATAGGGACTTAATTTCTTCTGAATAAAGAAGAAAATAATGATTCTGGCCATCTATTGAGTCTTATTTTTATCAATTAAAATTTTTATTTTATTTATTTTAATGACAGATATGGAAAGAAAGGCAGAAATAGAGAGATCAGAGCAATGCTCATTTCTAACTTATGGTTATTCTGGTTATTCTGAGCCTGGGACCTCAGAGCTTCAGGCATGAAAGTATTTTACCAGAACTCTGTATTCCATGCCTTCCCTTGATAGCTTTCCTATTCTTTAACTCTCTGGGAGTATGGACCCAACATCATCATAGGATGCAGAAAGTGGAAGGTCTGGCTTCTGTAATTGCTTTCCTGCTGAACATGGGCGTTGACTGGTCGACCCATACTCCCAGTCTGTCTCTCTCTTTCCCTAGTAGGTTGGGTCTCTGGGGAAGCAGAGCTCCAGGACATATTGGTGGGGTCATCTGTCCAGGAAAGTCTGGTGGGCACCATGCTAATATCTGGAACCTGGTGGCTGAAAAGAGAATTAACATACAAAGCCAAACAAATTGTTGACTAACCATGAACCTAAAGCAGGAATAGTGCAGTTGAAGAGTTCGGGGGGGGGGGGGGGGGGTCCTTCCATTTTGTAGATAGTAGGCATATTTTAGTTATATTCCAAAGGGCCTGTGGCTATACTAGTTTTTTTGTTTGTTTGGTTTCCCTGAGCCTGAAATCTGATATGCTATCAAGGGAGGGGATGGGATATGGAGTTCTGGTGGTGGGAATTATGTGGAGTTATACCCCTCTTATACTATGGTTTTTTCAGTGTTTCCTTTTTATAAATAAAATAAATTATTTTACATCACCATTATGCTGTTTCCTCAAGCCCCATGTATTGAGCCATATATAAGGCCTTGTTTATACATAGAAATTGTCATACACTAAGCAGCACATAATATAGAACATCTACTAATGATACACATAAACATTATTCTTATTTACCATAAAACAGATCACTCAAGCTGAAATTCTCTTTACACTGTAAAGGACATAAAAGCAACATTAAGTGTATTTTGGTCAACTTAAAACATAGAAATATTCTACTACTTGGAATAGGAACTCTAGAGAAGTCTTTGTAACTTTTTTTGACTCCATCAGTCTTCTGTATTTGACATTTGATCCTGTTTCACTTGTTTTATTTTGTTTTGTTTTGCTCAATCAAGTACTATCTCTTCTCCACGTATGGATAAAAAAATCCTTTTGCAACATGTATAATTTGTAAGCATGCAATAAATGCATCCAAAACACACAGTCCAGACCATTACCACAAAATAAAAGCATTGTAGCTAACTATGCACAGAACCCACTAAACTAAAAGCAGCCCTTACAAAACAAACTGTTCTTTTCTTAAGCAATCAGTGCAAATTGTTAAAGCAACAAGCATTTTAGCCACAGATGGAGGAGTCACTGACAGTCCGTGAAAGCCTCATTCGAAATTTGTCACATTTTACATAAGGAGGAGCCATTTGGTGGTGGTAAGAGGTCATTGTCCCAGAACCTTACACTTGGGCCTTCCAAATGCATAAATACCACCTATCAGAACCATCAGTTTACTGACAATTACATGAAAGCATTTCTTTAGGGTGAGATATTGAAGACTTCTTATTTAATTATTCGCTGGGGAGCCAGAGACTACCCGAACTGCCCCTGCAGCTACAGACAGACTATGACCCACATAGTCAACGACTGCCACCTCTCCAGATTCAAAGGAGGTCTCGAAACTTTACATCAGGCTCAACCTGACGCTGTTGACTGGCTACGGAAGAAGGACAAATGCTAGAAGAAGAATTTAATTATTTTTCAAATTATTGAGTAGTTGCAAATTTTGATAAATTCAAGGAGCATGTAATAAAAATACAACAAAATGAAAACTATTGCTAAGAGATTGACCACAATTGAGTTATTATGATATATTAGGAAATATGCACTCCATAAAATGATATAGCAATAAGTTCAGGAGATTTCAGAGAGTGTTGTTTTCTCTTTTATAAGAGCATTGGTCTGAGACATCAAACCTAAATGTGTGGGATATCAAATAAATATTCCAGACATCCATAGGAGACTTTTGGAAAAATGTACATTTTACTTTAAAGCCAGAATAGTACAACATATAAATCCATTGTAGTGGTAAAATTAGTATAATTCAGTAAGTATAAAATGTTACATAATACTAATATTTTTAAAATAACAGGAGGTTAAATTCTGAATTCTACCTTGTCTTCAATCTCTGCTACACGTTATTCTTTTTGGTTTGTTTGTTTGTGTTTTCCACTGGGACCTCATGCCTGTAAATTTATACCACCATGCCGGAATAGCCTGAGGGTGCTTATTCCCGAGCAAGTGCTCTCAGGGTTGGAGAGAACTCAACTGGAGCTGATCTACGCTGCAGAGTAGGAGAGGGATCAGGAACTCCTGCTGCACTAACTTCGCAGGAGATACACTCTGGAACTCTCGGAGCCAGAAAGCAATTTCCAAGTGTGTTTAATCAGAAGAGCAGCTGTATTTATACTCGCCAAGTAGGGTGGAAACAGGATGTGACATAAAGAGGGTGGAGTGAAAAGAGAGTGGTGGAAAGTCAGGGTGTGACAAGGAGAAGGGGTGGAGCAGGCGAGAATTCTACCACAGAACCACCAATGCCCTGGAGGGAGGGTGGTGCTTAGTTAGTGATTTATGTAAATAGACCGCAGCTTTGAGTGGGATCAAACCAATGCTATACAGGCGTGCCTGTACTTAGTTAAGCAGGATTAGAGACAGATGCTGGGGGAGCTGGCATACTACCCAACACCACCAGACTCATGTTTCCCCATTTTAATCCAGGCAAACATAGAGGGGGAAAGAAAGAATAGAGATACCTCAACAACAGGCCACCATTTATAAAATTTTCCTATGCAAGTTTCTCCTATATGGCAGCATGGGCTCAAAATTAGGTCCTTGTGAGTGGTCAATTGTGTACTCTATGGAATTTTATTTTAAATTACACAAGCTATTTTGTTTTAGGACTCATATATTGTTTTCACAGAACTCAGAATTCCACTTACATTCATCTCATTTCTGTATAAGCCTTGCCCTGACTTTCTTGATCTTAGATGTATTAAACTAGGTATCTCTCTTTTTCACAGATAGAAAAGAAAAAGACACAAACTGAGAGATCTTCCTAGTAATCATCTGGAATTTATGGAAATCAAATTAAAGCATTCAGAGAAAAATATGAACAAAATACAATATTGACCTGCATATTAAGAGTGAGGTGGGTAAAGACCATTTAATAATTTTACTTTACTATTGGAAACAGACTGTTAACATGTACCATTTTTCAAGTCACTGCTTATCATATACACACAGAGAGAGATTATTAGTATTAACTTGTATTTTATTTATTTATTTATTCCCTTTTGTTGCCCTGGTTGTTTTATTGTTGTAGTTATTGTTGTTGTTGTTGTATAGGACATAGATAAATGGAGAGAGGAGGGGAAGACGGAGAACGGGCGAGAAAGGTAGACACCTGCAGACCTGCTTCACTGCATCTGAAGTGAAGGTAAGGAGCCAGGGGCTCGAACTGGGATCCTTGCTCTGGTCGTTGTACTTCACGCCATGTTTTCTTAACCCACTGTGTACCACCTTACTCCCTAACTTGTATTTTTTATTTATTAAATGGAAATGTTGACAAGACCATAGGATAGAAGGGGTGCAGTTCCATACAATTCCCAGCACCATAGCTCTGTATCTCATCCCTTTTATTGGAAACTTGCCTATTCTTTACCCCTCTGGGAGCATGGGCCCAGGATCATCATGGGGTGCAGAAGGTGGAAGGTCTGGTTTCTATAATTGCCTCTCTGTTGGACTTCGGCATTGGCAGATCAATCCATACTCCCATTCTGTTTCTCTCTCTTTTTACAGTATTATCAGAGGCTTAAAAGCCATAATACAGTTTACTTGATGAGAATTTATATATTGTTATATTTTAGTTTTTATTAATTTGATTAGTTCAGTATATAAGTTTCTGACTTTCCTTTGATCATATTTTGTGAAAATTTTAAAAACTTTTGAGATATTCCCTTTCAAGAATAATCCTTACCTAATCTGACCAAGATATGCTCTGTATTGTGTCATGAGAATTCCAAAGAAAGATCAGTTTTTATGCAGAAATTGTTTTATAAATTACCATAATATTTAATGCTAGTAAACTTGGACACAAGTGAAAATATTCTTTGTGCACATTTGCATTATATTACAAGGATGAGAAACTCTCAATTCAAAACTGATAATTTAAATGAAAGCTTACTTCTTACATGTCAGTATCTCAATAACCTTATATAATTCTACTTTCTTATAATTAAATCCCTCACAGATATATAATTTACTGGTCAGAAAATAAATATTTATCTATTTAATTAGCACACATACCTTTTACCACTGGGTATTATGAAAATAGAAAAAAAGGTACCTGTGGTATAAAGGAGTTTAATTTTTTCTATTTTCTGAGTTTTTCAGAGGACCAAAAGATATATAAAAGGGATATTTTATTAGACTTTAAAGGCAAACGTCTATCTCCACCTTGTAAGATAGTTATAATGTTTAAATAAGCAGTAAAACGACTTCAATAAAACTGAGATCAGTAGCCATTTATTACATACAAAAATGCATGCCCAACTTCATCTGAATTTCTCTAATGTTTCCAAGCCAGACAAACCAGTTAGACTTGACAAGAAATAATAAACATGATAACAGTGATGTCTTCATAATTTGTATATACATGGATCAGATATCAGTTTTGAGTTAGCTAAAGAGAAAAGAAGAGGAAATAGAGGAAGAGAAAAAAATCAGCAGCAGTAGCTGAGGAATCCTGAAATTATTTGAACCAAGAAAACAAAAAGGTGGCACCAGAAGTGAAGCACCATGTCACAATTACAAGAGCTTGGCTATCAATTTGAGAACTGATTACCCAAATCTCAAACATCCTTTCTAGAAATAACACTGTCTTGCCTTCAGCAGCCAATGTGTTTTAATTCAGTGACTTGAAATAAATAAAAACTCCTCAGTGTTCAAAAACATCATCCTCTCTATCGTACCGGAGAAATATTTTTATCCCAGAGTTAGAGTATTGGGTATTTCAAAATAGAAAGAGAGGTAGAGAGATACCACAACATCAGAACATCCCTCAGTACTATGATACTTCCACGTGGTGAAAGGATTCATACCCAGTACTCCTGTAGAACAAGACACACACCCGACCAAATGAACTATCTTCTGACACTAACTACATTTACTCTTAATAGATTTTCCAAGACATATTTTGTGTTTATAAATCAGTATGTTGAATTTTTTAAAAAATATTTATTTATTTATTCCCTTTTGTTGCCCTTGTTTTATTGTTGTAATTATTACTGTTGTTATTGATGTCATCATTGTTGGATAGGACAGAGAGAAATGGAGAGAGGAGGGGAAGACAGAGAGGGGGAGAGAAAGATAGACATCTGCAGACCTGCTTCACCACCTGTGAAGCGACTTCCCTGAAGGTGGGGAGTGGGGGCTCGAACCGGGATCCTTATTCTGGTCCTTGCCCTTTGTGCCACGTGCACTTAACTGGCTGCGCTACCGCCTGATTCCCCATGTTGATCTTATTTATCCTTGCGGGATCCATATAGTGCCAAAGTTCACCATTCTAAAACAGGTGCACCAAGGTAAAACAAATTTTGGGCAAAATGTAAGTGAGCTTGCTTTGAAATCTTTCAATGGCATACTTTATCTTTTTTCATCTCACAGTTTTTGATGAGACTGTCAATAAGTTAGGTATCTAAGTGTTAGGTATAAATTTTAGGTGTAGCTCATAAATTAGAGTCTGAAATGTCAGTTGGGAAATGATTGTCAGCCTTTTTGAAATGGTGGTATGCTTCAAAGGGAATGCCAAGCTATTTTAAAGCACAAGTAAGAATATTTGAAACAATATAAAATTTAAAATTTAGGTCAAGCAGATAGTTTAGTGGTAAAGAACAGGACTTGAGTATGTGATATCACAGATTCCATCACCTGCCACCAAACATGCCAGAGATGAACAATGTTCTTGTCTCTCTCTTTATCTCTTTAATAAAATAAAATTAAATTAAATAAAATTAAAAAAGCCCAAAGCACAAAGACCAGCATAAGGATCCTGGTCCAAGCCCCAGGCTCCCCACCAGCAGAGGAGTCAATTCACAAGCAGCGAAGCAGGTCTGAAGGTGTCTTTCTCTCCCCCTCTCTGTCTTCCTCTCCTCTCTCCATTTCTCTTGTCCTATTCAATGACAATGACATCAATAACAACAATTATAACAACAATAAAAAATAAAAAAGTCACTTTCTTCACCTCATTTTGTACTTAGCTCGCAGAAATCATGTTGACTGAGATAAGCCAGAATGAGAAGGATGAATTTGGTATAACATCATGAACGAGTAGGACTTACTAAACAAGAACAGAAAGGGGAAACACATAGTAAACTTGGTGGGCTGATGGTGTATTGCAACAAATCAAAGAACTCTGGGGAAGGAGGGCAAAAGGGGGCTGGCTGGAGAGGGGTGGCTTTCAGGTCCTTCTAGTACACGATGATGGATCCAGTTTGGGAATGAGGGTGTTTTTCAGACATCTATCTTGGTGAGATGAAAAATTGTACCCAGGTGCCAACAACTATACTATCGACCATTAATTTCCCAACAAAAACATAAAGAATGAATACAGAAAACTTGAAACAGACCAGTGCCAAGCAAAGAAGTTGAAACAGGAATCAAAAATCTCCCTCCAAACAGAAGTCCAGGATCAGAAGATTTTACTAGTGAATTCTACCAAACTCCCAAAGAAAGTATAGTCTTTATACTTTCATGCTTTTCCAAGCGAAAGAGAGAGCTAGAGGTAGGGGGGAGGAAGTGGAAAAGGCAAAACATCTTCTGCCCAAATATAAAGCACTATGAAATAAAAACAAACCATACACAGTATAGTATTCTTAAAATATTTAGAGTTAAAGAATACCTATTAACACACAGTGGTACAGTCAGCAACAAATTTCTGATGCCACATAAACACTTTTTGTAAATAAGGTAAAACACGAATAAAATATTACAATGATCACAATTGTTCCACATAATCAGCATGGCACAGGAAATTTGATAGCCTATCAAATGCTGGAAACAATTATGAACAATTTTGAACAATTTTTGTGTTCTTGTTATTTAGGGCATCCAGATATAAACAGAGATATTCATGTACCCAATATCTATGCCTTCATCCATTAAAAAATTTGTATATACTATCTAAAAACTTCAGTGCAATGTTGCCTTTCCATTTCTCCCTGTTCTCTCTCCCTCTGCTCTTTCTCTCTATCTGAAAAAAAAATCATTCCAGAGTAATGAAACCCCAGCAATAACTACAGAAAGAGAGAAAAAAAACATAATGGAAAAAGAGAGATTTCTGAAGATATGTTGCTGCTACGAGTTTGATTGCATTAGAAATGCATTAGGAATAATCAGGATTGATCAGGTAAATTGAGCTTGCTCATGTAGTTTAGAGTTAAAAATGAAACAGTGTGGTGAATAAAACAGCACTGTCTGAAGAATGAGGTCCAGAGTTAGATCCCTCTTCTAGCATATGCCAAACTGGTACTCAGGTTTTCTTTGTACGAATGCCATTAATAAATAAATCTTAAAAAATAATACATATGGATAATTTAAATGTTTATAGAAATAAACAGTGCTGTAAACCAAGTTCTTAGCAGTGCCATTCTGGAAAAAAAAAGTATGTGTTTCATGTAAAAATAGAGAATTTTGTGTCTATAGTCAATATTTAAAAAACATTATCAGACATAGAAAGGTTTGACTGAGAATCTCAAAGTATAGTATTTTATATTTTGATATAGAAATTCATTCAAGTAACAGAAGTGGACAAAAGTTATGGGCAAATGTAGAAACAGTACAAAAGTTGCAGAATTATGGAAGTGAAAGAAAAGGCTGCAAACTTATTGCTAATACAAAGTGAACCCATTTAAACTTTCCATTCTGGATTGTTTATGATGTTGGAAAATGTTTAGCACACACACATACTGGCAACAACACCATCAATAAATAAAAATTAGGTTCATTAAGCCTTTAAAATTATTTATGTTTCTGATTATTTGTCACGGTTTTGCTTTCTTTAAAATGCTCCCTCAGGGGAGCATAAACAGAGCTTTCTGGATCCCATGCACTTGGAAAACAGAAGGAATTGAGAAAGAATGAATAGGAAGAGATGCATGTACTGTTTAACTTATTATGGACCTGTTCAGATTAGAACCTATTGTTTTATTATGCCTATATATCATCTCTGTCAATTTGTAAATTAAATAAGCCAAATCATATATAAACTTACATATTTTTCAAGAAATCATTTTATTACTTGCATAATTTAAAATGCAGCTTGGGAAACAAATGCAGCTTGAGAGAATTAAAGGAAACTGGGTGGTCACTCAAAAAAAAAAACCCTAATTATCATTAAGTGGTTATTCAAGTTTTTTCAGTCTGTTTATGGGACAATATCATTTAAAAATAGACAGTGGTTAAGGTTTTTGATCATCCAGTATGAATGAAAAGAGGCATTTAATAGAATTAGTAACACTTGTCGCTATCAGGCCGTGCTAAAGAAATGCAATTTAGAAAAATGAGTGTGGTTGGAAACTCAGGCTAAAATTGCAACTACTTTCTTCAGATCCACCCAGGACTTATACAGTACCCATTCCAATTTGCATATTTGTTCAATGTTTCCTAATTAAGGAAACCTTTTTGAACTGGGATCTGATTTTAACTTCATAATTTGAAAAATAACTTAAATAATAGGTTTTTACTTCAAAATATCAGTATTGCATTTTTAAGTTGAGATAGCTGTCATCGGATGTTCATAAAATTCATAGTAAAGTAAAAAAAAAAAAGAAATGTGAGGACATAGAATACTTGATTGAGTTGATTATCAATTTTGTTAACACTCTTTTTATTTATGTAATGAATCCCCAAAATAATCAAAAATTTTTGCAAAAAATCAAGAAAGGTGAATCAAGAATTTATAGCCAGTATGTAGTTATTATGCATTTTATAATATAACCTGTGAATTTCAGTCTAAGAGTAGGTTTTATTGTTTGAAATTTTTTGGTAAGACCACTTAGACAATTTCAAAGACTACTATACAGTAACTTTGAAAAAAAAAACAATTGTGTTGATTAGGTTGGGATTGGCGGATGCAATATCATTTGGTATGAATTGAGTGAAGCATGTAGGAAAGTGAGCCCCACTCCAGAGGTTCCAGGACTGGGGGAAATATAGGCTCTATAGAGGAAGCAGGAGGTAGCTGCTGTCTTAGGGTTCATGAAGGCAAGAGATAATTATTGCTATAATCACATTATTTGGCAATTGGGTTAACTTTGAAATATCCCTTTGTTAGGATTTGCTGGATCATACACAACTTCACCATAATTTATGTCCTTTGACATTATTTGTATATAGCTTACCACTGTTTTCTTCTGTTCTCCCTGGTCTCAGCTTCTAAGAGAGTCAACATATCAGAGACTAAGCCTATGTATTAAAAAGACTCAGTCTGTGATTTCAAAAGTTTAAGACATTCGATCAATTCTCCCCTCTCATATTAATTTAAAAGTGACATATATGACTACAAATTAATAGGAGTGTACATAAACAGCATTCCCACCACAAAAAGACTGTGTCCCAACCTCAACCCCCCCCCACCACCCATTGCCCAGTGAGGCTGAACATCCACCCTCACCCTCAACCCAGGGTTTTTACTTTGGTGTCCTACAATGGGTTTTTGTAGTCTATCGTCAACCACCAAGTGATAAAACCTTGGACAATCCAACTGTTTACCTGAGCAATGCTCAAGGAAGAATGCAACTCTGCAATATAAGAAAACAATTGCCCCTGGTTGCCACCTGAAGAGGGAAAGCTTTGCAAGTGGTGAAGCAGGGCTGCAGGTGTCTCTCTTTCTCTCTCCCTATCTCCCCTACCCTCTTGATTTCTGGCTGTCTCCTTTCAATAAATAAAGATAATAAAAAAATTTTAAAAAAGAAAAAGAGAACAATTTACTCAGCATCTGGTGAAAGGCTGAATCAACTCTTGAAGACACCACTTGAATAATCTTACAGGACCCTCTACATTCAGTCTGAGAACTGATGAAAATTTTCTGGTGAAGGCATATTTAAAGGTAGGAGAAAAGAAATATTAAGTTGCCCTGAAAACTCAAAAAAATACAAGCAGGATCTCTCCAGAAAATCACTAAGCCAAGTTGCAAATGCTATTACAATTTTATCTTGAACTCCCTGGACCAAAATATGTCCCAGAGCCTCTTTTCTCCAGATCCCCACCCTACTAGGGAAAGATAGAAACAGGCTGGGAGAATGGATAGAACTGTCAATGCCTATATCCAGCAGAGAAGCAATTACAGAAGCCAGGCCTTTCACCTTCTGCACCTCATAAAGAATTTTGGTCCATACTTCCAGAGATGGAAAAATGTTAGAGAAAAATGACCAGAGGACTCTGAACTCCAATTCCATCAAGACCTAGAGAGAGAAGGGGAAAAAAGAAACAAACAAAAATGACGGGATTCTGAGAAGTAAAAGTAGGTGTGATTTAGAAAGGAAGAGAGGGCAGAACCATAGGGGATCAAAAAGGACAAATACATCTAAATATAGATGGTTATATATAGAAACGATAGTCAACTTATACCTGTGATCCTGGGAGAACTGATGCAGTTTTCAGTGGAGGACATAGAATGGGGACACAGAACTCTGGTGGTAGGAAAGGTGTGGAATTATACCCCTGTTATATTATAAATCAGTAAATCAGTATTAAATCACTAATAAAAATTAAAATAGAAAGATTAAGTTGGAGGAAATGGAAGGTGAAAAAGAATTTTCTTCCAGCACCTTGATTCCTCAGTTCTGCAGTTAGCCAGTACATCTTGTTTTGCGTACAGCTATAGGAACGACATCATTGCACTTTATATTCTTTTTGTTGGTGTTGTTAACTTGCTCTCACTCAGTAATGAGAAAAGCAATAATAACTGTTTTTTTCTCTGTTCACTTTAAGAAATAAAGTTTTTTTTAATTAAAACTGAATCTGATCTTAAGAGACAAGAAGATAGCTCAATTCCTTCTGTGCAGTAAAGAATCCACCTTAGATAAAGTACTAGAACCTTATTTTGCTGATTGCAGTTCTGACTCTGAGTTGGTGTGATCTAGTCCACACTCAGATCAGACAAATTCATTGCCTTGACTACAAACATAAGATTTGTGAAGGATTTTGAATTATGTCTCAGGTCTGTTCCTGCAGTGAACTGTATTAATTTAAAAACACTGAAACAAAAAGGAATATGGTGAAATGAAAGACCTACACCCATACCTACCTATTTATTTATCTAGGATTAACATTTCTGGAGTTTTTAATATTTTAATGCCAATAAAATTGAGTGGATAATCATATGTGTGTTTGGGTAAATGTAAGTGAAAGCTCATAACTTCCAGGGAGATAAATGCACAAAATAATGGGATTCCCCCACCCTAGATTTTATTTTCTTTATAAGAAAAACTCTAGAGAAGAATGTTTGAAAGTTAACTGTGCAAGTAGCCACAGTTACATCAAAAGTAACGGTGTTAATTTTGACATAAATTATGTAATTTGAGATTCAAAACAACACTTTATAGCACTTCTACCCTTATTGTATCAAAGTGAGGTTTAGGAAAATACACTAGTTGCTTATAGTCACACAACTATAAAATATAGACTATGGGTTTAATTCTAAGTCCTGCCTTTCGTGGGAACCATAATGCCTTAGCAATGGTTTTCTTTGTTTATACTGAATTGCAAAAACTTGTACGAATGTTTTTTAAAAATTAACAAGTACATACTAGGAAGTAAAGCAAGTTTTGTATAAAAATAACATTTTCTTTTACCCTTTTAAGGAATTCTGCATTAAGAAATAGCCCTCCGGCATGTAAAACAATACAGTGTAAATTTTGTTTTTATTTTTTCCTCATTATATATATATATATATATATATATATATATATATATATGTATGTATTCTTGAACTGGATTTGGTGTACTGCATGTATGTAAAGGACTTTGGAGGAGGGGAGTGCTCAGGTCATGGAACATGATGACAGAAGAGGACCTAGGTGGGGGGTTAGTGTGTTACATGGTAAGACTGAGAAATGTTACATGTGTACAAACTACTGTATTTTACTCCAAACTTTAAATCATTAAGAAAAGAAAAAGAATTCATTTATTAAGTTTTCGTTGTACCCTTTCATTGTTTGCTTTAATATTTATCTACTCATTCAGCTAATGAAAGAGGAAAAAACAGAGCAATACTCTGGAACATTGGATTGAACTTGGACCTTATACATGCAAGTACTGCACTTTACCAGTAATCCACCTCCCTGATCACTATTTCCTTGTGTATTACAAGTATACATACAAATCATCCTCATACTTTCACACTAAAAGTAACACATGATCTCACTCTTTTAGGTATTGCAATCTTTTACTTAATATTTCATGGAGAATTTCAGATAAGTATTTCATAAATTATTCTGTGCTTTTTAAATATCTGTATAGCATACAAGTAAATGAGTAAATTGTATTATAGTCAGATATTCCCTTCCTAATAGAATTTTGGTATGTTTCCAAACTTCTCCAATTACAAATCATGTTTGTGTGTTTATCTTATCATTTTGCATACAAGGATATCTGAATCATAAATTTGCGGAGTGTTGTGTAAATGTGGAGCTCACTAAACAGTTGTGAAAGCAAATATGCCTAGATGTAGCATTTTTTCAATCTACTTTTGTACTCTGTTTTCTTCCTCTCTTTCTTTCCTTCTTTCATTTTTTTTTTCTTTCACTAACCTCAGGAAACAATCTCCTGTGATATCTAATTTGATCCATGGAGTGATCCAGGATCTGATTCATGGTGAAGGTAATGAAGTACCATTTTACCTGTCCTACTGCCTATATCTGCAGTGCTAAGAACAGAGACCAGATCAAGAGGACAGGCTCATTTGAATGGTGTTGGTTTTGTACCACCACATGCACAACTCAGGCTCAAACCTCAGAGCTATGGTCTTTCTTCCTTTCTTTCTCCTTCTAGGAAGGAAGAAAGGAAGGGAGGGAGGGAGGGAGGGAGGAAGGAAGGAAGGAAGGAAGGAAGGAAGGAAGGAAGGAAGGAAGGAAGGAAGGAAGGGGAAGAAAGAAAAAGAAAGAGAGAGAGAGAGGGAGGGAGGGAGGGAGGAAGGAAAGAAGGAAGGAAGGAAGGAAGGAAGGAAGGAAGGAAGGAAGGAAGGAAGGAAGGAAGGAAGGAGGGAAGGAAGGAAGGAATCTGAAGAAGTATGCCAGATCATGGAAAACTAGTTCCATATCCTAACCAAATGTTATCACTAAATGTAACTTAGCAGAAGAAACTCTTTTTATTGCTTCTTGGTTTATTTTTTGAACAGTAAAGTGAACTTCTGCCTGGAAAAAGACCGAGTTGTTAGTCATATGTATCCTTTTTGACTGTCAACATGCTCGTTGCCACTCATAAATTATTCCAGTTGCACAGATCTATAAGGAAGTGTGATTGGAACATGAGAAACAAAAGATCGTCTGATTTACTGACAGTTAGAAATTCCTGAAATGTTTTAACGAAAATTGAAGTTTCAGTTATGGCAGATTGCTCAGTGCACTCTGTGTTCATTGTACTTTATTGTTCTTGTATAACTAGGACATGGCAAAGAAAGATATTTGGCATCCCAGCACCTCTCAATCTGTACTTCTCTCAAGGACATTCAGTGAGCGATCAAATTCAGTTTTGTTTCGTTTTGTTTGTCACTGCAGGACTTCACCATTCCAGTCTCACTTTTTCAGACAGAGAGAGAAAGGGAAAGACCCACACACTGAATCTTCCCACAATGCAGTGAAGACTAGACTCAAACCTGGGTTATCTGCATAACAAAGCAGGTACACCATCCAGGTGAATTATTTTGCTAACCCCAATATACCTTTAAAAAATCATTAGCTTCCTTAGAAGTAGCAATGAATATATACTCATATGTATATATTTATAAAGTGCACAATTGATCCAATTAACAAAGAACTTTAGAAATGCAAATAAAAATTAGTTGTCAGAAAACAGTACTTCCAAGCGAATAGATATTATTTACTTTAGCTATGCTATATAGCTCAAAGGAAAACATGACATTTTAATATTTATATGTACACAATTCATAAGTGACAGGGTAGAATCAAGCATAAAACCAAGGTTTTCCCCTTTGGGACCAAGGCTATGAATGAATTGCCAACATTCAACGTGATGGGAGAGTGTTGATCGACCTAGGGATAAGATCCAATCACAAGGAATTCCATCTTATCTGGATTCAATTTTAGAAAACTTTTGGCTATTTCCCCACAGTAAATCAGCCAGCCAAATAAACAGATTCACTGAAATGAACGTGTATAATATTTCTTGAAGTGGAGCAAATGATCATGCACATAGCTGAACAGAGTGTGTCTTCCAAGGCTGTGCTCGTGTTAATGTATAAATCTCAAAAACATTTGGCTCTAACCCTTCAGGCACCTTATTATGCAAGGACCATAATCTCTTGAAGAGTCCTGGCTAAAGGAAACTGGAATTAAATAAGAAACAAAAACAACAAACAATGCTAGATAGACCTTTGTAGGATGGAAAAGCATTTTAATAAATTTCCTGTTAGAAGGCAGCAGCTATCTAGCCAAAAGGCCTAGGAACAGCAGCTCTATAAAGAGCCTGACAGTGTCAGCGAGGCAGTCAAATCATTTCTAACTTTAAGAAGTGCAATTTATGTGCTATGAAAGGATAAAAATCCTGACTGAAATTCATTCTAGATCTGATGACAGTTAAGATATTCCTAAGAGCAGATCAGTGGTGACTTTCTTCCGCTGCACTCAGTTAAAATAAAGTAATAATGGTTATAATAATAATGTGATATAAGTTAGTCATATTGTTATTTGTGAGCAGGATTTTTTTTTTAAGGAAAAGAGTTACAATTGCAGATTTTAAACATGATGGCAATTTAACAGAAGTCAGAGATTAAGTAGGAGGGTTAAATTAAACCAAGAAAACTGAGAATAGCCTTTCACTGGTGAGGAAGGCCAAGGATTAGGGGCTGGAAGTGGTTGGCTAAAGCTTCAGGATAATATCATTTAAATCCTCAACAGAAAGCAAATTAAACTGAGAGAAATCTTGATTGCTAGCTTTATATGGACTAACGGATACAAAGTAAATTCAAAACTACTAGGGAGTCCTATGTGTTCAGAATCAAAAACTGTCATCAGAGTAAATATGAAAATCTCTTAGAATAAGCAATTTCAGAGACTTTAGGGTGACAGATCCAAAACTAATTGAAAGAATTCCAGAAAAGAGGATCAAGCAATCTTAGGAGCCCTGGAGACAAGCAAAGCCGCAAAGATATAACATTTAAAGGGACAACATCATATTTAAATTAAGTCTGTGTTTTTTCTTAAAACATACAGTACATTTTACACTCATATTAAAGATTCATGATTTGCTTTAACTTTTACATCAGGAATAAAATATATTTGCCTAGTGCTTTTTATCTGTTACCTATACTTTTAAGTGACTATACAATCACTTTGATTTGTTATTATTCTTTCCATAGAAAATTCCTAGCATTACCAATCTCTACCATCCAAGCTTTTGAATTTTTCTCAGTCCTAAAAAACTACAAAACATCCTAAGTATTTCAAATAATGATTATTATTTCAAAGGCATAGAATTATAAGTGACAGAAAATCAGGATTTTTTTAAAATATCTAGAATATAGGATCTAATCATCTCCATCTGACATTTGTAGGTAGGATATATTTGGTGACCAAAATACTTGACAGGTTTTCTTTTAAGTGTGAAATAAAAGCCTGGTGTTCAAAAGAGCCACGAGGACTAATGGAAATCTGACTGATTTTTTTTTAGACTGGAACAAAAGAGATCTGTGAGGCTGTCACCTTTGCCAGCACTTCAAGGGACACAGAAAAAGCCAGAACACTCTTAGGACAAGCTTCAGGACAAGCTAAACATATCACCTCAGGTTATCTGAATTTCAGTCAATGCTAAAACTCCCTTTTAAGGTAGAGTGGAATGTAGGTTTGCCAGCCCTTGCAGAAATTGAAAGAGTTCTAGCTAACAACCTGATCTAATTAATTAGGCCACAATAAATGGAATAGGCACATTAATTATCTAGCACTTATCAAGTAGATGTGAAAATGGAGATTAAAACCTACAAATGGTTTAAAATTACTCCTGTCTTGATCCACTGAATTGCATCAGAAACGAGAGGGGCCTGCAAAATTCATGGGCATTGGTTAGAAAACGATGGCAAAATGGCTTTTCAAACACTTTTAGTTTTTGAGATATTCTATAAAACAATACAACTTAATTCAGAGTGAACTGCTTTATAACTGTGAGTTCACAAATGAACCTGTAGGAGTTTCTTACCTATGAAGAATTGTGCTTCTTTTGTCACATTAAATTTCAAGGCAAAACTGTTCATAGATATAGGGTCAAATGTCAGACTAAGTACATGTGAGCAAATTCAAGCATGCCCACTGACATTCATAATAATGCTCAGATAAGTTCATTTGAGATGGACAAAATAATATTGTAAACCACCAGTTCATTTTACCCCATAAAAAAGAGCAAGAGGTGAAAGTAAAATGTATGGTAGCTGTCACTATCCTCTAGACTTTTACTCAGATACTGAATAGTAGCAGCAGAAACAGTGCACAATACACCTCCCTGCTAGCAGAAGTGCCACCACTACTCAGTACATCTCATCCAGTGTATCTCATCCCTGAAATTTGTTTCATATTCACTTTAAAACACAGATTACAAAGTGAGTCAAAGCTAAGTAAAGGTTAAACAGCAATTCCAGCTACTCTCCACTGGAGTGGTACCAGGCTTCATGATATCTACCACAGGACATGAGGAGCAGAGGCCACAGGTCATATTCTAAAGTCAGCATCTTCACAGCCTCATTAGATACCTTCATTCTATTGGCAAGGATATATCAGATCAGATTAAAGCCCATACCACCTAAAGGTTTTGTTGTCTCATACGGAATTCACTACTTATCTGCTCTGTTTGACTTTTTTTTTTTTTTTCATTATGTACTTTAGGGGTTTGTCCAAAATCTGCTCTTCTTGCCCCTGGGGTATTTCTGTTGATTGTGGTGACACCTACTGATAAAAATACAAACTTTCACAAATAGGATCCTCTTGAAAGAATGAAACTGAATTAAGTTTGATGTGGACATAAAGAACAGAGCTCCTTCTACTTCCATTTCTTAGCTAATACAATACATAGTACACATAAGAGGGTATTCATAAAGTTTTTTTTATATACATATAAAGATCCAGGAATTGGTTAATTTTGCATCGTTTCTCTTTGTCATAATCGTCTTTGACTCAAGAATGGCTATATTCTAAGAAATGTTCTGTCCTCAGTATAGTCATTGTCAAGTGAATGAGCTATCATTCAATCCTAAAGCCTGAGATGCTTTATTCTTACTTCCATGACATTTGTATTACCGTGACAAAAGCTAAAGCAAGAAAAGGAAATGATACAAGTTCCATTCAGTTTTTATCATTTAAAATTCCCATTTTGTGGTTCTTTCATGTCTAGGTACTAAAACTAGTTTTTCTCTTAAAAAATAAAGAATGAAGTAAGAAATGAAAAATAACGAGTTTATGAACCCAAATCTCTAGTGTGCACCTTTTTAAAAAATGTTTTATAGTCACATTTAACACACCAGGATAAATTGCTACCGGAGACATCAAGTTATGAAAGTGAGTCAGAGTCATTTCCCCTCACGAATCTATAGAAGGAATAATGCTTTGTTAATGTTATGGTGTGATGTAGACTTTAAATGGCACACCAGTACAGAATGTCTTACCGAATATACCATACCTTGCTTCAAACACAATGTGAAAGCCACAAATGACTCCTATTATATCCATATCCAGCCCTCCCCATTTCAGTTTCCTCAATATTTGTCAACATATAAGACAATATTTCAAAAAATTTAAAATTCCAGATGTTCAATCCTATTGTATTTGTTTCTCTCTCTTATCCCAAAAGCATTTTTATAATTCTATTAAGTTGGGGGTATAGAGAAAGCAAAAGAGAAAAACCTTAAAATACAAACTACTTTAAGTTGAAATATCATGTAATATAATAAATTTTAAATAAAATTTAAGTTAACTGACAAGATACATGTTTCATAGATAATAAGCATTTACCAGTTAAGATTTTATAATTGGGCATTATTTAAAAGATTAAATACTTCATGAACATTCATAAATGCTTTACATTTAGAAACACATACCCATAGGTTTTTATACTATTAAAAGGTCAAAAATAAATAAAATCAAGAAAATGGATTTTTCTGAAGTTTTAGTGTTAGCACATAGTGACATTGGGTGATACAACAGACTAAAGACATACATGCCCATAAAGTTGTATGTCTCCACCTAAATTCAGGTTGAGATTAACTTGCAGTTTCTTTTGGCTTTGGAAAGTATCACACTTAGTAAACTATCTGTAGGGTTTATACATACACCAAAGGGTAAATTATCATAGCATCTCAAATAAAACATTCTGATTCAGTGTAGTATTTTTATGACTTACCGTTGTTCTCTTTATAGAACTGTGGTTATAAAATAATTGTTCTTCAGTAATAGAACTCAGTAGCAATCAAATGTTGCTCAGCCTGTCCAGACTTTAGGTCCGTGATTGTTCAACAATTTGTATGGCTTTGTATGTTAACTCTCTTCTCAGCCACCAGGTTCCAGATGCTAGCATGGTGCCAACCAGACTTTCCTGAACAGACAACCCCACCAATATGTCCTGGAGCTTCGCTTCCTCAGAGCCCTTCCCCATTACGGAAAAAGAGAGACAGGCTGGGAGTCTGGATTGACCTGTCAATGCCCATGTTCAGTGGGGAAGCAATTACAGAAGTCAGACCTTCCACCTTCTGCATCCCACAATGATCTTGGGTCCATACTCCCAGAGGGTTAAAGAATAGGAAAGCTATCAGGGGAGGGGAGGGGATACTGAGGTCTGGTGGTGGAAATTGTGTGGAGTTGTACCCCTCTTATCCTATGGTTTTGTCAGTTTCCTTTTTATAAATGAAAAATTTTTAAAAACTGCCGAAAGAATATCATTTAGATATTTTGGGCTGTGTAAGGAGATAGCTCAATCATAGAGCACAGAACTTTCCACTCCTGAGGCACCAGGTTCATTTTCTGGCATTGTGATATATCAGAGTTTAGCAGTGCACTGGTCTCTCTTACTCATTCTCTATCTCTTATAAAAATAGACCTTTCAAGAAAGAAAGTTTATATCTGTTTAGAAAGATGAATAAGTTTTAAAGTTATTGTCCTTTTCCACATTTTCTGAACAAAGAAAATTCCTACTTTGTTGTATTATAAATTCAATTGTGCTATTTTTTCATTTGTTTATTTTTTACTTAAAGACAGAGATTAAAAAATAGACTGAAGGACAGAAGCATCCTTCAATGAGCTGGGGACTGAACTCAAACCTGGGTCACAAACATATCAAAGCAGCACACTATCCAAGTGAACTATTTTGCTGCCCTATTGTGCTGTCTCTATATATAGATGAATGGACAGGTATCAGCATACCTTTACAACTAAACATTGATGCTTTTTTAAATTTTAATGGTAGTTATAAAGTTTTAATATCAACAGAAATATTTTTTAAAGTAACTTAAGGAGTTGGGTAGTGATGTACCCAATTAAGAGAATATATTAGAACTGTGGAGGCCTTGGGTTCAAGCCCCCATCTCCACTTGCAAAGAAGGGGAAGCTTTATACGCAGTGTGCAGGGCTATAGGTATATCTCTCTCCTTTCTTTGCCCCCCTTTCTCTCTGTTTCTATAGGAAAAAGTGACCACTGCACAGGCACTAGTTACAGCAATAATCCTGATGGGAAAGGAAAACAGAAAACAAGAAGAAAGGGAAGGAGGAGAAAGAAGGAATAAAGTAACATTGATTTGCATTTTTATCTTCTTCAATAACGTGAATATGTCTTTTTATTTTAAAAAGTCCGTCCTATGAAGATGCATACCTCCTTTTAAGTACTGTTCAGTTAACCCATCATCTTCACCAATTGAGAGATATGTACTTTTCAAAATAATTATTCATTTTATAAATCCCACAACTTGACTTCAGCATTTTTCAGTAAGCAACAAACACTAAGATTCCCATAGCAAATGTATTGAGTAGTTCTTTTTGCTACCAACTTACTTCTCAACCACCTTCCCTTCCTTTTTTTGAGGCTAGAAAAGGAATTATTTTCTGCATATGGATCCTAGAATTTATTTAACTATTTATGTATTTTTCTGTTTATATTTTCACTTCCTGATGCTGATAAATTACTATAACAAAAAAAAAGAAAGAAAGGAAGGAAGGAAGGAAGGAAGGAAGAAGAAAGAAACAGTGTTGAATAAGACCACTGATCGTTGTAGTGCAATATAGGAATGATGCTTCATGCCTTAAACTAGCACATCAAAGGAAAATCTGCCTCCTTCAAGTATTATTAAACCTTGAAGTTACAATTTTTGTCATAATACTACAAAACTACTTTTTTTGGCTGACACTTAGCTAACTGTTTTATGGCATTACATCCAGAATCTGTAGTAATTCACCCGCGAGGTTGTGGTAAACATGCTAATATTAATCAGGACCATCACACTGTATAAAATGTCTGAGATGTTAATGAAGGCCAGATTACTGTAGAGCTCTAATTTACAGAAGCAAAGATGGAGACAATATTGTCATATCTTTTTCATAACTGAGTTTTCTGGGTAATATTTCTCTGACAGGCATAAAGTATTGTCACATGCTGAAATAAATTCAATAAATGTCTTTTAGTGAGGGCAGCAGCAGCAGCATTTCTCCTCACTCATCCTAAAACATCCAGATCACCTACCAATAAAGTGACTGACTTCTGTGGTACATGCACCAAACATGTGGCTCGGATTAACATTTCCCTGAATCACACAAGATAGACAAAAACAAAGGGAGGAAAAGAGTAAATCAGTTCCATCAAAGAGCAGTCTGAATTTAGTTTTTAAACTTTGTCAGTAATATAATATCTGCTTTCTAAGAGTTGTTTCTCAAGGTACTAATGGAACTACGAACAGGTCATACCATGTATAGTATAATTTAAACCAATTAAATTAATTGTTTTTCTTTTTAAAAAATTAAAAATTAGTAATGTACCAATTGAAGTTCATCAAATAAAAGGAGTACAATAAAGAAAAAAACCTCAGAACAGTTTAAATGAAATAATTGAAAATGTTTTATTAGTGTATTGTCACTGAATATAAAATATTCATAAAATATTAAGGACAATGAGGAAAAAACAAGAGGCAAATGTGTGACACATAACTGGAATCAGAGAAGGAATTAAACAGTTAAAAGTAGGAAAAAGCTGGCAATAGACTAGGGAAAGACTGACAATAAGCCAAAGAAAAAAATACATTTATATCCCAAGAGAAAATACACATAAGAAGAATCCAGAGCAAAAGAGAAACAACAGCAGAATAGAAGAGAAATAAGAATGTAAATTCAAGTAAGAAAAGGCTCAAATGATGAAAGGCAAGAATTGGGAAGCAAATATTGAAAACAAAAGAGAGTAGGCATATTAAACAAAGTGCTAAAGGGAAAAAGAGACAAAGAAGAGTCTCCAGTGGCAAGAGCCTGAGGAATGCCTGGAGAAAAGTAAAAAAAAAAAAAAAAAAAAGAATAGGAAGAAAATATACAAAAATAAAAAAGAATAGGAGACAGGGAAACAGTTAAGCATAAATAAGACTTAAGAGTTTTTCTCCCTAAGCCAAGGTTAAGGATTAAAAACAAATCTACAAATTGTATTTGTTTAGTCTTATACAGAAAACAACTCATTTGGATATTTGGATGTTTCTATGTTTCTTGTTAGAGCTGCCAAAGTTCTGATTTCTAATCCATAAAACTGTTTGGAAGTCTGTTCTAAGTTCAGATTTGTAATATGAAAGTCCAACCCTTTTAAGGTTTTCCTACATTGATTTTATTTAGTTCAACTGAAAAGACTCATTTTTATTAAGGCAGCAGGGTAGGCAACTGTCAAATGCCATTAAACAATTGATGAACATAATTTGGATGTAAGATGGAGTGATATTTTGGCAGGGCTTTCACTATATTGTCTATAAGGAATTTGTCCTTTCACATGCTAAAATAAGATTATTCAGAACTATGAATTTTAATAAAATATCAATAAGTGAGCAAACTTTATATTTTGGTTTTGACAAGTTTCTCCCAGGATTTAACAAGTCAAATGTACTGCAGGAAATAATTTCCTTTTGAAAGCTTAAGTGTAAGTTGAATCATTCCAACATGTAGGAAAAATAATATAATGCATGTGTAAATATACTACACATATAACAAACACTTAGATGTTGTAAATGATCTTTCAATTTGTTAAAATTTATCTATGAAGCCATTCAAACTTACTGTTCCTTTTTTATTTTTAGTCTTTAATTATTATTTTTATCTTTATTTGTTGAATAGAGACAGTCAGAAATTGAGAGGAAAGGAGAGATACAGAGGGAAAGAGTCAGAGAGACACCTGCAGCCCTGCTTCACCACTCATGAAACCTGCAAGTGGGAACTGGGGCTAGACCCAGGCCCTTGTGAATTGTAACGTGCACTCAACAAGATACACCACCACCCAGCCCCTCAAACTTAGTATTTCTAAATGAAATTAAAGTTACTACTTCTGAAATAATAAAGAATTGAATACTTGAATGAGGAAAATCTGTGTAGAACAACTAACAGAATGCTAATAATTTGGATAGAATTCACTATATAAAATAAAAAGTACTGAAAGATAGATGATAATAAGCCTACAGAGTATTTCTGTTTCTGGAAAGGTGGTATGAGAGTATAGTCAACAAATAAACATTTTTATTATTAATCTCGTATCATAATATAAAGAAGTGATATAATTATGCACAACCAATGCTTTAGTTTAAGTCACCATCATCTCATATTCAAATTACTATTATATCCCTTTAAACTGTTTATCATTAATTCATTCTACACTACAAGCTGTATAAAATGATGGAAGTTTAAATAATATATCTGCATACTTCCCCTTATCTTCCACTATTTCCTATACACTGGTTATTTGTTTTCCTGTTTATGCTATCATAAACCTTCAACCTCAGCAACCATCTTTCCCTCAGACTCATTTCCTTTAGAGACTCACACATTCACAACTTCAATTCTTGATTTTTTATTTTTTTAATTTTTATTTATTATTAGCGATTGAATATTTATTTACAAGTGTAAATAAATATTACACCCTTGTAAAGGGTGTAATTCCATACAGTTCCCACCACCAGAGTTCTGTGTCCCATCCCCTCCATTGGAAACTACCCTATTGTATATCTCTCTGGCATTATGGATGAAATTTTGTTTTGAGTTGCAGAAGGTGGGAGTTCTGATTTCCATAATTGCTTTGCTGCTGGGCATTGGAAGTCTAATCTACCCCACCCCCTCCCCAGCCTATTTCTATTTTTCCATAGTAAGGTAGGACTCCAGGGAGGTGAGCTTCCAGGAAGCATTTGTGAAGTCATCTGTCCAGGAAAGTCAGGATGGAATCATAGTAGCATCTGCAACTTGGTGGCTGAAATGCAGTAAGATGGAAAACAGAACAAAATGTTTAATAAACAGGAACTATAAAGTAAGAATACAGCAGATAAAAGTAGGGAATTTGGGGTAGAAGGAAGCTAGGAAGTCCATTTTAGGGATGTTCCTAGGAATCTATGTCTTAATAATCTTTGCTTTGTTAACACTAGAGTGGACCAGAAGTATTTTCTAGGAAGATGGTGTCAGAGTTGAAAGTTGAAGCTGGATTACAGCAGAGAGTTTCTCACAAACTTGAAAAAGATCTATAAATGCAATTAACATTATCACAGTAATTTAACCCAAGGTCCATATTCATTCATATTTAGCACAGGAGCTTGTACAACCTCTGAATCCCTGTCAGACAGTTCATAGTCCATAATCACAGCTGGGAACACTCTAGACTGCACTCATTTCAAAGCTAATCTTCCTTAAACGGCAAAGTAGACCCAGCTTCCTTTCAGAGAGTGGAGTAGTCTTTATCACTGCTATTTTGTAGTGAAGGTACATTTCTGAAAAAGCCTACAAAAAGCCTTATAATGATGTTTCCAAGGGTGTGACCAGTGATGGTAGAGAGAAAGATCTATCAGAGACCTAGCCCCACATTATATATGGAAGAATCCAAGGATTCCCTCTTTAGAAAGCCTGATAATGACATGGCCTAATGTAGATTAATGATTACCTTAACCTTTCTCAAACCTTTTGGGTATATCTACTTGCTTGTATCCCCTAATAAACAAGTCGTCTCTGAGGCTTCTACCGGAGGGGATTGTGTGTTTTCTTCTACTCCACACATTCTCCCTCATCGCCAGGGTCTCCCTGGACCCCTAGGAGCTGTCCCACTCTCTACCACCAGGGAGGTGGAGGGCTCGAGGACTACCCAAAAGGGATAAAGAATAGGAAAGCTTCCAGTGCAGGGGATTGGATACAGACTTCTGGGGGTGGGAACTGTGTAGAATTGTATGCCTCTCATCCTATGGTCTTGTCAATATTTCCATTTTATAAATTAAAATTTTTTTAAATAAATAAATAATAAATATATGTATATTTTGGATTATTTTAAAAGTCACTCCATTTTAAGATGACCTTCACCAATACCCTCTGGCCAGAATATAAGGTACATGATAATCTTGTTTTACATTGTACAAATCTGACCGCTTCTAAAGCTTTTGTATTTGTTGATGAAACATTGTCATGGACAAGCTAATTGGGTACAAGTTATTTGTAACTGGTAAGTAAGTGCTTTACTATAGCCTTGGAGGAATGCTTAATAGAGCTTATAAACTTTTTTTTTTTCCTATTTAGAAGAAGAAAAGACTCCTTAAATATGTGAATAGCTTCGACTTGGACAAAGGGATGTTTTGTTTTTTTGTTTGTTTTTTTCTTTTTGGTGATTTCAAGAAGCAAAACTAGGACAAATGAAAAGTTTCTTTAAGCAAAGCCCAGAAAAATTAAAATTAAAGAGAAGATAACCTTCATTCAGTGATATGCCAGAAAATTTTACCTAGTTGAAATCATTTAGTCTTTAAACTGCCCTGAATGTAAATTATTATCACCTTTTGAGAAAAAGTAGGGTTTGATGACATTATCTTAGAAAGAAAGCGGTATTCACTGGGTTGTATTATCTCTTAAAGAAAATTTTAAACTGAAAGCTAACATGAACAAGTGAAAAAAATATCTATAGAAAACAGAAAAATATCTGTTCTTTTTAAATAGTTCAATGTTCATTGAATACATCTGTACCATATTTAGAAATATATTAAATAAAATTCTAAATGTCAAAAATATACAAAATTCTAAATTTTAAAACGTAAATTTAATGTAATTTTACTTTTTTGCTAAAGTGTTGAAAACAAAATTCTAAGGAACAGAAAGCTAACAGTAAGCTCAGCTAACATAGAGAGCTGATCTGTTTGCTTACTGCTTTGTACCAACAACCTCCATGAGTTTTTATATACCATAGATGTTTAGTCAGTATTTGTCAAATAGATATTGGGGTGGGGGAGGTTAGCTGTTTAAGAATAATAAAGGAAAATCAAGATTCACTTGGAGCATTGAAGAAATTGAAAATATTACTTGAAATCCTAAAATCCTTTTGAATCCAGTCTTCTCTTTCAAAAAAAAAGAGAGTTTATTAAGGAGGTAAATGATTGAGCCTATAGAACAAATAGTTGAAAAAATGGAGTGTGTGTACGCATATGTATTTCAGGTTGGATATGAGGAATCTGTCAAAACAAAAATGTGAAACAGAAAATAATACAAAAAAAACATTGTTTTTTTTCTTAAACCATTTCATAAATATACTGGAGGGGATAGTAAAGGTCTTTATTTTCAAGCAGCACTTGTAAATTTAACTCTTTAATTCCTGAAGCAAGTTACTTTATCATGCATAGGAGTTACCTATTTCATTTTCAATTGTCCTTAAAGCAGAATAAAAGAAGTTTATTAATAAAAGCAGTTTACACCTTTTGTGAACTGTGAAATTGCTAGAATAATTCAACACTATCAAAACATAAAAATGTTGGGACCAGGTAGTGGTGCACCTGGTTAAATGCTTACATTACAGAATGCAAGGATCCAGGTTTAAGCCTCTGGTCCCCACCTGCAGGGGGGAAGCTTCAGGAGTGGTGAAGCAGGGCTTCAGGTGTCTTTATGCCTCTCTGTTTCCTTCTCCCCTTTCAATTTCTCTCTGTATCTATCCAATAAATAAATAAATAAATATTTTAAAAAATAACATGAAGTTGTTGTGGGTAGCATAGTAGTTCATGGGTAGGGAGCTGCTTTGCCACATGCATAATCACAATAAGAATACACCACAATAAGAATCATTGCCTGGGTAATTTCTACTGTCAGATTAGTAGAATAGAAGCACACTGAACATTAGCATCATCACAGAGTTCATACAAAAGCACAGATATAATCCATTGGAGAGAACAATAGTTAGTTGAGCATTAAAATTGGGCCAGAAACAGCTTTAATTTCTGAAAATACAGTCACCATCCACTAAACTGCCATTATAGCTACAGTTTAATGTTAACAAGAAAAATCCGAAAGAAAAGAACATAAAATTTTAGGTTTTGGACTTTCATACCAAGTTTATCAAAACTTTATCAGTAGAAGGAGTAAACAAGGCAAGCATATTTCTGTTCATTTCTAACTATGTTTGAATTAATGCTGTTATATGTATATAAAAAAGACTTATTTCATATGAAATTATGTTAACCTTAATTACTTAAGCAGAGACAGACCTGAAGTGCTTTAAAGTAAATGGGAAGGAATTCAAAATGACACCTCAAAGATAAGTATTGAAATTTCATGTGTCTTCTAAAATGGTCAGCCCCTGCAGGCTCTATCTGCATTACATTAAAATCTAATAACACTTTAGTAGTCTGACCTCTTTGTCTGAATCAACATTTTTTTTGTCTTACAGAGATTGAGGGTAGTTGGAAGTGGGCTCTTTCAGCCTTTTACTGGTAAGATAAGTTTACTTTGAAATATCCAAATTAATTTTCTGCCCCAGCTAAATATAAATGTATTGACCATAGTAGAAATTCAATATTACATAAGACCATGAACTCAGAAGATAAAAACTATAGTACTTTCTTGCAATAACTCTGGGGGAAAAATGAGATCCAATATTAATATGAATGGAAAATACAGACTCATGTCTAAGATGAGTGGTAGAATATTCCTATTGGCATAATGATTGGTATATGATAAAGCCCAGCTTAAATTTGTTTACTAGTCTATTAAGTAAAGTGAAGGAAGAAGAGTGTGTGAAGAGAGAAAACAAAAGACACTACCCCCAAGATAATTTTAAAACCATCAGCCAGATTATTATTCTTACTATAAGAAACTAGAAGAAAAAGAGAGTTATTGTAATAAATGTAAAATAGTCCTAATTATAAGAAATTACACTTGAAAGATCAAGAGTGGAGGGAGGAATGAGGAAGAGGGATAGTGAAGGGTTAAGGTAAGCAGAACATTCCAGGTATAGGAATTTGAAGGGAGTGGGAACATCACCCAGGACAATAACTGTAACACATGTGTCAAGACTATAATTCCAGATCATTCCTATCCTATGTAACAAAAAGTGCTACATGGAACATTAAAATATGAAAGTTTCTAAAGAAAAATATAATTTATATTGTAATTTTGATTTCACATTCCTAAAAGACATGCATGCATGCTGAAATGTGTTTGTGTGCATGTATTGCCATTAAGGGTCATTAGATTAGTAGTAGTTGCAAACTTCATGAGCAAAACTTTCCTTTTAAAATATATTCCCTTTGAATCTAGAGAAATAATGCATATTAACTTTAAAAAAAAGAAGCAAACAATCTAAGACTCTGTGGGAACTATGGAAGTTATCTTTGTGTGGTAAGGAGGATGGCTCCGTGTGGTGTTGAAATTTTGTAAACCACTATGATAAGAAATAAAGCACACACATACACACACACACACACACATACACAGATACAACATGTTCCCTCTGGATATGTGACTAGATTGCTAATGGGGGTAAGAGACTCACAGCCACAGGATTAGTTTACCATGTAGATTTATTGGATATAATTTTATGATGTGGTTGTTGGTCTAGTAGGCATGACTGAACTGTATTTGTTAAAATTATTTTCATGATCTGTATTGATTGCCTACAAAGCATATAACACCTTTGAAGCATGGGGATTTACCTTTTGGTGTACTGATTTTGTTCCTCAGATTTTTCAAATTAGATGTCAGATAATTGTAATCTGGAAGTTATCATTAAATTACAAAATATAAATCAAGTAAATATTTACTCAGTAGGTGGGTGCTTAGTGATGCTCATTGGTGCTAAAAGTATATGTAGAGATTCAGAAAGAGCAAATTACCTCCACACACAGATAAAATGAAGAGAAAAAAGATCTATAGAGAAAACAACCATACAAAATAAGGCTTGTTTAAGATTTCTTTTCACTTACTCCAGCCATTATCTTTTTTCATTTTTTATCTCATTTAATTCCCAGAGGTGTAAACATTCCCCAAGGCATAAGATACACTATAAATTTAACCAAATTTCCATTTTTATTAAAATCATTTTTTCTTATGAATTCTGAATTGTGCACTTGCAAAAGCAAACAAATCAATAATAATAGTCCAATACATGAGGTGGAATCACTGACCTACTTTTTTTTTAGAAGGAAAATAGTATTAAGTGTGTATTTCTCTAAATTATTTTATTAACTATGTTCATTTTATTTTTAAACGAACTAGTTGATTCATTCCTTCCCTGGATGGTGTATACTACTTAATATAGGTATTTGTTACACTCTTTATTGGAAAAATACATGATTTTAATTCCATTACTAATATGAGCAATGTTTAGAAATTAGTCCTTTGATAAATTTGTATTTATTTGTGAACACAACTGTATGTACAAATGTAATTGTCATTTTTTTTCACATACAGCCTATGATACTGATGCAAAATTTATATCCATATATTCAGAAGTAGAACCCTTCTACTGGAATATACAAATCTAATTATTTTAGTTTTCATTTTTAAATACTATAGCTAGCATTTATGCCACTGTACACTGAATAGATATTTAAAATAAATCACTATTTCAGGTTACTATTCCACTTATTTTTTAAGAAAATAAAAGACCAGCAAAATAACTCACTTGAATAATGCTTTTTTCATGACTCAGATCCAAGCCAGATTTCTACTGCACTTGTGGAAATTTCAGTGCTGTGGTATGTTTTCTTTCCCCATTTTTCTCTTTTTGTCTGAAAAAAAAATACTGCCAGAAGCAGTGAAGCCTCAACAATGACAAAATTAAATCACAGATATAAGCACACAAATATTACTGGTGAATATTACATATATAACTGTAAATACTTATTCTAGTGAAAATAATTCTCAAAAAGTCAAGTATCAATTAGTAACAAAAATACTTAAAATATGAAAGAAAAAATAGAAAATAGAAATTAACCATTGCTTCAAGTTGATATATTTGGATTAATTCACAATTTTAGATATAAACGAGTAGGTTAATAAGCAATTCGATCTAATTTCAATTATACAAGTGTCTAGTGTGCATGGATTGTGCTCCACATAATGTGCTATAGGTACTAATGGCATAATGGTGATTAATAGCATTCTGTCTTACAAAAGGATCATCCTTTATAAGCAAACATAATTAAATCACATTAATAAGGACAACTAATACCCAAAAAACCATCTATGCTTTCCAAAGGCTCACATAACAACTAGATGATATTCCATCTATGCTTAATCTCAGAGACGTACTCCATAGTGCAGTATTTGTAAAAGAAGCCTTTAAATTTTCATTCCTATGAATCTTTAGTATGACTTCTAATCAGATAAGTCTCAATTTTTCATCATATCCTTCTGTGAAATGCCTTAACAGACAAAAATGCATGGTTTACAGACTAGGAATCACCAATTCCTTTAGGCTATGCATCTCTATTAATGCTTCCATTCTTGATTGATCTTGTATACTTCAGAACCCCTCATTTCTATCTGTTTGAAGGCTAGGTATCCAAATGTAATGCTTTATATACCTTGGTACCATGCCAGTACTTATCAATAAACTCTAGATACTTACGAAAATGAGTGGCTTATACCTTAAATCCATTGCTAATAAATTGAAAGCCAGTGATTGCATTTTCTTTAAATGTCGTTAGTATTTCAGCTCATGTCATATGACATACTACTTAGTATCTGTCTGTACACTGCATTTCTTCCAAACCCCATTAAATGTTTCAAGGCTAGAAAACAGAGTTAGTCTTAATATATACTTACTTTTCTATTGAACTTGGATTTACATAAAAGTATTAGTGAAAAATACTAATTTGTTGAAATAACAAAATCAAACATGACAGACTTGATTTCCATTCCTTAATCTATTTTTTCATTTGGAAAATTTCTTAATAATTCATATATGTAACCCTGGGGATAATACCCATTTTATTCCAATGATAGCATGAATCATCATGTACATATATATACAAAGGTGACTGTCACATAAGTTTCAATAAATAGTAGCTATTAGTAAATATATGTATTTCCATTTAATATGTATTGAATGCCAACTATATCTTATATATTCTGTAGATACTGTGTGAAATATATTAGCTGTTAAGGAATAGCATTACAGAAAGTGGCTAAATGTTGGCATATTGACTAGAGAAAAACTTAAAAAAAGAGGGAGTCGGGCGGTAGTACAGCGGGTTAAGCGCAGGTGGCGCAAAGCACAAGGACTGGCATAAGGATCCCGGTTCAAGCCCCCAGCTCCCCACCTGTAGGGGAGTCGCTTCACAAGCTGTGAAGCAGGTCTTCAGGTGTTTATCTTTCTCTCCACTTCTCTGTCTTCCCCTCCTCTCTCCATTTCAATAATAACTACAACAACAATGAAAAACAACAAGGTCAACAAAAAGGGAAAATAAATAAATATAAAAAATTAAAAGAAAACATAAAAAAGAAATAGAACTAATTTTTAGGTACACAGAGAATATTGACTTTCATTTCTCTGGATCACAGCTGGAAAGGAAGCCATTCAACTCTATAGTATATAATCCATAATTTGACTATGAAGGGGAATGTTGATAAGGAAATATAAAGCTGCAACATTTCATTTCTTGGAAGAAGTTAAATACAGAACTGTTTATTCTCAACAGATAAGTGGTTTATCTAAATGTAGCACACAACAGAAAAAGTGCCACACTGGAAGACATTCACAAAGCAAAATCAAGGGTGTTAAGTCAAAATATAAACTCCCTGGTTTCTTATAAAAACAATTGCTTCTCTAAAAAGTATGTGCATGAATTAATGCTAATGTACTCTTTTTGCATAATCAGTGACATTTGGTTTTCCTTCCCATTCCTTGAACCAAAAGTTTATCAGATCTTTGTGTAGTATCTATGACACCATATAACACAGTAAGCAATTAAATAGATAAGTTAAAAGTTGCTTGTGAAACATTCAAAATCTTGAAGTAGGGCAATTACCAAATGTAAGTCTTACATCAAGTCAGCTGCAATAACCAGTTCCAGATTCAAGTCTTTTTGATGACCTATTCCCCCAAAAAGTTTTGAGATGGTGGTAGCCAATAGCTCTGGTCTTCATTATGATTGTCTCAGTTTACTGCCCTGAAGAGATGAGGGATACAAGAGGTGCTAATCCATGAAGCAAAAAATCCCAGTGATTTACACCAGACCTAAAGAAATAGCTTTCTTTTTTCTCTGCCTACTAGATTCTCTGTAAGTAATTTCCTTGATAAGTACAGTCCAGATGTAGATAGAGAAAAATGCAAGTTGGTACAAAGGAAATCCTACAAATGCTCTCTAAGTGTAGTTTGAATAATACAAGTAGGATAAT
The DNA here is from genome assembly GCF_950295315.1 of Erinaceus europaeus. Lineage (NCBI taxonomy): Eukaryota > Metazoa > Chordata > Mammalia > Eulipotyphla > Erinaceidae > Erinaceus > Erinaceus europaeus. The sequence continues at coordinate 175,797,538 of NC_080162.1, read as the reverse complement.
GACTTTTATTTTTGCTAATTTATGTACAAAAAGACAATATTTTGTGATGCCATTTTTAAAAAGTGATACTCATAATTATTCATATATAATCATTAATTATCCCATTGTGACACAAATAGGGCAGTTTATTATTTACTGGGGTTTTTTTTTGCATTTAAACAATGCCTGGTTACAAATGAAATGTTATGAGCAATTTCAAGACTTCTAGAAAACTGAACACATTCCAAAAAGTAAGCAGACTTGTATATCCCAGTTTGAAAACTATAGACCAACATTTCTCTCAAACTCCCTGACTTGCATTTACACTTTCCCCCGTATTACTAGAAAGTAAAATTCAGTATATTTTGTCTTTGCTGAATGAAACTATATACAACATCCAAAACAGTGGGTCTAGCTTAGATGTCAAAGGATGTACGTTCAAATGCAAATTTTATGTCAAAATGTCCTATTTGTAGTTAGTAAAAGCTGCTTAATAGTATTGGTGAGCATTTCTCACAGTGGTCTGCTATGCCACAGTCTGACATACATTTTGGTTTTCTGTACAACAGTGCAACCTAGTGGATGGAAGAAATGTGTCCTACAGGGTACACCAGGCAGGTAATGTCACTGGAAAGTCTTTCAAACTCACTTAAAGCATCTCATTTCTTGCAGTAATAAAAAGCGAAAAAGCAAACTCCCAGATTTCTTTTGTGTAGAGATATAAACAGAGATGATTCTAGAACAATTCAGAAAAATATATATACATATTTTTCAAAGTTGTAGCTGAATTCTCAATTAAATGTTTATACAAGTAAATGTATTCTTTTTTTATTTGTTTATTTATTAAGAAAGGAGACATTAACAAAATCATAGCATAGGGGGGTACAATTCTTCTTCTTCTAGCGTTTGCCCTTCTTCCGTAGCCAGTCAACAGCGTCAGGTTGAGCCTGATGTAAAGTTTCGAGACCTCCTTTGAATCTGGAGAGGTGGCAGTCATTGACTATGTGGGTACAATGGTGCCCAACAACAGATGAGTGGCTGAGAAAGCTGTGGTATATATACACAATGGAATACTATGCAGCTACTAAGAACAATGAACTCAACTTCTCTGACCCATCTCGGATGCAGTTAGAAGGAATTATGTTAAGTGAGCTAAGTCAGAAAGATAAAGATGAGTATCGGATGATGCCACTCATCAACAGAAGTTGAGAAAGTAAATGCATTCTTTGGGAGAGTTTAATTTTAAAGTATTGAACACAAGTAAATAATAGATAATAAAAGATATATATAATTCATACATTATTGACTTATCTACCTTTATTTTAGCCATTTTATTCTAGGGTAGCATTAATTGTGTGAAAGAATGCTTGTGTGTAATTTGTGCACTTTGGTACAGTATACTCTATGTTCCCAAAACATAGTATGTAACTATCAAGTTCACACATATATTTGAGATAAAGAAAAATACATATTATAGATATATGTAAATATATGTATCAGATGAAAAACAATATAATATGATTTGTTCACTAGATAACAATTTAGAATAGAGAGATTATTGTGATGCCTGTACAAATTAAAATTAATGTCCCTGAATAGAAAGTATGTCACCATAGAGCTAACTTATTAAAATAAATAATAATATATCAGTACTCCATTTCAGAGTAATTCTTAAAAGCTAAATACTTAATAGTTCCTCCTTTGTGCTAATTTATTTAGTGTTATTTTTTCTAGTAAGTGTTTTTTTATAATTTATATAATTTTTACTTATAAAATGGAAATATTGACAGGACCATAGGATAAGAGGGGTACAATTCCACACAATTCCCACCACCAGAATTCCACATCCCATCCCCTCCCTTGATAGCTTTCCTACTCTATCTCTCTGAGACTATGGACCCAGGGTCATTACGGGGTGCAGAAGGTAGAAGGTTTGGCTTCTGTAATTGCCTCTCCACTGAACATAGGCATTGGCAGGTTGATCCATATTCCCAGTCTGTTTCTCTTTCCCTAGTGGGGCAGCTGTCCGGGGAGGCAAGGTTCCAGGATACGTTGGTAGGGTCATCTACCCAGGGGAGTCTGGTTGGCATCATGGTAGCATCTTAAACCTGGTGGCAGGGTAATGAAGCTCAAGGGTTGACATCCCACACCTGCTATCTCTGGACACAGTCCGAAGTGAAATATGCTGAAGTGGTACTGGTCGCAATGCTATTAAGTGTTTAAACAAGCTCATTTTATTAGTAAAGTTTTTCAGTTCACTTAAAGTTTTAAGGAGTTTTCAAATACATATTTAATAAAAGCATATAAATGTTGAAGACTGAAACAACAAATCGAAAGCAAGGGAAAATGACCTTCTAAGAAGGTTGCATAAAAATTTAACAATTTGCTTTTGTGGAGGAAACCTTGTTCATTCCTTTTTGTTTATAGGATATGCTAGGGTAAGAATTAAATATAATTTAGTGACACAATAAAATCTTCTCAACTACTGTGCTATTGTGTTAGGGATAGATTTGGGGGTGATTAAATGAGTAAATCATGCAGATCTGAAACATTTTTTTCTCTTTTTATTTCTTTTTTTTTAACACCTCCTTAGATGGCATCTTGATCGTGCATGCACTGTGAACACAGAAGGCCTATAGGTCAGACCTGAAATTATAGCTAAACCTCAAGTCCTGAGGTACACAGGCTGTTTATATCGATGAAAATTTATGATCTCTATACCCTAAATCCCTGGCCTCTCTTTTACATTGACTTCTTTACTATTTGCTGCTTTATTTTATGGTGATCCCTTGCCCTCTATAAATATATCATGGTTACTTAACCCCAGATCCCACCTCCAGCCTTCAGAACTTCAGAAAGGATCTATTTGTTACTTATTCTGCTACTGGGTGTTTCATAATCCTTCACATTAGCAGCTATTCTTTTATAGCAGTTAACATTTCCAAATTTTCATCATCTCCTGACTGTTAGTCTTATGTTTAATAATGCCGGTCTAACGGCAGCCGTTAAGAGATTATGAGAAAGTAGAGATGTTTCCTTAAGCTCATACCATGATTGAAATATTTTCTATTAAATATTTATCTCTAGAAAAAAATGAATAAATTTAACTGTAAAAAATTCCATTTAGGCAAGCTTAATTGCTTGTGTTACTTTATATAAAATTCATAAAAATGCGACCTAATCTTAGGAATATGCCACTGAGTAATTAAAGTTTTCTGAGTTAGAATCTACTAATTATCTTGTTTTGACTGAACTCTTTATTAAGAGTCCAAAAAATAAAGCTAGAAAATAATAAGGGATTATAAATTTGCCAAAGCTATTGTCTGATGTTAAAATTGTTAAGAAAATATGAGTCAGTATTATGCAAATTCTGACCTAATCCCAGCAGCATTCTGGTAGGTAATTGTATTTTTTCTTTAAAGGAGGACAGACCTTACAATAATTATGCCTTGTTAGTGTCCACATTGCTACATTTTTGATTTATGTATTTTTCTGGGAGTTGACAGATAAGCAAGAAAAATTGACATATTATAAACTAATAAAAATAAATAATATCAGAATCTGCCTAGCAGCAGTCTGCATTGGGAACTTAAATCAATGCATTAATCACACAAATTTTTGAGCAAGATATATTTAGTATAAAAAAATTTAATGACATATATCAAATGGTACTAAACATTTACATTATTTTGCATGTGTAATTTCTAAAGTAAATCATTATATTCAGTATGTAAAAACAGCTTTGTATTATATTCTTTGATTTTCTTAAGAAGTCAGGACATTTATAATCTCTCCCTACAGATTGCAGAATGTAATATTTCTGTTAGACTTAGCATTTCCAGTTTTTCTCCAAAGGATATTCTTTAATGGAAATTTTGATTAGTTCACCCTTTTCTCTTCAGTGTTTGTTTAATTCCTATTACTTAAAATGCTTATTATTTTAATGATTTACATTGTCTTCTACTCAGTACCAGAAATGGGTAAAAAAAAAAAAAATCAAGTTATGACAACAACTAAGGGTAAGAATCAAGAGTTACTGCACCACAGACTAGATAAACTTTGAAGAAAAAAAAATGTAGCATTCATGAACCTAGCTTCTGATAGAATAGATCAACAGACACTGTGTAATGTGAATAGTAAAACTACAATAAATTTACATATATGATTGAATACAACCATATTTTTGGCATATCTATAGTTTGATTTAAATACAACCTGATCTTGCAAACAGTTGCTTCATGAGAAATCACTCTGTGTTGAGTGATTAATTATTGCAGTTTCACAGTCATTCTGACTAAAACAAAATACATGTGGTTTGATATTAAAATTTCAATGTTAAATTCAGCTTGTTTTTTAATCAAGATGGATAATCAATTTTTAGAAACATGAAGGAGAGAAGTTTCCATACCAGTAATAGTTATATGGCCAATATAATGTTAGAAAGCACTCATTATGTCCATAAGGTCTGGAAAAGAAATACACAATTCCCCCTGAATGGTGTTTATTATTTTTGAAAATGAATATTTTCAAATATGTAAACATTAATATGTAACAAGCTTATACAACAGATAATTCATCCTACAAATAATTCATTTTAATTGATGAAGGCCTGTAGGTTCTTTTCCTCTTAACAAATTTATGCCATCATACCAGAAGCAATAGCCAACTATCCTACAAATCTGTATTTTTAGATCACAACAAATAACTTCTAAAAATTTCTTTAATTTCACATTGTACATAGATATAACATAATTTCTCAAAATTGCCTTTCCTGTAGTTTTTTGACTTAATTGAGGAAGTTAACACTTTACAGTGGATTCACTGACATATGCATATGACTTCATTCTGTACCAGACTTCCAAAGTATTCTCCCTCTCCTAGCTCCTCCTCCAGAATCCCTTGCTTTGGTTCAATACACCTTATTTACCTTACTTTTCTGTAAGTATGTGTTAAATTCTTACCTGGAATATGAAGTTAAAAAATTGTGAAATCAGTCAAGAAAGGCATATTACCAAAATGCATTTACTAAAATCTTTTAAATCATGTATGAACTGCATTATGATTATAGTGATCAAATTAAAAGAGTTTAACTGGAACCTGAGAAAAAGTGTATCACTCATATCCTAGCTCACAAAAACAGAAATTGATGACTATGCTCAACCAACCTAACTAGACCCCCCACAAAATCTACCATAAAATTTTAGAGCCTACAGGGTTATGTACATACGTCAACAAACAACTCCACAACATTTTAAATATGGCAAAGTTGTGGAAATCACAGTACTTCATGAGCATAATATGTGTGTTGTGTGTCTTAGAATTAGTCATGTACACAATATGTATAAGGTCATTTAATAGTGAAGCTTGTATTTAGAAAGGTGACTATTTTATGCAATCCAAAAATTCTGAATGCTTTTTCTTTTTTAAAGAAATTTTTTTAATATTTGATATTTTAATATTTGATAGAACAGAGAGAAACTGAAAGGGAAGGGAAGTAGAAAGGGGGAGAGAGACACAGAGAGATACCTGAGGTACTGCTTCACCACTCATGAAGCTTTCACCCTGCAGGCAGGGACTTGAGGCTTAAGACTGGGTGGTTGTGCACAAGAATACATGCACTTAACCAGGTGTGCCACCAAGCAGTCACAATGAGTACTTTTTTTCTCCCGTGATTTTCTATCTGCAGAGTTTCAGTCAAAATAAAACAGACATGAGAATTACCATCATTTTCAACTTGTTTTTGAATATTTGTTACAGAAGTAATGACTATAACAAAAATAATGAAATGAGATTATAAAAATATCATTGGATGTAGAGATGAAATTTAGAAAAAAAAATTGCCTCTGGATTATAGTAAACAAATATTAAAGAATAGATCTAAACCTCTAAGGAGTTTACCTTTCCTTCCTGAGGACAATTAAATTAAAGAGGCTAAATAATTTAAACATTTTATATTTAAATATAAGTATTTCACCTTCTTACCTGTGCAAAATAAAACCCTTCCACATTCTCCAACTTCTGCTTGGGTTCCCAGATTCAGCCTATTAGAATTATTTTTATTTTGTATCTTAGAATTCTAAAATATCTATTTAAAATTTACAGCTTTTTCTCTTCTATTAGGTTTTAATTCCCTAATGAATTGGTGATATTTGACATCTACTCTCAGAATGAACCTCTGAGGAATTAGGTGTTCTTTTTCTCTTAACATATTCTTATGTTTAGTATACTTTTAGTGTGGGGTCCATCTTTTAGAAATGCACAAATGTCTTAAATATAATTTTAGAGAATATATAATCCTCAATGTCACGACTACTTGGTGGAATTACAGACTTTCACTGATACCAATGAAATCTTAACAAACTTGGTCACAGGAGTCAGGCAGTAGCCCAATGGATTAAGCGCAGGTGGCACAAAGTGCAAGACCAGCATAAGGATCCCGGTTCGAGTCCCTGGCTCCCCACCTACAGGGGAGTCTCTTCACAGGCAGTGAAGCAGGTCTGCAGGTGTCTGTCTTTCCCTCCCCCTCTCTGTCTTCCCCTCCTCTCTCCATTTCTCTCTGTCCTATCCAACAACAATGACATCAGTAATAACTACAACAATAAAACAACAAGGACAACAAAAGGGAATAAATAAATAAATATAAAAAATAAATAAAAAGAAACTTGATCACACCTGAGTTAAGTGTACATAATACTAAGAGGGGAGGGGGACACTTCACAAGAGGCAAAGCATGTCTGCAGATGTCTTTCTCCCTCTCTTTCTCCTCTCTCAATTTCTCTCTGTCTTATCCAGTAAAATGGACAAAATGGACACCAGGAGCAGTGGAGCAGTGGATTCCTAGTGGCTACTGCTGGTACTGAGCCCCAGCAATAACCCTGAAAGCAAGAAAAAATATTTAAAAAAAACTTGATTGTGTATATTAAATGCTAGTCCATTTACTCACATTAGATTAGTTTCTTTTTCTTCATGTTCACTCCCCAGGCATCTATGATTTTATTTTCAGGTTGATATAATTACAGAGATATTTTATTCAAATATAAAAACACAGAGAGGCACATAGTACCAGAACTTCCCAGTGTGCTATGACACTCCTATGGCAACAGCATCAAGCATAGTTTTAGTGAACAAAGTTTTGAATTGTATTTTGACAGGTGACAAAGCCTCAAAAGGGGGTAAGGGGGCAAGATGGTTCATCTGGAAAGGTGTCTGATTTGTCATGTTCGTGATCCACTGGGAGAATTTAGATGCTCTGGCATTTTTAACTCTCTTTCTCTCTATCTAGAAAAGCTAGGCAGGAACAAACTGAAAAAAAAATATTGACAGTAAACAAGTTGAATCTTTAACATAGCTCAGGAAAGGTTACATAGTCAAAGAAGTCATTTTAATTATATGTTATTTGTGCTTTGTACTGAATAAATTGGAAGTCAATAAGAGCCAAAAATAGTATAGTATTTTCAGTTTTACCTACCTTTGAAATATATTTTGTAACTATGAATTTTGAGAATTTCCATTTTATTAAAACTGTTCTAGGAAAACCAATTTATCTTAAAAACAATTTTCCTGGAAGTCCATATGCCTAAACACCTAACTTCATTTAAAAATCACTTATAGCCGTTAATAAAAGGATTACAATATTACAAGATTGTTCCTTCTTTCTGTTCTTCAGTGGCTACTTGAATTCATCTACATTTTCTGAATTATATTTTTCTCAATCATAAAAGGAAACTAATTAAAGTGACTTCACAAGGTAGAAGTAAGAGCTAACTAACATAAAAATACAAAACCAGTACTGCTCCATAGAGTAGCCACTAATCACTGGAGTCACTGAGCACCAAATGTGACAATAAGTACTGAGACATGTTAGAAGTGTGAAGCATGAATTGGATTTCAAAGACTTAGTATGAAAAATAGTATATAACTGAAGAACCCATATCAAAATGATAATATATCAACAAATTTACTATTAATTTTGCCCTTTTTTAATGTGACTGCTGGATAATTTAAAATATAGACATGAATCATATTAAAGCTCCACTCAATAGCATCAAATGAAATCAGTGCCTGGACCACAGGTGTAAAATGTCTAATATCAATAATTTCAGCAGTTATGACAGGTTTGCTTTCTCTAATTTAATGTATTTAGCCTTTCTTTGGATTTCTCTGAAGTCTAATGAAGGGTGTATAAGGAGAAATTTGTTCAATTGAAAAAGTTTCGAGCAAAGAGACTCAGACAGGATCACTTGCATCTCAGCAAAGTAAGTCTATTTTGACAATTTTTAGAAGTAAAGGGTAAAAAGAAAAATGAGATGAAATTAAAATGCAAGGTCAACTATGAAACGAAAAAAGATATGTTTTTATTTGAACATTCTGTATTAGATTTATTTTACAGATTTTTTTTAGAAGTTAGAAACCCTGAAAATTACTGAAAGAATTTGAATTGTAGCAACAGATATCAAGTGTATTTGTACATGTTGTAAAAGAAAAGCAATTTATTGAATATTAAAAAAGGTATTTACAACTCATTTAATAGCTCACTGGGATAGTGCACTGCTTTGCCATATGATGACTTAAGTTGAAGCCTGGCTGCCCCTGTGTAGAAAAGACTTTGGTTCCGTGGTTTCTTTTCCCTCTGTGTGTTTCCCCATCTTGATTTTTCTAACTTGTAAAAAAATGCCAACCAGATCAATGAAACACCAGTGATGACCGAAAAAAAAAAAAAAAAAAGACATGTAATATTGTGTAAGAACATGTTTAAAATCGACTCTAAATTCAAGTCACTATTTTGATGAACTACAACTCAAATATGAAAAGACTATTCTTCAGGTAGAAATGTTACATTATCATTTCTATTTATCTCCTATAAGAATACCTGAGTTCCCTATCTGTATGCCTTTTATATCACTTACTGTTTTTTAGACAGTGCTTTAATAAACTATATTCATATTATAGTTTCCTTATTGACTCTGAGGTAAAGATTAGTATTTGACACATCTTTTATTTGTTACCAAGCATATATACAGCCATAGGATTTAGAGATATTTACAGTATGAGAAATGAATTATTCTTTTTCTAAATCATAATACTCTTCCTCTCATTAAATCTTCCACTAGCTAAATAACCCCAGTGTGATAATTGGATCAGAAATCTTGAAGAACTATGTAAAGTATTAATACCAACCAAACATAAAATTTGAAAAGCTCTGAATTATTTGATATCTTGATTGGGAACTGAAAGTATTATTACTGCCCAAGGTTATTATTTTTACTATTTCGGGGCTGTTCATCTCTTTCTTCTTTCTTGCATCCTCAAGAAGTTGACCTATGCATCATTTAGAATCATAAGATCTTTTCCAATTTTAAGTCAATTGGGTTTTCATTTCCAGGATATCTTTATATATTGCCTAATCCTCAAAAGGGATTTCATTAGGTTATATTTTTGATGTGCATTGTGCAAGCACAGTATTTGTACTGTGGTATTCATTTTAAAATACATATTCACGTGACAGCCCATAATATCCTTGAAACAGCCATTACAGTCTGTCAAATAAATAATGCGCATTTTAAAGATGGTCTTTATGTGGGAAGACTCTCCTGCATTTTCATGAGGCAGATTTTTCTTTTATTCTTTAAGAAAGAAAAACACACAAAGGAAATGAACATGCAGGGAAATAATGTTAAGGTAAAAGCGACACAAGCCAGAATATCCAAGCCTCTTGCATTCAAGCATCTTTGCATAGTTTCTTGCATTTCCACTGTTCTTCCATTTTCCCCACGACCCTTTATGGGGAAAAATACTCATTCAGATTACATTACCTTTTACAGTCTTCTATACATGGAAATTTGGGGGTGTATCTTATTTTTTTTACTTTTATAGCATGAATTATATTTTGTTTCTGACTGCTTCCTTCAAAAACCATAATTTACTTGTTAAAATTACCTATTGATAAAACTGATATCTTCATAATTAGTATGTTGTACTGTTAGAGCAAAGTAGCAGTTTAATCTTCTGCTTGTCTATAGCAAGAATGTATGTATACAGATATTTTCTGAAGAACTGACTTCAATTTACAGGGAAAAAGATATTTCTATCTCTTTCATATCTTGATCTCTTACTGGTGACTACAATAGTTTGTGAAAAAAAAATGTTTCATTTCTACTATGTATCAGATGCCAGTTATGCATGTATCTATTTTCTACCAATTTAATTAAACAAAAAATCTCTACAGGATGGCTATAATGTTGCCAACATATAGGGACTAAATAAGTAACTTCTGAAAAGTCAGTGCAAGTTCTTGGCTCTATAACGCAAATTCAAATGAAACACAGTATGGATATAATGCTTACTTCATCCCAGTGGTTGACACCTTGTCCCTACAATCATTATCTGGAAGATGGAACATTATTTTCTTATAATATTTCATCATGAAATACATGAAAAGTGACATATTATTTTCTCATAAAAAAGTGATTTTATATTGCCAAATTAAAATTATCCTTTGCTATTCAAAATTTTCTAGTGACACGGCTATTATTTCTTATATAAGAAAGGTTTTAGGGGGCTGGGCAGTGGCACATCTGGTTAGCCGCACATGGCACAAAGCACAAGGACCAGCCTAAGGATCTTGGTTGGAGCCCACAGCTCCCCACCTGCAGGGGGCTCACTTCACAGGCAGTGAAGCAGGTCTGCAGGTGTCTATCTCCCCCCATCCCCCATGTCTTCCTCTCCTCTCTCGATTTCTCTTTGTTCTATCCAACAACAACAAAAGCAATGGAACAATAACAACAACATCAAGGGTAACAACAAAGGCAACCAAATGGAAAAAGTGGTCTCCAGGAGCAGTGGATTCGCAGTGCAGGCACTGAGCCCCAGCAATAACCCTGGAGGCAAAAAATAAATAAATAAATAAAAAGGGGGGAAACTTTTATATACCAGAGAAAACTCACTGGTTAGGGTAAAGGCCTTACCATTAGCACATCCCAGATTTGAGCCACGGTACAACATAGGAGTCTATTGATAGCTGTGGTGCTGTGATGTCTCTCCCTTTCTCTCTGCCTTTATTTGAATGACCAAGACTCATGAGGGTAGTAAAATCTCTCATGTACAAAGCCCTAGTTTTACAAATAAATACACATACACTTTTAACACACACAAACACACATACACACACACTGTTGGTGAAACTAGAAAAGATTTACATAGTCTTTTATAAGACAGCTATTGTCCTTTTGGATTTATGAGTCTATTTCCTTCCTAAACCTCAACATCTTCTCCCAAATCAACACAAAATAAATGGCAAAGGGAGTCGCTCTGTAGCGCAGCAGGTTAAGCGCACGTGGCACAAAGCGCAAGGACTGGCATAGGGGTTAGAGCCCCCGGCTCCACACCTGCAGGGGAGTCGCTTCACAGGCAGTGAAGCAGGTCTGCAGGTGTCTTTCTTTCTCTCCCCCTCTCTGTCTTCCCCTCCTCTCTCCATTTCTCTCTCTCCTATCCAACAATGAACGACGTCAATAACAACAACAATAATAACTACAGCAATAAAAAAAAAAAGAGCAACAAGGGCAACAAAAGGGAATAAATAAATTTTAAAAATGGTAAAAATAAGTATCCATTAATTCTCTAAAGTATTACACTGTTGTGAAAAGTATTATATAGTGATATAAGAATGATAAATGGGGGCTAGGTGATAGTGCACCTGGTTGAGTGTGTATATTACAATGCTCAAGCACTTGGTACCCACCTGTTGGGGGAAAGTTTTGCAAGAGGTGAAGCAATGACTCAGGTCTCTCTCTCTCTCTCTCTCTCTCTCTCTCTCTCTCTCTCCCTCCCTCCCTCCCTCCCTCCCTCCCTTTTCCTCTCAATTTCTGGTTGTCTTTATTAAATAAATATAGGAAACAATTTTAAAAGAATGATATATGGAAGGAAATTTCTTAGGGTAAGTTTTCACTTTTATGAAAAAGGTTTAATAGTGGAATGTTCTGTAGAAACCAAGAATTCTGCAGGGCAAAATAACTAACAGACTTAAACTGAAATCAAGGTTGTTCAAATCTTAAACGTTATGATAAAGCTGAGTTTTGTAAACCATTCCTATTTTAACTTGTTAGAAGTCATTAACCTCACAATCAGAGTGAGAGAATCAAAAGAATGGCCACTGGTTACATAATAGTGTTTATATCTTAGTTAAATGTCATAAAAGTTACAGATAAAAGATTCCATTTTAAATCTATTTGTCAGTCATATTAATCATATTTCAAGTATTGAGGATTCAAATATAACTAGTGATAACATACTGAATAGCACAGATTATTGAAACACTATCACAGAAATTTCTATTTGGCTATATTGTTCTGGTTAATTAACAAAGTCAAAGTTAATTCCTTTAGATTTCCAAAAGTAAGTCCATGAGTTTTAGGATACTATAGAGTTGTTTTAGGGCATATTTCATGTTTATATTATGTGAAAAGAATTAAATCACATAATTGAAAATTGTCAGGTCAAGTTTAAATTTGAGGAAACATAAGGCAGGTATGCCAGTAACAACACTCTTATTTATGTGCTTTTCTACTCATGATCAGTGATGTTAAAGAGAAGTTTTAACTATTTTGTTCAATTCTAAATTGGTTAAATAATTGGTCAGTTGCTTTCATTTTCACATTACCATGTGGATTAGTGCATGTTCACATATGAAAACTGAACAGAAACTAAAGAATAAAATTAAGGAACATTACTAATAAAAATTCAACAAATTGACTTTTTGTATATTTTTCTCTTAAATTTGTGTTGGTATTTATCAGATTAGAAAATACTATCAATATGCTCACATAGGCAAATAAAGCTATCATGTTATCCAAGGTTCAGTTTGAGCCATTGGAACTAATAATGTTTCATGAAGAGATTATGACACTTGCTTTAATACAAAGTGTGATATTTGTAGTCTATTTACATAATAGTAATTGATGGACTCATTAGACTGTGAGCTACTTGAAGCAAGATACCATTATATGTATGAATTCACAGATTCATTTACTTATTCATTTAAGTAAAAACACTTCTATTTTTTAAATTTATTTATAAAATAAAAAATAGAAACTATTGACAAAACCATAGGATAAGAGGGGTAAAATTCCACACATTTCCCACCACCAGAGTTTCATATCCCACCTCCTCCACTAGAAGCTTTCCTATTCTTTATCTCTCTGGGAGTAAAATTTTTGAATATCAAAAATGTGCAGTCACAGATATTCTGGGCAATGTACATAAAGTTATAAATAAATGTGATATGACTGTCTCAAAGGTCTTACTCTTCTTTCTAAAGGGGAAAAAGACAAAGGTAACATAATAATGCCAGATATTGACAAATGTCACAAAAATTCAATAAGTGGGGAAGACAACATTATAAAAAGTAATTAGACAAATATTCTTTCTGCAGGAAAAATAATTGAAAGTTACCCAGAAAATATAAAAGACCAGAAAAAAAATGTGATCCTGCAGAAGGAACAAGTAAAAAGACCAAAATACAGAAACTGAATTGACAATTTAAGAAAAAGACAAGGCCAGTGTTGCCTAAGCCTGAGAACAAGGAATATCGTAGTAAGAGGTACTTTCTCATGTTTTCAGTTTGTAACACCTAAATTAGTGTGAATTGAGAGACTGAACAAAGATCACACTAACACCATTTAAAATTTACAATACTTTAAGTTAAATTGTGCTATTTATTAATTTTACTAGCTATAATTAGATATTGTAAGGTGTTTTGTTATAAAGAGACTGATTAATTTTTAAAGTTTAAAAATTATTTCAATAAAACAGACAATAGGAGAATCTCCAACATTACTTGGGGATCTATTGTTTCTTCTTACCCTACTGATTCCATATATATCCTATTGGGAGATACTGATTAGGAGATACTTATTAAAGATATTAATTCTGTAAACAAGAGTACAGCAAAGAAAAACAAAGGGTAAAATGTCATTCTTATTCTTCTCCTCCCTTCTAAGCAGGATATAAACATTAGCAGAATGACACTGATGAAAAGGAAATGAATGTTCCCATAAAACTAAAGCTCACATCCTGTTTTGTAACCAATGTACTTGGTTACATTAATCAGAATCATTACATTAATGACAGAAGTAGAATAAAATTAATATATATTCTAATCAGGCATTACAATGATAGAAATATTAATGGATTTCCTATATGCATCTTTCTTGTCTGTATGGCAAAATAGAAATATTAAAATTGACTTAATAGAAAGACCCTAAGTTTATTTAGTACTCATTGTAAAATCGTGAAAACCACAGGTCTCTCTTTTTTTAATATCAAAATTATACAACATGATTATCCCATTTCCATTTTAGTGCCATGGTAAAAGCATTCAACACCAATACTAAAGTTATGTATAGATAGGAAGGTCTCTGTATAGTAACATCACAAATACAAGTTCATCTCTTGCCCATTTTGAAACTTTAAATAAATTTCATAAAGTTAATGTAGATTCTCTTTGATATAAATTTAGAGCTAAAAAGATCATTAAATTTGTTTACATAAATGTGCAGACTAAGACTTTAAGTCTATCTAGATATAAAAATTTAGATGATAGGGAGGTTACCTATACCAATTTTAAGAAAAATATCACCTAAAAGTATTTCGGAATAAGATTTTGTTATGGGTAAAATCTAGAGATAGTTAACGTACTTCAAAATACCTAAGTTGTACTGATGAATTCTGAGAGTATTTATCAGTATATATCCAACTAAGTGGCTACAAATTTAGAATCTACAACTTCAAGCCATCTATCTCTACATATAAATATTTCCTTTGAAATTTTACCATGCAATTATATTATAAATATAATGTAAAATTAGAATATTACATAAATATAATTTATTTGAGAAACATATACTCAGGATCCTATGTAGAAAATGAAAGAGAAACTGAAGTTAATGTTTAAGAGAACACTTCTTTAAAAACACTGAGCTGCCAGGCTTCAGCTTATTTCATAAAAAATATATATTTCACAATTCATAACCTGGCTTTTGTTAAGCTTCTAACAGTCCAAGAAGAGTTAAACAATAAATTAATATAATAGAATTATGTTTAGTCAGAGGTTTGTTCTGCATGTGTGTGACTAGCATCATTTTTCTCAAAATAGATTTTAATTTAAAGAAGTGATACATTGTTTTGATCTTAAAACTTTATTTTATATACAGGACAAAAGGAGCATGGATCTTTATTCAACAACTATAATTGATTTTAAATTAATAGTGACTGTTTCTCAAGGAGCTCCAAGAGATAAACACAGAAAGTTATTAAGTAATAATCAATTTGGTAATATATAAAACATCTTTGGTATTAAATTAACCTATAACAGCATTTAAAAGACATAATAAAATAAGCCTTCAAAATTAGTTTATCTATCATGCAAAACTAATGTGTTTCCAATTCTATAACTAATTTTTACATGTATAATGTACAACATGTGGTTTTAATGATCACATATCATTTTGTATTAGGATCAGTAGCTTTTACTGATGAGTATACAAAATAACATTTTGTTTTAATGAGCTCAAAATTCACACATCCACAAACTGTCACTGAACATGAATTTGAAGGTATTAGTTTGAACATATGACTTTAAGAAATATCTGTCTTTGGCAAGACTATTGAATTAAAAGAGATATCCTGAGAGCTTTCTTCCTTCCTTCCTTCTTTCCTTCCTTCCTTTTCTTTTCTTTTCTTTTTTTTTTTTTTTTTTTTTGTTCTGTCACTAGTAACTCTGTGAGCTTGAAAAATTAAGTTCAATTCAATTCAATATCACTTCATTAAATATTTATGGGGCATTCTCTTTGGAGCAAGGATGGGGGTACAAAAACATATATGAAGGCAGAGAAGAGAAATCCAGTGGAGACTAAAGATTAAAGATGCTAGCAAGGAGAATAATTGATGTAATAAGAGTCAGAGACAGAGAAGATAACTTAAAGAGCACAAATCTAGGTGTTGGTCTCAGTAAAAGAAAGGAGCAGTTATTCCTCAAAGATAAGAACTGAAAAGGAAATGTAAACTAGAGATAAAGATTTTGAGATAGAGAGAAAGCAAAGTAAGGAATCTCACTCACCTTTGATTGATTTTTGTTTCAGTAAAGCAGGTGTTGAAGTCATCTAGTGAGGTCAAATGTCACTTGTGATATTGAA
This sequence comes from Erinaceus europaeus, assembly GCF_950295315.1. Classification (NCBI taxonomy): domain Eukaryota; kingdom Metazoa; phylum Chordata; class Mammalia; order Eulipotyphla; family Erinaceidae; genus Erinaceus; species Erinaceus europaeus. Next base: position 175,781,372 of record NC_080162.1, on the reverse strand, counting down.
GTGGTGTAGAAGGTTTGAGATGGTTATAAGAGAGAATGCAATATGAGGAAAATGAGACATCAGAAATGTCCAAGAAACACTAAGGGTTAGGCATCAATTCAGTAATATGATTTCTCTTGGTCACAATCAATAAGTGTTTCATGATCTTCTCAATCAAAACTGAAGTCATAAACAATGTACAATGTGTATCACAGATAGAAATTTCCAGTTCTATAAATAGATGTCACAAAATGAAAAATGATCAAAAGAATAAATGGCAATCTACAGTTAGGAGGTAAGGTGTATATTCTTAGGAAAGTAGTGGAACTACTGGCATAATAAATTATTGTTTAAATAAATTAATAATTTTTTTTAAATTATGATTTCAAAGTCAAGGAGGAAAACAATTGGTGAGCTAGGAATATTACCTAAAAGAGTTCAAAGTAATTGTAGAATAATGTCTTGTGATAACAAAAATAGGTGAGTCAATAATGGAAAAGTTTATCACCCAGAGTTTGATCACAGAGAAATTTCAAAAATTAAAAAGTTATATGGGGAGAAGGGGAAAAAAGTTATATGAACAGTATTATCTGACTAGAACAATGGTTTTCAATTTCCTAATAACCTCTCCAATTTTATAATGTTGATTTCCAGAACCTTAAACAGAATAAGTGAGGTAAAATCCCAAGTGTAGAAACTAAACATCCTTATATTTTAAAGACATTAGATACATAGTCAAGTTAAATACTACAGGTATAGATTAATTTCTGCTCTATAATTTTTAATAGGCAAGAAATATAAGCTTTATTTTTATAGTACTGTAAATAGATAACTTTCTCAAACTGAGATCTGAACTAGGCAGAATAGGAAAATCAGTAAGTTTGCATTGGTGGTTTATCCTTCTTTCTTCCTTTCTTTCTTTCTTTTTTCTTCCTTTCTTTTCATTTACCTTCAATATATTCAACTTATATTCAAGAGTTCTAACTTCTTTTTCTATTCACAAAAATTATCGATATCTACAAAAAAATTTTTTTTCTTTTTTTTTTTTCTGTCATATACTTTATTTATTTACATACATACAAGTAAAAGAAAGAACACTAAGAGAAAAATGTCTCTGTAGCCTTGAAAATTCAGAAGCTATCACAGAAATGGGAAGTTTTTTTTTTGTTTTTTTTTTTAATTAACAAAACCATAGGGTAGGAGGGGTACAACTCCACACAATTCCCACCGCCCAATCTCCATATCCCACCCCCTCCCCCGATAGCTTTCCCATTCTCTATCCCTCTGGGAGCATGGACCCAGGGTCATTGAGGGTTGCAGAAGGTAGAAGGTCTGGCTTCTGTAATTGCTTCCTCGCTGAACATGGGCGTTGACTGGTCGGTCCATACTCCCAGTCTGCCTCTCTCTTTCCCTAGTAGGATGGGTCTCTGGGGAAGCTGAGCTCCAGGACACATTGGTGGTGTCTTCAATCCAGGGAAGTCTGGCCGGCATCCTGATGACACCTGGAACCTGGTGACTGAAAAGAGAGTTAACATACAAAGCCAAACAAATTGTTGAGCAATCATGGACCCAAAGCTTGGAAAAGTGGAGAGGAAGTATTAGGGAGGTACTCACTGCAAACTCTAGTATACTTCTGCTTTCTTACTTTGGTGCCATACTCCAAACTCAGTCAATTTCTGCTTTGCGTTTCTACTTCTTTTTTTTTTTTTTACATGCATAACATTCCCCAGATTCCCATTTAGCAATACCACCCCACTATTTCATTCATCATTTTTCATGGACCTGTATTCTCCTCACCCACCCACCCACCCCAGAGTCTTTTACTTTGGTGTAATACTCCAATTCCATTTCAGGTTCGACTTGTGTTTTCTTTTCTAATCTTGTTTTTCAACTTCGGCCTGAGAGTGAGATCATCCCATATTCATCCTTCTGTTTCTGACTTATTTCACTCAACATGATTTTTTCAAGGTCCATCCAATATCGGCTGAAAACGGTGAAGTCACCATTTTTTACAGCTGAGTAGTATTCCATTGTGTATATAGACCACAACTTGCTCAGCCACTCATCTGTTGTTGGACACCTGGGTTGTTTCCAGGTTTTGGCTATTACAAATTGTGCTGCCAAGAACATATGTGTACACAGATATTTTTGGATGGATGTGTTGGGTTCCTTAGGATATATCCCCAGGAGGGGAATTGCAGGGTCATAGGGTAGGTCCATTTCTAGCCTTCTGAGAGTTCTCCAGACTGTTCTCCACAGAGGTTGGACCAATTGACATTCCCACCAGCAGTGCAGGAGGGTTCCTTTGACCCCACACCCTCTCCAGCATTTGCTGCTGTTACCTTTTCTGATGTGTGACATTCTCACGGGAGTGAAGTGATATCTCATTGTTGTCTTGATTTGCATTTCTCTGACAATCAGGGACTTGGAGCATTTTTTCATGTGTTTCTCGGCCTTTTGGATCTCTTCTATGGTGAATATTCTGTCCAATTCCTCCCCCCATTTTTGGATGGGGTTATTTGTTGTCTTGTTGTTGAGTCTGGTAAGCTCTTTATATATGTTGGTTATTAAACTCTTATCTGATGTATGGCATGTAAAGATCTTCTCCCATTCTGTGAGGGGTCTCTTGATTTGGGTAGTGGTTTCTTTTGCTGTGAAGAAGCTTTTTAATTTGATGTAGTCCCATAGGTTTATACTTGCCTTACTCTTCTTTGTAATTGGATTCGTTTCATTGAAAATGTCTTTAAAATTTATGCGGAAAAAAGTTCTGCCAATATTTTCCTCTAAGTATCTTATAGTTTCTGGTCTAACATCCAAGTAACTAAGTAAAGAGGAAGTGGATAACATGAACAGGCCCATCACAGCTAATGAAATTGAAACAGTTATCAAAAATCTTCCCAAAAATAAAAGTCCTGGACCAGATGGTTTTACAAATGAATTCTACAAAACTTTCAAAGAAGAACTAATACCTCTACTTTTAAAAGTCTTCCAGAAGATTGAAGACACTGGAATACTCCCTGCCAGCTTCTATGAAGCCAACATCACCCTGATACCAAAAGCAGACAGGGACACAACCAAAAAAGAAAACTACAGACCAATATCCCTGATGAACATAGATGCGAAAATATTGAACAAAATTCTAGCCAACCGGATACAGCAGTATATCAAAAAAATTGTTCATCATGACCAAGTGGGGTTTATCCCAGGCATGCAAGGTTGGTTTAATATACGTAAATCAATCAATGTGATCCACCACATCAACAAAAGCAAGACCAAAAACCACATGGTCATATCAATAGATGCAGAGAAAGCCTTTGACAAAATACAACATCCCTTTATGATCAAAACACTACAAAAAATAGGAATAGATGGAAAATTCCTGAAGATAGTGGAGTCTATATATAGCAAACCTACAGCCAACATCATACTCAATGGTGAAAAACTGGAAGCATTTCCACTCAGATCAGGTACTAGACAGGGCTGCCCACTGTCACCATTACTATTCAACATAGTGTTGGAAGTTCTTGCCATAGCAATCAGGCAGGAGCAAGGAATTAAAGGAATACAGATTGGAAGAGAAGAAGTCAAACTCTCCTTATTTGCAGATGACATGATAGTATACATGGAAAAACCTAAGGAATCTAGCAAGAAGCTTTTGGAAATCATCAGGCAATACAGTAATGTGTCAGGCTATAAAATTAACATTCAAAAGTCAGTGGCATTCCTCTATGCAAACACTAAGTTAGAAGAAATTGAAATCCAGAAATCAGTTCCTTTTTCTATAGCAACAAAAACAATAAAATATCTAGGAATAAACCTAACCAAAGAAGTGAAAGACTTGTATACTGAAAATTATGAGTCACTACTCAAAGAAATTGAAAAAGACACAAAGAAGTGGAAAGATATTCCATGCTCATGGGTTGGAAGAATTAACATCATCAAAATGAATATATTACCCAGAGCCATCTACAAATTTAATGCTATCCCCATCAAGATCCCAAGCACATTTTTTAGGAGAATAGAACAAATGCTACAAATGTTTATCTGGAACCAGAAAAGACCTAGAATTGCCAAAACAATCTTGAGAAGAAAGAACAGAACCGGAGGCATCACACTGCCAGATCTCAAACTATATTATAGGGCCATTGTCATCCATACTGCTTGGTACTGGAACATGAACAGACACACTGACCAGTGGAATAGAATTGAGAGCCCAGAAATGAGGCCCCACACCTATGGACATCTAATCTTTGACAAAGGGGCCCAGACTATTATATGGGGGAAGCAGAGTCTCTTCAACAAATGGTGTTGGAAACAATGGGTTGAAACATGCAGAAGAATGAAGCTGAATCACTGTATTTCACCAAATACAAAAGTAAATTCCAAGTGGATCAAGGACTTGGATGTTAGACCAGAAACTATAAAATTTTTTTTCTTAATGAACGTGCCTGTTTGAAATATGAAAGAAAAATACAGTTTTGTCTTTGAAAAGGAGATGGGACAGTCAACACTATTTATACACCTTTCCCATATTTGGGAGCTACTCTCTTCCCTAATCCAGCATTCTGTTCTGTTTTCCAGCCATGACATAATCTCCTCAGACAATAACTTGGATCCACCTGTATATTATATGTCAGGCTCAGGGAAAAAAGTAGTATAGTCATGGGCCCTTTGGAATATAACTAAAATAGGCCTACTAGCTTTCTCCAAAATGGAGACCCCAAATCTTCATCTGCAATATTACAGCCTTTAGGTTCATGATTAGGCAACAATTTGCTTGGCTTTATATGTTAACTCTTTTTTTTCAGCCACCAGATACCAGATGCAACTGGACTTCCCTGGGCAGATGACCCCACCAATGTGTCCTGGAGCCCTGCTTCAGCAGAACCCAGCCCCATTAGGGATATATAGAGAGATAGGCTGGGAGTATGGATCTACCTGTCAACGACCATGCTCTGCAGAGAAGCAATTACAGAAGCCAGACATTCCACCTTCTTCACCCCATAACGACCCTGGGTCAATACTCCCAGAGGGATAAAGAATAGGAAAGCTATCAGGGGAAAGGATGGGATACCAAGTTCTAGTGGTGGGAACTGTGTGAAGTTGTACCCCTCTTATCCTATGGTTTTTGTCAGTGTTTCCTTTTTATAAATAAAAATTAAAAAAGAAAAGGAGATTGGATATCAATATATGTCACTTGCATATTATATTTGCATAGAGTATATTCATTGTCATATATATTACCTAATCTCCATACAGATATATAGCACAAATAGGAAAGCCTCTGTACACTGTGATCCTTAATATTACTAATGCCGTATTTTTATTGTCACCAGGGTTATCTCTAAATACCTGAATGACAAATTCACCACTCCTGTTGGCCATCCCTCCCTCCACCTTTTTTGTTCTTTATTCAATAGGAAAGAGAAAAATTGAGAAACAAAGGGAAAATAGAGAGGGAAGTAGACAGAGATACCTGTAATACTTGCTTCACCACTGGTGAAGCTTCTCCCATGCTGGTAGCAAGACAGGTACAAATGCCTGTCATTGAGCATGGTAACATGTGTCCTTAATCAGGTGCAGAACAGCCTGCCTTCCTCATCTTTAATATTAATAATATTATTGTATCAATACTGGCTCATCAGTAATAACATTAGTGTAATATAAAAATGACATAAGATGTTAATACTAAAGAAAACTGGAATGCAGTGGTAATATGGATACTATACTGTCATCTTAGTAAACTTAGAAACAGTTCTAACCTAGATACAGACCAGGGCTCACGAGAAAGTGCACATGTGTACATTTATCCATAAGTTGGGGGGGGATGTACTTAACCAAATAGTTTCTACTTAAACCTAGATACCCTCCTCACCCACTTCCTTTTTCACTTACCTCAATCACTTTAAGACTACCCTTGTCAGATAAAGTAAGGATTACAGAAGATGGATAAGGGGAAGAAAACTGTATACTTCAATGATGGCTAGCTTGGTCATTACCAGGCCACCCCACCATTTGGGGTCATAGTCAGGAAATCCTGGGATTCCCACATAGATATGATGGGCCTAGACTTCTAAAAGATCCCTCGCTGGTCATCTCCATCAGGAACAGCATAGAAGACCCACTTGAGGCTCTCTACAGGACCTTGCAATCAATGTGGAATAACAATGGTGTTGACTGCCCCACTCTCCAAAGGGAGACTCAGTTAACTTACTCTGCCACTCAAGGGAGACTGGCCCTGAATTGGGTGCAACTTAGAATGTTCCTAGCTATCACCATGGAATGGAAGCTCAGACCTACAGGGATGCAGAAGCTACCCGGGCTCCTGTGTTTAATATGGGCCCAAAATCAGATTGATGGGTTTTACAGCTAATGGTATTTATATATGTTTCCTATATTAGGAGACACACTCTTCCCTGATCTATCCTTCTACTCCTATTTCCAACTCTGACAGGATCTCCTCAGACAATATTATAAGCCCATCTGCTTGTTAGGTCTCAGGCTCAGGCAAAAATTAGTAAAGTCACAGGCACCTTGGAATATACCTAAAATAGACTTCTGAGCTTCTTCCAACAGGAAGACTCCAAATCCCATCTGCTATATTCTTACCTTTATATCCTTGATTATTAAACAATTTGTCCAGCTTTATATTTTAATGCTTTTCAGCCACTAAGTTGCAGATGCTATGATGCCAACCTGACTTCCCTGGGCAGATAACCTCACCAATGTGTCCTGGAACGTCACCTCTCTAGAGCCCTGCCCCACTAAGGAAAGACAGAATCAGGCTGGGAGTATGGATGAATCTGCCAGTGCCCATGTGCAGCAGAGAAACAATTACAGAAGCCAGACCTTCCACCTTCTGTTCCCCGCAAAGATCTTTGGACCTGGGCAGGGGTAGATAGCATAATGATTATGTAAAGAAACTTTTGTACCTGAGGCTCCAAAGTCCCGGGATCAATCCCCCACACCACCATATGTTAGAGCTGAGCAGTGCTCTGGCTAAAAATAAAATAAAATGAAATGAAATATAAAATACAATCTTTGTTCCATACTCCCAGAGGAATGGAGAAGAGGGAAACTTCCAATGGAGAGAACAGGAATTCTGGTAGTGGGAACTGTATGGAATTGTACCCCTCTTATCCCACAATCTTGTCAATCATTATTAAAACACTAAAATGGTGGCAAAAAAAGAACATTAATGTTATTTCCTAGTTTAAAAGCTAATCTAGAAAAAGCAGTTCAAAGGAATATATCATCTTTCAGTAGAAAAGGGCACTCACAAAGGGAATAGTATGCTTTTTCATTCCATGATGTATGGAGGGTGCACAGATTAAAAAGATGTTCCTGTCAAACTAGGGTTTGGCTGTCCTTACTGAATCAGATGAACTTTGTGTTATTTATTCTTCTGCAACAGCATGTGGGACTGGCATCAGATAGGAGATGTTAGCAAGGAACTGTACTCAACTATCAAGATGGAGCAGAGAGCAGGGCAGGAGGGATCACTACTCTGATCAGGGCCAAGTGTGCAGCGTTGATCTTGAAATGACTTTGAAGAACAGACTAGGAGGATGGTCAGGAATAGGAGATAAGGGAGGTTTGGATGAAAAGTTGTTGAAACCCTGGAGGTGACTTGGTTGAACACTGCCATCGTTAAATTCTGACCTCCAAATAAAGTCTTCCACAAGAACAAATATCAGATTCCGTCTAGCAACCAATCTCCTGATTCTTCTTCTAGCGTTTGCCCTTCTTCCGTAGCCAGTCAACAGCGTCAGGCTGAGCCTGATGTAAAGTTTCAAGACCTCCTTTGAATCTGGAGAGGTGGCAGTCATTGACTATGTGGGTCATAGTCTGTCTGTAGCCTCAGGGGCAGTTCAGGTCGTCTCTGGCTCCCCAGCGATGGAACATAGCGGCGCACCGGCCATGGCCTGTTCGATAGCGATTGAGGAGGGCCCAATCATAACGTGCTAGGTCAAAGCCGGGTTGACGCTTGCAGGGGTCTGTGATGAGGTGTTTGTTCTTTACCTCAGCTGACTGCCAACTCTGTTTCCAAGAATCTGGAACAGAGAAGTTCAGTGTAGGCGTAGGGGACCAGATTGGGTGACGAGACGTCAAGCGTTGGACAGGGTGGGCAAAGATATCCGCGTATATTGGCAGGTCCGGTCGAGCGTAGACGTGGGAAATGAACTTAGATGATGCCGCATCCCAACGAATATCTGGCGGGGCGATGTTGCTAAGAACTGGCAGCCATGGAACCGGGGTGGAACGGATGGTTCCAGAAATTATCCTCATGGAGGAATATAATTTGGAATCGACCAAGTGGACATGGGGGCTACGGAACCATACTGGGGCACAGTATTCTGCAGTGGAATAGCATAATGCCAGAGATGATGATCGTAGTGTGGAAGCGCTCGCGCCCCATGAGGAGCTGGCCAGTCTTGCAATGATGTTATTCCTCACGCCTACCTTTGCTGCAGTTTTTATGAGATGTTCGTGAAATGACAGAGTGCGATCGAGAGTCACGCCAAGATAGACTGGCTGGGCTTCATGCCGGATTCTCGTATCGCCAAGCTGCACATTAAGCTCACGCGAGGCCGAGGCATGGTGTAGATGGAAAACAGATGATACCGTTTTTGCAGTGCTAGGGATTAGTCGCCATTTTTTACAGTAATCAGATATCAGAGACATGTCTTTCGTGAGTGTTTCCTTGAGGATGTCGAACTTGGATGCCTGAGTTGCACAGCAGATGTCATCGGCGTAGATGAACTTCTGATAAAAATCTCCTGATAAAACCATGAATTATAAAAAGATAAATCTAAAATCAGCTGCTCAATCTCTCTCTCTCTCTCTCCCTCCCTCCCTCCATCTCTCTGCTATAATTTAACTCATTCTTCCTTTATTCTTTGAAATTTATTATTTTATGGCAGCCATACAAAGTATTAAGTTTTAAGCAGTGACACAGGAAAATACAAAGTGGTGGATGACAGAGATGCACAGAGAGGTAAGAAAATTGTAAGAGCAAATAAAAGGGACTGAATTCATAGTGAAATTAAAAATTGAGTCAGTTGAAAAGAGACAACATTCTGTTTATGCACAAGACTATCATGCCTGAGATTCTGAAGCCCCAGGTCCAGTCCCCTGCACCTCCATGAATCAGAGCTGAGCAGTGCACCAGTTAAAAAAAAAAAATGACTAAATTACAGGGTATGTGGGAAGATAAAAGATGGGGGTGAGTGTTATGTACACATATTACTATATGCAAGGACCTGAGTTCAAGCCCCCAGTCCCCACATGCAAAAGGGACACTTCGTGATCAGTGAAACATTGCTGTAGGTGTTTCTCTTTCTCTCTCTTTTTTGAAAGATTTTTAAATCCCTTTATTTTATTTATTTTATTATTGGATAGAATGATAGAGAAATTGAAAGACAGAGAGGAAAAGTGACAGACAGAGATACCTGCAGCCCTGCTTCACCACTGGTGAATCTTTCCCTCTGCAGGTGGGGACCAGGGGCTTGAACACAGATCCTTGTGCACTGTAATGTGAGGACTTAACCAGGTGCACCACCACCTGGCCTCCTCTCTCAATTTCTCTGACCAATCAAGTAATAAATAAATAAATAAATAAATAACTTTTAAAACACTTCAAAAATGATGTGACCACAAGAAGAAAATCAAATATGTATAGAGTGAAAAATGTAATAAATTACATGCACAGTAGTTATTGTATATCTTTCTATAAGTTGAATTTTTATCTCAGAAGATATAGCTATAAAAAACTATGATACCACTTTTTATATTCCTTCTACAGAAAGTGTACTGATTGTCCAAGCAATGGCAAACCTGGTAAGGCTCACATATTAAAATATTCAAGGGCCCAGGTTCACACCTCAGTTCTCCACCTACAGGGGGAAAGCTTTCATAAGTCGTAAATTAGTGCTGTAAGTGTCTCTCTGTCTCTGTCTCTCTGGCTCTCTGGCTTCCCTTCCTTCACAATTTTTTTCTGTCTCCAATAAATAAAAAATAAATGCTCTTAAATTCTGGTAATCTATAATCATAGTATCCTGGAAAGCACACTTCATATATGGTTTTTTTGTTTGGTTGTTTTTTTATATATATACTTTTTTGGAGACAAAACTGCCTGCATGTAAATTTCACCACTCATAGGTCATTTTTCCATTCAGACAGGAAATAAAGAGGAAGAAGAAAGACAGAGAGACAGAGACAGAGACACAGAGAGGGAGAGAGAGAAAGAGAGAGAGAGACCACAGCACCGGAGTTTCCCCAGTGACTTCCATGTAGTGCTGGTCCTATCCATGTAGTGCTGGTCCTCAATCCTGACATACATTAAAGGGGTAAGGCATGCTCCTTACCTAAGGATATATTTCTCTGACCTCTTTCACCCCTTATTGAACTTTAAACATCATTGATACTATTATGGATTTTTAGATGTAGTATTTATTTATTATTTTCTATAAAAAAAGAGATGAGTGTACACCTATGTTCATAGCAGCCCAATTCATAGTAGCTAAAACCTGAAAGCAACCCAGGTGCCCAACAGCAGATGAGTGGCTGAGAAAGCTGTGGTACATATACACAATGGAATACTATGCAGCTACTAAGAACAATGAATCCATCTTTTCTAACCCATCTTGGATGGAGCTAGAAAGAATTATGTTAAGTGAGCTAAGTCAGAAAAACAAAGACAAGTATGGGATGATCCCACTCAAAAACAGTAGTTGAAAAAGAAGAACAGAATGGGAAACTAAAAGCAGGATTTGACTAAATTTGGAGTAGGGCACCAAAGTAAAAATCCTAGGTTGAGGGTGAAGGTGGATGTTCGGCTTCATGGGGTGGGAGTGGGGGTATGGGATGGGACACAGTCTTTTGTTGGTGGGAATGGTGTTTATGTATACTCCGATCAATTTGTAGTCATATAAATCACTATTTAATTAATATGAGGAGAATAATTGATTGAATGTCTCAAACCTTTTATATCACAGACTGAGTCTTTCTAATATATAGGTTGAGTCTTTGATATGTTGACTCTCTTAAAAGCTTAGACCAGGGAGAACAGAAAGCAACCGTTGGCATAGCTATATACAAATAATGTCAAAGGACATAAATTATGGTGATGTTGTGTTTGGTACAGCAAATCCTAACAAAGGGATATTACAAAGTTAACCCAGTTGCCAAATAATATGATTATAGCAATAACTATCTATTGTCTTCTTAAACCCTAAGACAGCAGGAACCTCCCACATCCTCTATAGAGCCTCAATTTCCCCAAGTCCTAGAACCTCTAGGGTGGGGCTCACTCCCTGCATGTTTCTCCCAAATCATACGAAATGATATTGCATACACCAATCCTAACCTAATCAACATAATGAGTACCACCTCAGTATGCTTCACTTCGAACTGTGTCCAGAGACATCAGGTGTGGAATGTCAAGCCTTCACCCTCATTACTCTGGTGAGACCTTTCCTTTCATTGAATTCTCTAATTCCGTTCCAGGAGATTCACTTCCTAACAAAGTCCCAAAACCTAGATATAGACCAGGTCCCATGAGATAGAGCATATGTTCACATGTAACCATAAATCAGGGCAAAATATATACCTGAAAACAAAAGTACACAATAGTCTTCAGTGAGTCATTATAAAGTTCATAATGAAATAGTGTCTGCTTAAACTTAGATACCCTCCTCACCTACTTCCTATTAAGGTTCTCTCACTCACTCCCAACCCATCCTTATCAAAGCAAGGAAAAATATCAATAAGGACAAGAGACTGGCATACTTTAACAATGACTCTTTAGTCACTATCAGGCCACACCACCAGCTGGGGTCCTAATCAGGGAGTCCTGAGATTCCCAAATAGACATTACTGGCCTAGACCTTGAATAAATCCCTCTCTCTTACAGGAGTGAGGTGGTATCTTAGTGTTGTCTTAATTTGCATTTCTCTGACAATCAGTGACCTAGATCAGTTTTTCATATGTTTGTTAGCCTTTTGGATCTCCTCTGTAGGACAGCAGCAACAAATGCTGGAGAGGTTGTGGGGACAGAGGAACCCTTTTATATTGCTGGTGGGAATGTAAATTGGTCCAGCCTCTGTGGAGAGCAGTCTGGAAAACTCTCAGAAGGCTAGACATGGACCTTCCATATGATCCAGTAATTCCTCTCCTGGGGTTATACCCCAAGGACTCCATAACACCCAACCAAAAAGAGGTGTGTACTCCTATGTTCATAGCAGCACAATTCATAATAGCTAAAACCTGGAAGCAACCCAGGTGCCCAACAACAGATGAGTGGCTGAGAAAGCTGTGGTATATATACACAATGGAATACTATGCAGCTATCAAGAACAATGAACCTACCTTCTCTGACCCATCTTGGACAGAGCTAGAAGGAATTATGTTAAGTGAGCTAAGTCAGAAAGATAAAGATGATCCCACTCATCAACAGAAGTTGACTAAGAAGATCTGAAAGGGAAACTAAAAGCAGGACCTGACCAAATTGTAAGTAGGACACCAAAGTAAAAGCCCTGTGGTGAGTGGTAGACATGCAGCTTCCTGGGCCAGTGGGGGGTGGGAGTGGGTGGGAGGCATGGGTCACAGTCTTTTGGTGGTGGGAATGGTGTTTATGTACACTCCTAGCAAAATGTAGACATATAAATCAGTAGTTAATTAATTTGAGAGGGGGAAAATCAATTGTATGTCTCAAAGTTTTTCAAAACACAAACTGAATCTTTTTAATATATAGGCTGTGTATTTGATATGCGGACTCTCTCAAAAGCCTAGACCAAGTAGATCAGAAGCATCCAATAGCACAGCTATATACCAAGATACTGAGTACTGTACAGCAAACCCTAACAAAAGGACTTTTCAAAGTTAACCCAATTACCAAATAATGTGATGATAATATTGACTATAAGACAGCAGGAACCTCACATCTCCACTATAGAGCCCCTACTTCCCCCAGTCCTGGAACCCTTGGATAGGGCCCACTTTCCCGTATGCCTCTCCCAATCCATATCAAATAATATTGCATCTGCCAGTCACAACCTAACCAATGCAACGATTGCCAGCTCAACATGCTTCACTTCAGACTGTGTCCAGAGACTTCACATGTGGAATGACAACACTTCAGCTTCATTACTCGGGTAAGACCTTTCCTTTCATAGTATACTCTAATTTCATCTCAGGTGGTTCACTTTCTAACAAAGTCCCAAAACCTAGATATACACCAGTTTCTGTGAGAGAGAGTATATCTTCACAAGTATCTATAAACTACTGCAAAATATATACCTGAAAGCAGAAGTTTGCCATGAGTACTTCCCTAACACTTGCTCTCCACTATTCTGAGCTTTGGGTCCATGAGTGCTCAACAATTTGTTTGGCTTCGTATGTTAACTCTCTTTTCAGTCACCACGTTCCAGATGCCATCAAGATGCTGGCCAGGCTGAGACACACCCTACTAGGGAAAGAGAGAGGCAGACTGCGAGCATGGACCGACCAGTCAACGCCCATGTTCAGCGGGGAAGCAATTACAGAAGCCAGACCTTCTACCTTCTGCAACCCACAATGACCCTGGGTCCATGCTCCCAGAGGGATGGAGAATGGGAAAGCTATCAGGGGAGGGGGTGGGATATGGAGATTGGGTGGTGGGAATTGTGTGGAGTTGTACCCCTCCTACCCTATGGTTTTGTTAATTAATCCTTTCTTAAATAAAAAAAAGAAAAAGGGCAAAAAAAAAAATCCCTCTCTCTATTGTTACCGGTCATCTCTATCAGGAACAACACAATAGACCCCTTTGTGGGCCCCATAGGACCTTACCCTCAAGTTGGATCAACAATGGTAGAGAATGGTCCATCCTCTGAAGGGAGGATGGACAACATATTCTTTGATACTCCTGAGGAAGATGGGTAGATATTGGGGCAGCTTGGAATGTTCCTACTCATGACCACAGGATGTGAGCTCAGATCTACAGGGATGCAGAGGTCACATAGGCTCTTAAGCTGAATATGGGCCACGGATCACATCAAATCTATGGGGTTTACAATCAACAATATTTATACACCTTTCCCATATTTGGGAGCTACTTTCTCCCCTGATCCAGCTTTCTGGTCTTGCCAGCCATGACATCATCTCCCCAGACAATAATTAGGATCCACCTTCATATCAGATTTCAGGCTCAGGCAAAAAAAAAAAAAAAAAAAAAAAACTAGTATAGCCACAGACCCTTTGGAATATAACTAAAATATGGCTACTAGCTATCTACAAAATGGAGGACCCCCCCAATTCTACATCTGCACTATTCTAGCCTTTAGGTCCATGATTGGTCAACAATTTGTTTGGCTTTGTATTAACTCTCTTTTCAATCACCAGGTTCCAGATGCTAGCATGATGCTTATCAGACTTCCCTGGACCGACAACTCCACCACTGTGTCCTGGATATCTGCTTCCCCAGAGTCCTTCCCCACTAGGGAAAGAGAGAAACAGGCTGGGAGTATGGCTCGACCAGTCAATGCCCATGTTCAGTGGGGAAGCAATTACAGAAGCCAGACCTTCTACTTTCTACATCCCACAATGACCTTGGGTCCATACTCCCAGAGGGTTAAAGAATAGGAAAGCTATTAGGGGAGGGGATGGAATACAGAGTTCTGATGGAGAGAATTGTGTGGAGTGTACCCCTCTTATCCTATGGTTTAGTCAATGTTTTCTTTTTATAAATAAAAAATTTAAATAAAAAATTTTTTCTTCTGTACTTGTCCATTTTCCATTAAAACATTGAGAATACTTGTATCAATTGCAATAATAAATGTTATGTATCATTTGCTCTATTTAACACATAGTTTATCGCTTAGTTAGTTTGTAGTTTGAAGACAGCAAAATTATTTTTAAATTTTAGTATATCATTTTTTTGTTTCCTTATTGTCTTTCATAAAAGGTTTTAAGTGAACTCTATTGATCACAAATTAGGTAAATTCTCGTTCCCATTTTGAAGATTCTATCTTCAGTATGATTGTTTAAATAGTGATTGTTGCATTTCCTGTGCAGTTCAAATGTTTCACATTTAGTTCTAACACTCATCAGATTTCTAGTTAAAGATTCTGGCAATTATGAAAGCCTGTTTAGTTAATATGGGTTGCGATAGGTGGCAGAAAATAGTTCTATTTTGAATTCTAAGGCTAATGCAAAGTTGAAATATCTCACCAACTTTATCAATACTTAAAATAGTGCATATGAATGCATCTATAGATGAGTTCCTTTTCCTTTACCTATAATAAAGAAGTCAGTGGTGAAGTAGCCAATTTTATAACATGTGCACTCAACCAGATGTGCCATCATCTGGTCCACAGCAAATTGTGAACCCCCTTCACCTCCCTCAGCATGCTTCTGACTTTGCTGGGAGTTTTTTAGTACAGTTCCCCACAAATACTCTTAGACTATTTCTCTAGTACTGTGTAAAATGTTATTTAAGGGTTCAATAGGTAGAATGTATGTTGTTCAATATATGAATCCCTGCATTCTATCCTTGCCACAATGTAGGAGCATCATGAACAGCAGTATATATATATATATTATATGGAGGGTGGCAATAAGTTTTGGTATCTCTCCCTCTGTCTCCTCTGTTTCTCTACTCTGTCTTCCTCCCCTTCTCCTTCTAAGCATATAAGACTAAGAAAAAAAGTGAGAGAGGTTACTGAGAAATATCATACTTGCATGATGATTTGAGTTCATTCCATTTTGTGACAAAAGATTAGATGATAGATAGATAGATAGATAGATAGATAGATAGATAGATAGGGATGATAAATGTGTTGTCTATATCACTTAGCAGATAGTTTTTATTACAGCAGCCAAAGTAAAGACAAAAATACTGAACCTTTCATTCAAGGTAATAAATTATAGTAAAGGTATAGTTGCAGCAACCGTGTACTGAAAAGAGTAAGCCAAACAAGGGTGCCTTCTTCTCAAAGAGATCCAATTTATTTCAACAGTAAAGCTATCTAAATTGAATGAAAGATAGAACGGAGGTGAGAACTGGAATAGGTGGAATAGGAGATAGAAGAATATAATGATGATTATTTAGTGGAGTTACATAGCTTGCACAACATTAATGACTATCACTTGTCAAATAACTCTGATCTTCACTCTATTTTATAGATTATCTCTAGCTAATCATTTTGAATTATTAGCAAGAAAATGGGATTCCTAAGTGCAGTATGAGTAGATATAAGTAATAATCAAAATAGATTGGATAGGTTCTTCAGGTGTCCCATGCTACATTTCCACCCTTATTCAATTTTTTTAATTCTATTTATTTATTTTCGCTTGTATTTCTCTTGTGTTTTTTATCATCGTTGAAGCTATTATTGTTGTTGTTGTTGGATAGTACAGAGAAATGGAGAGAGGAGGGGAAGACAGAGAGGGGGAGAGAAAGATAGACACCCGCAAACCTGCTTCACCACCTGTGAAGCAACTCCCCTGCAGGTGGGGAGCCAGGGGCTAGAACAGGGATCCTTCAGCTGGTCCTTGTGCTTGATGCCACCTGCGCTTAATCCACTGTGCTACTGTCCGACTCCCCCTTATTCAATTTCATCTTCAGTTCCCATATGAACTGACATATGCCATTTCTAACAATTTTCTCTACTATTTTTCTTCAAGGTTATTTCTAACAAGGTTATTTCTAATACTATAGATGTCTTAACAAGTAACAGCTATATGGAAAGAAAATTTAACAGTTTTATAGGCAAGCCTCAATAATCCAGTGAATGTAAAAAGAAATGAATCACTCAGAGAATAAAGTAGAGAGTATTAAGTATAAGAAAATTATCACCACTTTTTCTTTTACCTCAAACCCTGATATATTTCAGTATTAATATTGTTATTTAACACGTGACCATTTTGTAAATAGCCATAAACAAATAGAATTCATATTTCTGTGTGATGAAAAATTTAAAAATAGGAACCAGATGGTGACAAGCTAGGTTAAGTGCACAGAGTACTAAAAGCTCAAGGACCCACTCAAGGATCCCAGTTCCCCACCTGCAGGGAAGTTGCTTCACAGTCAGGGAAGCAAATCTTCACGTGTCTTTCTCTCTCCTTCACTATCTCCCTCTTCCTTCTCAATTTCTCTCTGTCTTATTCAATAAAATGGAAAAAATGTCCACCAGGAGCAGTAGATTTTATAGTATCTTATAGTGTCAAGTTCCAAGCCCCAAAGATAACCATGGAGGAACAAAAAAAAAAAGAATAACTTAAAAATACTGGCATTTTCAGAATAATTTAATACACTCATTTATCAGAACTTTCTAGTCCTGTTAAATATCTAGAGTAACAAAACAAAATAAATATAAATCTATTTGAAGGCCTCATAGTCTAGACATGAAGGAAGATGATAAATAGCTAAAACTTAAAAAGTGAAGAAGGGTAGTGCTTAAATAAGTAAATTATAAGATGCAAAAAGATGGATGTCCAAATTCTGAAAGTAGAAGCTGCCGTTAATCTACCAGGAGTGATAAAATAGTGAGACACTGCCTTATAAGGTGATTAGTGAAATATACTGAGAAGGAAAATTATGCAGATGGTTAGAGAGAAAGAAAGACCCACACAGGAAAAACTAAACAAAATAACCTTGATGTGTGACCATGATTTACAGAAAGCCAAAAGTCAGAGTACCTAGGCCATCTTGGGGGGGGGGGGTGATCTGGTAGGAAATGAAGAGGAAACACAGGGGCAGATTATGTCAAGATTTGCAGATGTGTTAGCTATTGGTCTCAGACAAAAATTACTAAAGTCATAACCCACATGGAACATATCTAAAATAGGCTTCCTTGCTTCTTTCCACACAAGAATCCCTAGTTTCATTTGCTCTATTCCTAGTTTTGGGTTTCTGTTTATTGAACAATTTTGTTGTGAAATTGTGAGGAGCATCACAAAGCTTTAAGCCAGCTCCCCCTTCTCCACCCTGCATTCCTGATGCTATGGCCTATCTGCATAATCATTGTTTTGCCTGGGAGATCCCCACCCATTCCATTCCTTTGATCTGTCTTCTTTCTGCCCTCTGGACCCTAGCAACAGTTCCTTGGGGGCCCCTACTATTTCCAGCCCCTCCCATCTTTCTCCACCCCTCTCCTACCTCTGTATGGTATTCTCAAGCTACTTCTGTTTCTGTCTTGGCTCTTCCGTGTCCCAACCTGGAGAAGGGCTGGAGTGTAGACTGAGAGGTTGATGCCAGCCATTGCGGTTGGTGCCACATGGTTTAACCAGATATGCTACCAGCTGACTCTGGAGCGTTCGCAGAAATAA
This sequence comes from Erinaceus europaeus, assembly GCF_950295315.1. Classification (NCBI taxonomy): domain Eukaryota; kingdom Metazoa; phylum Chordata; class Mammalia; order Eulipotyphla; family Erinaceidae; genus Erinaceus; species Erinaceus europaeus. Next base: position 175,763,087 of record NC_080162.1, on the reverse strand, counting down.
AGATTTGAATTGTTCTGCCACCACAATCTTGGTTCCTGGGTCATCTCTTTCTCCCACAATACAATTTTATTAACATCTATGCACCCAATGAGAAACCATCTAAATACATCAAACATCTACTGACGGAGGTACAGCAATATATTAACAGCAACACAGTCATAGTAGGGGACTTCAACACCCCACTTTTTCAGCTTGACAGATCATCCAGGCATAAAATCAATAAAGACATGAGGGAGCTAAATAAGGAAGTACATAAACTAGAACTATTGGATTTTTTAGAATCATTCACCCCAAGAAACTGGAATACACATTCTACTCAAGTCCACATGGCTCATTCTCAAGGATAGACCATATGTTAGGCCACAAATTACATCATCAAATTCAAGAGCATTAAAATCATCCAAAGCATCTTCTCAGAACACAGTGGAATTAAACTAACACTTAATAATCAACAAAAGATTAGTAATAATCCCAAAATGTAGAAGCTCAACACTACTTAACAACTACTGGGTCAAAGAGGAAATAAAGGAAGAAGTCAAAATGTTTTGAGAGTTCAATTAAAATGAAGGCAGAAGCTATCAAAATATTTGGGACACAGCTAAGACAGTGCTGAGAGGGAAGTTCATAGCCATACAAGTACATATGAGGAAGCAAGAAAAAGCATAAATAAACAGCCTGATGCACATCTAAAGACCTAGCAGAAGAAGAACAAAGGAACCCTAAAGCAACCAGAAGGACAGAAATCACTAAAGTTAGGGCAGAAATCAATAACATTGAGAATAAGAAAACCATACAAAAGATAAATGAAAGTAAATGTTGGTTCTTCCAAAGAGTGAACAAAATCGACAAACCTTTAGCCAGACTCACAAGACAAAAAAGGGAGAAGACCCAAATAAATTGGATTATAAATGAAAGAGAAGATATCACAATAGACACCGCAGAAATTCAACATATCATGGGAGGCTTCTATGAACAACTATATGCCACCAAGCTAGAGAACCTGGAAGAAGTAGACAATTTCCTATATACCTACAACTTCCAAAATTAAGTAAAGAGGAACTAGATAACATTAACAGGCCTATCACAGCTAATGAAATTGAAACAGTTATAAAAAAACCTTTCCAAAAATAAAAGACCTAGACCAAATTGTTTTACAAATGAATTCTACACAACCTTCAAAGAAGAACTAATACCTCTACTTTTAAAAGTCTTCCAGAAGATTGAAGACAATGGAATACTCCCTTCCAGCTTCTAAGAAGCCTACATCACTCTCATACCAAAAGCAGATAGGGACACAACCAAGAAATAAAACTACAGACCAATATCTGTGATGAACATAGATGCTAAAATACTGAACAAAATTCTAGCCAACCAGATACAGTAGTATATTTAAAAGATTGTTCATCATGACCAAGTAGGGTTTATCCCAGGCATGCAAAGTTGGTTTAATATATGGAAATCAATCAATGTGATCCACCATATCAATAAAAGGAAAACCAAAAACTGCATGGCCATATCAATATATGCAGAGAAAGCCCTTTGACAAAATACAACATCCCTTTATGATCAAAAGACTACAAAAAATGGGAAAAAATGGAAAATCCCTCAAGATAGTGGGGTCTATAGATAGCAAACCTACAGGCAACATCATACTCAATGGTGAAAAACTGGAAGCATTTCCACTCAGATCAGGTTCTAGACAGGGCTGCCCACTTTCACCATTATTATTCAACATAGTGTTGGAAGTTCTTGCCATAGCAATCAGGCAGGAGCAAGGAATTAAAGGCATGCAGATTGAAAAAGAAGAAGTCAAACTCTCCCTATTTGCAGATGACATGATAGTATACATAGAAAAAACTAAAGAATCCAGAGAGAAGCTTTTGGAAATCACCAGGCAATACAATAAGGTGTCAGGCTATAAAATTAGCATTCAAAAGTCAGTGGTATTCTCTATGCAAACATTAAGTTAGAAGATAATGAAAGCCAGAAATCAATTCCATTTACTGTAGCAACAAAAGCAGTAAAATATCTAGGAACCAAAGAAGTGAAAGACTTGTATACTGAAAATTATGAGTCACTACTCAAAGAAGTGGAAAGTTATTTCTTGTTCATGGGTTGGAAGGATTAACATCATCAAAGTGAATATACCACCCAGAGCAAATTTAATGCTATCCAAATTTAATGCTATCCCCATGAAGATCCCAACCACATTTTTCTGGAGAATAGAACAAATGCTACAAATGTTTATCTGGAACCAGAAAAGACCTAGAATTGCCAAAACAATCTTGAGAAGAAAGAACAGAACTGGAGGCATCACACTCCCAGATCTCAAACTGTATTATAGGGCCATTGTCATTAAAACTGCTTGATACTGGAACATAAATAGACATACTTACCAGTAGAACAGAATTGAGAGCCCAGAAGTAAACCCCCACACCTATGGATACCTAATCTTTGACAAAGGTGCCCAGACTATTAAATGGGGAAAGCAGAGTCTCTTCAACAAATGGTGTTAGAAAAAAAATGGGTTGAAACATGCAGAAGAATGAAACTGAACCACTATATTTCATCAAATGCAAAAGTAAATTCCAAGTGGATCAAAGACTTGGATGTTAGACCAGAAACTATCTGATACTTAGAGGAAAATCTTGGCAAAACTCTTTTCTGCATACATTTTAAAGACATCTTCAATGAAACAAATCCAATCCAAAGAAGACTAAGACAAGCATAAACTTATGGGACTACATAAAATTAAAAAGCTTCTTCACAGCAAAAGAAACCACTTCCCAAACCAAAAGACCCCTCACAGAATGGGAGAAGATCTTTGCATGCCATACAACAGACAAGAGGCTAATAACCAAAATATATAAGAGCTTGACAAACTCAACATCAAGAAAACAAATATCCCTATCCAAAAGTGGGGGGGAAGACATGGACAGAATATTCACCACAGATGAGATCTAAAAGGCTGAGCAACACATGAAAAAAATTCTCCAAGTCTTTGATTGTCAGACAAATGCAAATAAAGACAAAATGAGTGAGATACCACTTCACTCCTGTGAGAATATCGTACATCAGAAAAGGTAACAGCAGCAAATGCTGGAGAGGTTGTGGGGTCAAAGGAACCCTCCTACATTGCTGGTGGGAATGTAAATGGGTCCAGCCTTTGTGGAGAACAGTCTGGAGAACTCTCAGAAGGCTAGAAATGGACCTACCCTATGACCCTGCAATTCCTCTCCTGGGGATATATCCTAAGGACCCAATATACCCATCCAAAGAGATCTGTGTACACATATGTTCTTAGCAGCACAATTTGTAATAGCCAAAACCTGGAAATAACCCAGGTGTCCAACAACAGATGAGTGGCTGAGCAAGTTGTGGTATATGTACACAATGGAATACTACTCGGCTATTAAAAATGGTGACTTCACTGTTTTCAGCCTATCTTGGATGGACCTTGAAACATTCATGTTAATTGAAATAAGTCAGAAACATAAGGATGGAGAGTCGGGTGGTAGCCCAGCGGGTTAAGCGCATGTGGCGCAAAGAGCAAGGACCAGCGTTAAGGACCCTGGTTCGAGCCCCCGGCTCCCCACCTGCAGGGGAGTCGCTTCACAGGCGGTGAAGCAGGTCTGCAGGTGTCTGTCTTTCTCTCCCCCTCTCTGTCTTCCCTTCCTCTCTCCATTTCTCTCTGTCCTATCCAACAACAATGACATCAATAACAACAATAATAACTACAACAACAATGAAAAACAACAAGGGCAACAAAAGGGAAAATAAATAAATATATATATATTAAAAAAAAAACATAAGGATGAATATCGGATGATCTCACTATCAAGCAGATGTTGAAAAACAAGATCAGAAGAGAAAATACAAGTAGAACCTCAACTGGAATTGGTGTATTGCACCAAAGTAAAAGACTCTGGGGTGGGTGTGGGGGAGAATACAGGTCCAAGAAGAATGGCAGAGGACCTAGTGGGGGTTGTATTGTTATATGGAAAACTGGCAAATGGTATGCATGTACATACTATTGCATTTACTGTCGAATGTAAAACATTAATTCCCTGACAAAGAAATAAAAAAAATAAGCTGAATAACAATATTTACAGTGGAAAGCCCTGTGTAGGACAAGATCTGAATGGGAATGCTTCCAGTTTCTTATCATTGGGCATGATATTGATTTAGGTTTGTTGATATTACAATGTTGAGTGCTTCAGAATTTCTGGGTGGTATCTATTCTTTTTTATCTTCTTTCAACTTTCTTATACCCCTTCCTCAAATTCTTTCACAGATCATCTCCTTTCACAGTTTTGTTAGATATAGTCAATAACAACTGCAGAATGCTTATAGCATCTGTTGCCCACCCTCTTCATGCAGAACTATGAATTTGCTTGGTATATGTTTTGTCTTGCTGGTTATGGCACATGACACTTATACAAAAATACCATGTGTTGTCATTTTCCAACATCCAATTATAGGTTTCTTAACATCTTCCATCTACCCTTAAAGCCAAAGCAACATAATTTATTTTTAGTTTTGTTTTTAGAGTAGCATCCCATGTTTAATACTCATTTCTGGGTCCATAAACGTCTATATTTTGACACCTAATACTAAAATTTCAGTGGATTTTTAATAGTCAAGCTTTCCCTTACTGGATATGTGCCAGCTGCATGCCAGTTCTAATTCTGTATGTTCTCTTTAACACAGTATAAAAAATCAGCACTTATCTGTGGCAATACCATCATGATTTGGCAAAGAAGACAGAGATACCATGAAATCATGCAAAAGTTCTTTAAACTTCTGCTCAACAATAACAATACTCACCCACAGTTATTTTTCCCTTGCCAAATAAAAATATGACCTGTCCCAAAATAGAGGCATAAAATCATAACAAACACATAGCAGAGATTCTATGGTGAAGGTTTTTGAAAGGGACCCAAAAGAGAGACAATACATATTCTGAAGATAATGTAACATATTGCAACACATTTATCATTCAAAAATTCCTTTTGGGGAGTCAGGCTGTAGCACAGTGGTAAGCGCACATGGCGCAAAGCACAAAGACCGGCATAATGATCCCGTGTCAAGCCCTCAGCTCCCCACCTGCAGAGGAGACGCTTCACAAGTGGTGAAGCAGGTCTGCAGGTGTCTATCTTTCTCTCCCCCTCTCTGTCTTCCCCTCCTCTCTCCATTTCTCTCTGTCCTATCCAACAACAAAGACATCAATAACAACAATAATAATTACAACAATAAAAAACAACAAGGGCAACAAAACAGGAAAATGAATAAATAAACATTAAAAAAATAAATACAGGGGAGTCGGGCTGTAGTGCAGCGGGCTAAGCGCAGGTGGCGCAAAGCACAAGGACCGGCATAAGGATCCCGGTTCGAACCCCGGCTCCCCACCTGCAGGGCAGTCGCTTCACAGGCGGTGAAGCAGGTCTGCAGGTGTCTATCTTTCTCTCCTCCTCTCTGTCTTCCCCTCCCTCTCTCCATTTCTCTCTGTCCTATCCAACAATGACAAAAACAATAATAACTACAACAATAAAACAACAAGGGCAACAAAAGGGAATAAATAAATAAAATAAAGAAAGAAAGAAAAAATTCCTTTTTGGTTGATGTATTAAAAACAGAGTTGAAAAAGGCAAGGTCAAAGAAGAAATATATTAAAGAATATTTAATAACCCAATTAAGGAATGTGGTGGTTTATATAGATTGTGACAGACATAGAGGTTGATTTCTGTGGATCTTTTTTCTTTTCCAAGAGATCTTCTAGGGCTGATTACTTACCAGTAATGAGAGAAAACATATGATGCAAGAATATTTTTTAGGCTTGTGCTTAGACTTCATAGAGTATAAATTAGTTAGAATTCAAGATTTGAGAACATGGTCCTCAAGATAATCTGACTTTGGACAGCAAGTTCAAGATAACAAATTCTCTAAACCATCCCTCATATTCAGGACTATGCTAAACGGACTCAGAGACCTCACAGGAATGCTACCATATAGTTATGTTTTGTTACAGAAAAAGGAACAGAATTAATTCAACCAAAGGAAGTGCACTGGTCAGACTCAGAAGATTCCACATGCAGAGCTTTCATTATCTTCCCCTGTGGCACTCTGGGCCTCAGGGTGTGACAGTCACACAGGGAATTGTCAATGTGAGAAGTTCATCTGAGATTTGGAGTTTATATTATTTTATTGGCACACCTTTAAGTGATCATGATAGATTAATCACTCATATAATTGATAGGGATTTATTTCTATGTCAGCTGATAATGTTTGAATCAAAGTTTCCAGTTCTCCTTACCTGTAGCCATCTTCCATCCTATAGGGTAATATAGTTTCTGCCCTAAACAAAGATTCTGGGAAAGGGGAGACAGATAACCCAATATTATCCATGAGAGGGTACACTTTACCTAAACAAAGCTCCCACTAGAAATTAAATACAGTGGAGTCAGCAAGACAGCTCACCTCTTTTGCCCTGTGTGTGACTCAAGCTCAAGTCCTTGGCATACCGCATGAAGTACTACAACACTGAGAAAAGCTTAAATGCTATGAACTCTTTCCTTTCTATTTAAAACAGTCAGCACCAAGTGGTGAAGCATCAAAGATAGATAGATAGATAGGTAGATAGATAGATAGATAGATAGATAGATAGATAGATAGATAGATAGATATGGAGAGAAAGAGAGAGAGAGAGAAATGGGGGCATTATCTATCAAGAATCAAGGGCAAAAAAGAAAAGATCTTTCTTGGGACAAGATCAGATACTTTTCTACACATATGCATACTGCAAAACTAATTCTTTCTAGCAAGAATAGACTGTCTTGTGTTTTCTAGAACAATCATGCTCTCTGACCCATTGTGAAACTAGAGTTTGCAATACTAGTAACACCATATCTTCAACATAAAACAGTGAAATAATATTGTTGAGAGAGCCAGAATGTTGAGAATGTTATAAAGGAACTTTTAAACATCGAATATAGTCAATATAATTTTAAAAATATAAATAAAGGGGCTGGGCAGTAGTACACTGGTTTAAGCATACCTAGAAATCCTGGTTTTAGTCACCAGCTCCTCACATTCGGCGGGGGGAAGGGGGGGGTCATTTCACAAGTGGTAAGGCAGGTCTGCAGGTGTCTTTCTTTCTCCCTCTCAATCTACCCTTCCTATCTTAATTTTTCTAGTCCTATCCAAAAACAGCAACAGCAACAACAACAACAATGGAAAAAATTGCCACAGTAGATTCAGTTTTGTGGTGTGGTATGTTGTCTCCTCTTTCACTTCTTTGTGTGGTCTTCTATCTTTCTATATCTGAAGAAAAACTGGTTGGAGTAGTGAAACTGCAACATAAATAAATAGTTGTAATTTACAAAGATTATGGAATATAAGAGTTCAATTTTTCAGTGATGATAATATAAGTGTTACAAATTTTGGATAGCAGTTTCAATAGTTGAAAGTCTTAATGCTTTGGTACAAAAATTGTTTTTCTGACAATGTTCCCACAATAATTTATCTGATCAAAATTAAGACAAAGATGTACTGTGATAAATTTAAAATATATGCATTTCCTTTACAAGTTATTACAGATAAGCTTCCTAGTAGTCATTTAGTTATAAGTGATGGTGGAGTAACCTCCTAAAACTCTGCACTAAACTTCATGAAGTTTATGACAAGGTTTTGCCCCATAATATACAATTTATTTTATTTCTTTGAATTTACTTTATTATTTTTATTGGATAGAGACAGATAATTCTAGAGGGGAGGGGTAGATAGAGAGGGTGAGAGACAGAGAGACACCTATCGCCTTGCTTCACCACTAGTGAAGCTTCCCCCTGAAGATGAGGGACCAGGGATTGAACCTGGGTCCTTGTGCACGATAATGTGAGCATTTAACCAGATGTGCCACCATCCTGTTGTTCCGCACAATATACAATTTAAAATATACAATTTTAAAAAGTACCTGAAGTAGGAAGATGTAACAGATTTTGAAAAGGAAAGTCTCAATGATGAATGCTTTTGATTTTCCTTTAGGGTACAGTCTTAGTTTGATTTTAACTACAAAGATTAGACTTGATTTTAATCATTAAAAAATCAGTTAGGTTAGAAGATTAATTATCATAGTGGCATTTGTACACTGAATGAATAATGTCAACAGTTTACATTTAATAGAATCCAGGTTTGATTGGTCCTTCTTACAAGAGATATGCCTTCTTGGGATTAGTGGTGTGAACAAGAGTAAGCAAATTTGAGCTTTTCTAATTCATACAAAATATCATAATAAAGTCATCACATGTTTAACAATTTAAAATCCACAAACTCAGAAAGAGCCTTTGTACTAGGTTTTAACTATTTTATCTCAAATTGATTCCATGTCTAAACAAATAATAGCTTTAAATGTACAGATGTTTGCCAAACTGATAAATTATTTGATATTCTTTGTCTTATCCAGCACATAATAAATATTTATTGTGTGTTTTGTACACTTCTCTGAATAACTTGCAATTAAACTATTATTGCTAGACTAAACAAATTATATTTTGACTCAGTTCTTAAATTATTAAACACATTGTTTCTAAACTGTATATATAATTTATATTTATAATTAAATATATTTGAACAAATCAAAGGAATGGCAAACAGAAAACTGTTAATATGTTTAATAAGTACTTTTTCTCTCCTAGACATATTCTTTGAAGATAAATGACTCTAAAAGAATTGTTATTTTGTGCTTTAATAATTGAAACCCTTATTTAAATAAGCCAAAGTTTTAAAGGTAAATGATTACCTAAATTTTAATTAATCACCAGAGAGAATTTTTTAATGATTTCTGTTTCTGCATGAAATACTCTATATCAAATATTTTCTATGGTGGCTGAGGAAATACGTCAGCTGTTAGAGGACAGTATCTGCAAGCTAGAGGGTCCCAGTTCAATCCTAGGCACCATCGGGACAGACACCTGTAGCACTGCTCTGCTTGTGAAGCTACCCCCCTACTGGTGGAGACCAGGGGTTTGAACCTGGGTTCTTGTGCATAGTAATGTGTGAATTCAATCAGGTGCACCACCACTATGTCTTAAGTGGTAAATGATTTCATAGATTCATGGTCAATACACAAAATAATGGGATTCTCACATCAGTAAATGTTGTCAGGCAAATTATAACATTTATACAATTATACAATTCTCAATTGTAGCTTCAACAAGAAAGATCCTTGAAAGTAAATCTAGTAAAATGATACACATTTATGAAAAAAAGTGCGGAATCTTATCCATAAATTCTTATAATATTTTCCCAAATTTATATATTAAGGGCAACTTTTCTTTTTTTTTATCCACTAGGGTTATCTCTGAAGTTCGTTGCTAGCACTAGGAATCACAAACCCACCACTACTGCAGTCATTTATTATTTCCTTTCTTACTTGCTTTTTTTCTTTCCTCCTTTCTCTCCTTTCTTCCTTCCTCCTTCCCTCCTTCCTATTGTTATTAGATAGGACAGATAGAAATAATTGAGGGCAGAGGAGAATAGAGAGAGAAAAAGAGAGACACCTGGGAGTGGTGAGTGTTGGGGGGGAGGGTGCTCAAACCTTGGTCCTCACACACAGACACATGGCAATGTGTGTGCTTAACCAAATGTGTCACTGCCCAACCCCTTCCAGGCCAAATCTTATGAAGAAAAAATAAGGTATAGTTTGCCTTTTAAAATGTATTAAAGGTTATAATCAACAGTTATTAAAAATCACTTAATCTTGGGGTCAGTGGTGGAGCGCCTGGCTGAGTGCACATGTTACAGTGCTCAAGGATTGGGGTCAAGGATTGGGGTCAAGCTCCTGGTTCCCATTTGCAGGGGGAAAAGCTTCACAAATAGTGCTGCAGTACTGCGGATATCTCTCTATATATATCTCCATATTCCCTCTGTCCCCTTTCCCTTTCAATGTCTGTCTATATACCATAAAAATAAATAAATAAAATCTAAAATAATGACAATATGGTTTCCTCACAGACACACAAATTTACCACTAAACTATAATACAGAACCAGTATAAATTGTGTTGCATTATGAACAGGTGGTAAATATACTAAAACGTTGTAGGGAGTGTGGATTCCAATTCTGTCATAGCAGTTTGCTCTAAGGAGGACTGGAGGGATAGGAGTAGGTAATTGACTTCATAGGAGTCTTCAGCTTTGCATCCACTTTGAATATTAAAAGGAAGCTGAGTAGTGGTGTACTTGGTAGAGTACAAATGATACAACGCTCAAGGATCTGGATTCAAGCACACGGTTCCCATCTGCAGGGGGAAGCTTCAGGAGTGGTGAGCGGTGTTTTCATGTCTTTTGGGTAATTGCCTAGGTCACCACTTAACACGTACATAAAATTAGCTCAAAATGGATCAAAGATCTGGATATTAGGTTTACAACTACAGAATACATAGAAAAAACATATTAGTGAAATATTTCTGGACCTTAACATCAAAGATATAATTAGAGATTCAACCCTATGGCCAAGGAAACTAAAGCAAGATTAAGTAAATGAGACTACATCAAGTTAAAAACAAAGTTTCTACACTTCAAAAGAAAATTCCTTAAGTGCAAGTGGCTCAAAGCACAAGGACAGGTGTAAGGATCCCGGTTGGAGGCCCCAGTTCCCCACCTGCAGGGGAGTTGCTTCACAAGTGGTGAAGCAGGTCCGCAGGTATCTATCTTTCTCTCCCCCTCTCTGTCTTCCCCATGTCTCTCCATTTCTCTCTGTCCTATTCAACAACAAATGACATTAACAACAACAATAATAACCATAACAAGGCTACAACAACAAGGACAACTAAAGAGGGGGGGGAAATGACCTCCAGGAACAGTACGGAGCCCCAGCAATAACCCTGGAAGCAAAAAAAAAAAAAAAAAAAAAAAATTCCACAAGGATAAACAGGCAACCTAGAAACTAGAAGAAGATATTTAAACACTACACATCTGACAAGCAGTTGATGTCGAGCATCTATAAAGAACACATATAGCTCAACAAAAAGAAAAACAACAACCCAATGAAAAGAAAAAACTGAGGGAGTCTGATGGTAGAGCAGCAGGTTAAGCACACATGGCACGAAGAGCAAGGACAGCATAAGGATCGGGTTCGAGCCCCCTGCAGGGAAGTCGCTTCACAGACTGTGAAGCAGGTCTGCAGGTGTCTATCTTTCTCTCCTGCTCTCTGTCTTTCCCTTTTCTCTCTGTTTCTCTCTGTCCTATATAACAATGACATCAATAGCAACAAAAATAATAACTACAACAACCATTAAAAAAACAAGGGCAACAAAAGGGAAAATAAATTTTTAAAAAAGAATGAAAGAAAAAACTGGACAGAGGATATGAATAGACACTTCTACAAAGAAATAACCTACAAACAAATGACGAAATGCTCCTATTCACTCATTATTAGAGAAATAAAATTAAAACCACATTGAGATTTTGTCTCATGCCTGTGTGAAAGTCCTACATCAACAAAACAGAAAGGAAAGAAATCCATTTAAGGAGGGCTTGGTCAAGGTAGGAATCCACATCTCACATGGTTATGCCATGGCATCAAGGGCAGCTCCAGTGCTATTCTTTCTCTCTGTGGATCTCTATCCTTCTTTCTCCCTCTCCTCTTTCTGTCTCTGTGTATGAGTATGTGTGCCTCTATATTTAAATGAAAAATCAGCCTAGCATCAATGAATCCCACATGTGCAAGGTTCTGACTCATAAAAAAAAAAAAGAACAACAATAAAAAAAAACATTTGTAGTAACAGATAGTACCAAGTCATTATTAGTGCACAAGACTTGCATGTCTGACACCCCTGAGGTGTCCCAGCACTGTTATAGGCAAGAGCTGAGCAGTGCTCTCCCTCTCTTTCTCTCCCTTGTTTTCATTAAATATCCATTTTAGAGGGAGTTGGGTGTTTGCACAGTGGGTTAAGTGCAAGTGGTGCAAAGTGCAAGAACAGACCCCGGTTAGAGCCCCAGTCTCCCCACCTGCAGGGTAGTCACTTCACAAGCAGTTAAGCAGGTCTGCTAGTGCCTTTCTCTCCCCTGTTCTGTCTTTCCCTCCTCTCTCTATTTCTTTCTGTCCTATCCAACAATGATGACAACAATAATAACTACAACAATAAAACAAAGGCAAAAAAGGGAATAAATAAATTAAAAAATATATATATCCATTTTAGGGTTAGCAAAATAGCTCATTTGGATAGTGTGCTGCTTTGCCATGTGTCATTTTTGCCAGGCTGGCTTCTTGGGCGGGAGAGAGATGACCAGAGACTCATGGCTGAGCTGAGAACGCAGTTCAATCTTTAATCACGAGCGGGGGATGCAGTTCCAAAAACTAATCTCTTCTAATCACAACACAATTCTGTCCTGCATCTCTCTCCTCTGGCAGAAGAGTCAGTAACAAAGGAAATACTTACCATAGGGGGCAGGGAGAAGGAAGAAGCGAGAACCAGCAATGACTCAAGCAAATGTCCCAGAGGTAGGGGCGGGAAGACCAAACCAATATCCCTGAGGCAGGGGGGGTGCCCAGCCAACATTCGACATGCAAACAGAACACATAGCAAGAAACACAAATGAACCCAATGTGATAAAACAGAAGGCTTCACAAGCAGAATACAGAAGCATACCAACAGCCATGTGCACATTCCAAGTTGAAGGAAACTTATGTGTTATATTCTCTTTCACTTTCTCCTTTTCTGCTTTCTGTCAGTAGGGAATATATAGATATTTGTATTTTTCCTCAAGACTCTCATTTGGTTTTCTTAAAAAACAAAAACTAAACAAAAATTATTTGATAGGACTTCCAGAGGTGTAATTATTAAGTAGCAGCAGTCCTGTTCTTCTGTCACTGATCAATGGGGAATAGCAACAACAGTCACCTAAAAACTCAACAAAATACAACCAGAATCTCTTCAAAAACTCACCAAGTCACAGATGAGAGCAAACGTATGCCTTGTAGACAGAAAGAAAGTGAGGAAGCTATTCCCAGGACTAAAAATTCATACTCAAGGACAGCTGGCACCATTTATGGAGTTTGACAGTGAGACTCACCACTTCAAATCTGAGTTGAGAAAACGACAGCTAAAAAAAAGAAAGAAATCGGGAGTCGGGCTGTAGTGCAGCGGGCTAAGCGCAGGTGGCGCAAAGCACAAGGACCAGCATAAGGATCCCGGTTCGAACCCCGGCTCCCCACCTGCAGGGGAGTCGCTTCACAGGCGGTGAAGCAGGTCTGCAGGTGTCTATCTTTCTCTCCTCCTCTCTGTCTTCCCCTCCTCTCTCCATTTCTCTCTGTCCTATCCAACAATGACAACAACAATAATAACTACAACAATAAAACAAGGGCAACAAAAGGGAATAAATAAATAAAATAAATATTAAAAAAAAAAGAAAGAAATCACCTAAGCCACGGTGAGTAGACACATGTGGCTTGAAGACAGAAAGGGGGTGTATGAGTGATCCCCAGAACTAAAAACTAGTGCTGACAGACAGCAGGTACCAAATTAGATTGGCAGCTGAGACACACCACTTCTAAGTTTGAGTTCTAGCAACAAAAAGACAGATAAAAAGAAAAAAAGAAAGCATCTAAAAAGTCACCAATTTACAGCTGTGACTTCTTTAGTCTCCATTGCTGTTGACCCACAGAGACTAGAATAGCAGTAGGGAGACCTTATGTTGACATCAAGGTCACAGAACTGTCCCAGTGAATCAGGATAAAAATATCCCCTCCCTCAGCAAGATAGATAAACAAGGAAATCTGACACCTTAGCCACAGAGTCTTCTCCTGGCATAACAATGAAATTAACACTAAGTGAGGAAACAGAAATACACAGACAGCAATGACAAAAACCCCAAATGACAGAATATATCTAAAAATATATATAGAATTCAGAAAACTCATTATGAAATCAATTCACAAGAGTAAAGTTAAGATTCAAGAATTAAGTGATAATTTTACCAAAGAACACTTTGAGTGCAGTTCAGATTGAGGTAAGGAAGGAGAGTAATGGTATATTTAAATTCCTAAAAGATAAGATTTGACAGCCACGAATTCTGTACCCTGCTAAACTATTCTTCAAATATGAGGGAGAAATTAAGATCTTTACAAACATTCAATGACTGAAGGAATTTATCACTACTAACCCTCCCTTGCAAGAATTACTGAGAGAAGTCTAACATGATAAGAAGAGTCAAAGAAATCCCAACTTCTAATGTGATGATAAGCTTTTATCATTCTGCTTCACTATTGGTGGGAATGGGAGCTGGCCTGGCACACCCCCTTTGTAAGACTGTCTGAAGAGTTCTTATACTAGTAAAAATGGAATTACCCTATGACCCAGCAATACCACTGTTAGGCATTTATCCAGTTAGGGCACTAAAACACTAATTCAAAGGGAACCCCATGTTCATAGCTGCATTATTCACAGTAGTCAAAGACTGGAAACAGCCTGAATATCCATCAAGAGATAATTGGCTAAATTTTTAGTTATATATTCCATAGAATACTCTGAAATTTAAAAAAAATTGATATTGTATCCTTTGGGGCAAAATGGATGGAACTGGAGGTGATTATGTTTAGTGAAATAAGTAAAGATATGCAAGACAACTACCAAATGGTTTAACTTCTTCTTCTTCTAGCGTTTGCCCTTCTTCTGTAGCCAGTCAACAGCGTCAGGCTGAGCCTGATGTAAAGTTTCGAGACCTCCTTTGAATCTGGAGAGGTGGCAGTTGTTGATTATGTGGGTCATAGTCTGTCTGTAGACGCAGGGGCAGTTCTTGTCGTCTCTGGCTCCCCAGGGATGGAACATAGCAGCGCACCGGCCATGGCCTGTTCGATAGCGATTGAGGAGGGCCCAATCATAACGTGCTAGGTCAAAGCCGGGTTGACGCTCGCAGGGGTCTGTGATGAGGTGTTTGTTCTTTACCTCAGCTGACTGCCAACTCTGTTTCCAAGAGTCTGGAACAGAGAAGTTCAGTGTAGGCGTAGGGGACCAGATTGGGTGACGAGACGTCAAGCGTTGGACAGGGTGGGCGAAGATATCCGCGTATATTGGCAGGTCCGGTCGAGCGTAGACGTGGGAAATGAACTTAGATGATGCCGCATCCCAACGAATGAGTATCTGGCGGGGCGATGTTGCTAAGAACTGGCAGCCACGGAACCGGGGTGGAACGGATGGTTCCAGAAATTATCCTCATGGAGGAATATAATTTGGAATCAACCAAGTGGACATGGGGGCTACGGAACCATACTGGGGCACAGTATTCTGCAGTGGAATAGCATAATGCCAGAGATGATGATCGTAGTGTGGAAGCGCTCGTGCCCCATGAGGTTTAACTCATATGTGGAATCTAGAAATCTGATTTACATGAACTTCCCCCCCCAAAAAAAAAATTCAAACAAAATAGAAGCAAGCAAAGTGTAGTATTTATGAAAATCATGGTGGTTATCCTTGTGAGCTGGGAGGATACAGATATAAAAACTTATGTGGTTGGTGGTGTGGAACTATACATTGTAATCTTACAATTTTGTAGCAAACTTAATAACAAATAAAATTTTTTAATTAAAAATAAATTGAATAAAACATTTTTAAATATTAAAAAATTCTTATTTATCTCATTTCCAGTTCGCAGGTAAGAAAACTTTAATAAGTAACTTGCCTTAGTTATGTAAAATTATATATAGAGGTAGTAGGAATTAAACTCAGGTAACTGGGCCCCTGAGTACTTGATCTTAATCACTGTGCTTATGATTTCTCAGGATAATGACTTCTTTCTCATTCATGTAGATTTTCTTTAATTCATTCAATGAGTTCAATCTTAGATCAGTGTAGGAAGTATAACATGACAATATTTTCAGTGATGTCTTCATTTGGTATGGATTGATTAATAAATTTATTTAAATCAAAGTTGTTACGTAAGTCACAATAAATGCTAAAAGTAAACAAAAATACCCAGACTTTATTTCTTCACTTTAGCTACATTTTATGTTTGGAGAATGAATGTGGTTTATCTTTCAACTGGTACAACCACAGAATAGTTTACTATTCTACTATAAAAGGCATTTTTTTAAAAAATAGGATTCATCATTAGATGAATCCTATTTTGGTAGTACTTGTTAAATACTAATGTATAATATGTGTGTCTGCTCAGCTGAATTTTCTTAGAGGACACTGACTGTGTGTGTGTATATATGTTTATCTGGCTTGTGTTTATCTTTAACCTGTGCTTATCCTTAAATCTTCTTTTATTTTCTTTCTTAATTTCTTCTTTTTAATTTTTCCATAATTTTTACTGGAACACTATGTTTGCACAAGAATTAGACAAAAAGTACTGCTTGGATCTATTAGTCTACTTATTCTGTCACATGATTGCTTCAGTGTTGTTTGAAGTCCTATTTTGGAGTTAGACATGGTCACATTCTACAACTCCTTACCTTATTAACTGACAGAGCACTGTTGCTATTAGACAATTGATCCTGGGCAGATGAAGCCATTATAACAGTATTAATTAGCTCAAGAGGGGAGACAGTAATGCAGGCTGCCTCACTTCCTTTTATACTTAGGGAAGTTGATGTTCCAGACAGATAATAATTGATATGCAGTCTGCCTAAATTGTGATTGTTAACAGCCAGAATTATAATGACAGACTGACAATTTCTGTCTAGCCTACTGTATGTTTACTTCAGAATTCAAGAAACCCTGGATAATCATTTTGGTTAACCTGAACTTCATAGAATGCATTTCATAATGTCCCTGAAATCAAAGCTCAGCAGTTAATCCCAGCTTATGTGGTAGCTAGTACATATATCCAGGTGTCAGATATTTATCTTGATAAACATGATCCCTCAGACTATGTAGACTTACAGCTTGGCGTGTTTAGATGCAAATCAGCTCGCTTGGAAAAGGAATAATGTTATTTTCCTATTAATTTATTTATCACTTTTTATTTCTATGCAACATTATTTTTACTTGATTTCATTTCATTTTATTGTTTTTATCCAGAGCACTGCTCAGTTCTGGCTTATGATGGTGGTAGAGATAGAAACTGGGACTTCTGAGCTTCAGTTCTGAAAGTTGTTTTGCATAAACATTATGCTATCTTCCCATTCCTTCACAAAGCAATTTTATTTATAGACGTTAATTTAATTTTATCTGTTATAGTGGGATGCCATATGAAATCACTAAATGTAAAAAGCAGTAAAAAATAAACTAGTGCTTTCTCATATTATCAAAATATGCATATCAAATCAACATGTAAATTTAATTTGTCTTGAATTTTGGAAATGTTGAGTAAATACCAGATATGGTTTCCATATCATTATCAGCGCTAAAATTGCATGTCCCCATACCTGGATCTTCTATTAACTGATACAATACTGTGTCAACATTAGATAATAAGCAATTATCCCATGGCATGAAACTGTTAACAGAAGTTCTCCTAACATTTTTCTCCCAAATATATTTTTCCAAAAGACCACTTCACCTTCTCCACAGAAGAAAAACACAGAAGACCACAGCACGAAATGTAAGGACCGGCATAGTAAGGATCCCGGTTTGAGCCCCTGGTTCCCCAACTGCAGGGGGGTCACTTCACAGGCGGTGAAGCAGGTCTGCGGGTGTCTATCCTTCTCTCCTCCCTCTGTCTTCTCTTCTTGTCTCAATTTTTCTCTGTCCTATCCAACAACAATAGCAAAGACACAATAACAATAAGAATAACATCAAGGGCAACAAAAAGAGAAAAATAGCCTCCAAGAGCAGTGGATTCATAGTGCAGGCACTCAGTGCCAGCAATAACCCCAGAGGCAAAGAAAGAAAGAAAGAAAGAAAGAAGGGAGGGAGGGAGGGAGGGAAGGAAGGAAGGAAGGAAGGAAGGAAGGAAGGAAGAAAGAAAGAAAGAAAGAAAGAAAGAAAGAAAGAAAGAAAGAAAGAAAGAAAGAAAGAAAGAAAGAAAGAAAGACACAGAAGACTATGGTATTTTTATGTCCCAGTGAAATTAAAGACTAGATGTGGTGAAGCAGTAGTATAGGTGATTTTCTTTCCCTTTCTCTTCACTGCTTCTCAGTCTTTTCTGTTCTAAAGAAGGAAAAGAAAAGAGAACGAAATTTAAAAAAAAAAAAAAGCCACCAGGAGGAGATTTGTTGTGCAGACACCATGTCTTAGTGATAACTGTACTGGAAATAAAAATTTAGAAATAAAACAGGGAACTGGCATCTTGCTATGTTATCATTTCTTCAGACTTTTAAGCTATGGCATAATTAGAAAGCTTCAAGATAGAATGTGTTGTTAGAGTAAGCATAGCTGACAGGAACACATGAATAATCTTCTCTGCTTCACAAGAACATGAAAGCCATTTCAGGTCTACCTCTATATCAACTAAAAGCTTTTTAAACATAAAAGGGAACAATCAACATGGTAAAAATGAAACCTGTGGGATCGGAGAAATATTTGCTAACCATATATCTGAAAGGGGGAGAATTTCATTCTCTAAAAATTGGAAGGGAATCAGACAATTCAGTGAAAAATAGTAAGAACCTGATTAAAAATGAGTTGAGGAAATGAATAGACATTTCTCCAAAAAAGTTTTATAAATGACCAACAGGAAAATAATAGTACAAATTATCAAATACTGTGATTTGCAAATCAAAACTATAATGAGATATTTGGAATTTGTTTCTTCTTCCCGAATCATTTTAAGCATTTAATCATCCCATTATTTAAATATGGATTCATTAATATTAATTATATATTTCATGTATGGATATGTATTCAGGTTATCAAATCCTAAATTATTTTACTCACATTATTTGAGTTTGGGTCATTAGAAATTCTTTCTCGGGTAATTTTGGGCTACCCTTCCCTGAGCTTTTTCAGATGGAAAAGGACAGACTGAGAGGAAGGGTGAGAGAGGGACAGAAACCACAACACTGAAACTTCCTTCAATGCAATAGAGGCTAGACTCAAACCAGTCTCAGTATCCAAGTTAACTAAATAGGTTCACATTAGTAGTTCTTTCCGTTTATTCCTTTGTCCTTTAATATACCCCCATGTTTTTTTCTTTATTAATTCACTTTCTTACGGTTTGGAACTTCAAGTTGCTACAAGGTCATGTTTTACATATTGAACTAAATCTTAAAATCTGATGTTTTCCCAAGTAGTCCTGGTAGGCTATACTAAGGAATAATATTAGAAACCAAAATGTGGGTATTAAGTGTGTTATTTGCTATTTGAGATCACTCTTTGAATTCCTCTCAGTGGGTAGAACAAAGATTCTTTATGTATGTATTGACATAACCATGTGCACACACCTATAAATTGTTCTATGTGTAACTACCTGTATTAAGCCTAATAGAAATTCACACTTTTTAAACTATAATCTATTAAATGACATATTGTTCATATCCTTACCTAAGAGCAATCCCTTCCCCAAAGTTAAAGAGCTAAATCTACAGAATTGTTTCTAGCATTTGGTTTATACACTGCCATGTGCAATTATTACTCTCACTGTTAAAACAGTTAATTCTGCTTAGCTCTTACATAAAATCCTTACAGAACCGTATCATGTTGAATTTGCAGTCTACCTTATTGAATGTCCACCATTTTGTATATGTTTTTGCATTTCTTTTTTTTAACATTTATTTATTTCTTCCCTTTTTTGCCCTTGTTGTTTTATTGTTTTATTTATTATTGTTGTTGTCATTGTTGGATGGCACAGAGAGAAATGGAAAGAGGTGGGGAACACAGAGAGGGGGAGAGAATGAGAGACACCTGCAGACCTGCTTCATCGCTTGTGAAGTGCCCTTCCCCTGAAAGTGGGGAGCTGGGGGCTCGAATCAGGTCCTTAAGACCATGCTTTTGCTTTGCACCACTTGCACTTAACCAGCAGCGCTACTGCCCGACTCCCAATGTTTTTCCATTTTTGTACAAATTTATTAAATTCTGTGTTTGTTTTCCTTGAGATCACATTTAGTAACATATTTTAGGTCTTAGAATCCTGCACAGTAATAAATCTATTGTTCATGTACATATTATAATATTTCAGTATATGTACTTATTGCATATTTTATATATACAGAGTTCTATGAAAGTATTAATTAATATTCAATCATGGTCACTATAAAACCATATCTTAGAGTGGGAAACAACCTTAAGAATGGTCTATTCAAATTTATTTTAATAATCAACCTTTTAAGAAAAGATATTCTCATTACATTCTAATTGGGTATAAGACACATAGGCATAGAGGTAATTGTCATGAAGGAAGACTATTACTTATCCTCTGAAACTGGAGGCATGGTTCATCAAGCAGGGCCACAAGCACAAAAACTTATGACAATTAGAAAACAGAAATAAACTAGAAGGGAGATTATGTTCCAAAGACTATTCTCTGGCCCCTCTTTTCCTCCCAGAGCACAGCTCATCTTTAGCTTACGGTAGGATTAAACCTAGGGCTTGGAGCCTCAGTTATGAAAGGCTTTTGCATACCTACCATGAGATTTCCCCAGGGCATGTCTAAATTTTTATGAAAGAAATAGAAGAAACAAGCTATCTATAAAGAGGTATGAGTAAGATTGGATAGTTTAAGCAGTATTTGGTTATCTTTTGGCTATAAAAGGTGATATATGTAAGTATAACTTGTTGGGATGATTCAGGATAAAGGACATATTGACTTGGTATAAGAGATTACTAGAGATAAGGTTCAGGGTAGTTGTTTTAAATTTTAAAGGTATGCTTGCAGAAGAGTTGTTTAATGTCTCCAGGAATTAACTAGCTCTGGGAGGGTAGTCTCTCTAATATCAAGGCCCCTACAACCAAAATATTAAATATAGAGAAAATAGAATCATGTCATGCCCCATGGCAGCCTAATTTCCTATATATTTCAGTTAATTTTTTCTTTCTCCTGTTTTAATTAATTTTTTTTTTGCCACAAAGGGTATTTATCACTGGGGCTCAGTGCACACTCTTCCTATCATCCATGCTCCTGCCCCCTCTTTTCTCTTTTTTATTTAATAGGAGACATAAAAATTAAGAGTCCTAGGGAAGAAATAGAGGGAGGGAGAAAGAAAGAAAGAGAGACACCTGCTTCATTATTCATGAAACTTCCCCACCCCTGCAGGTGGACATCAGGGGCTGGAATCCTGGGTTTTGTTCATAGTGAATCTTTTTCTTCATAACATGCATTGAATTTTGTTGACAACTGTACCATCAAGTATGAATAAAAGAGAAAACTAAAACAAAATTTTAAACTTAAAAATTTAATGTGAATGACTTTACCAGTCATGTTGTAGTTAAATAATAGATTGAATTTCTTTTCATTTTTTCAGTCCAGCAACTATTATAAAATGGAATCTGTGGCATATTCTAGTCTTTTTTAAATTTCTTTATTGGGGGAGTAATGTTTTACAATCAACAGTAAATACAATAGTTTGTACATGCATAACATTTCTCAGTTTTCCACACAGCAATACAATCCCCACTAGGTCCTCTGCCATCCTGTTACAGGACCTAAACTCTGCTCCCCCCACCGCCCCGTCCCACCCCAGAATCTTTTACTTTGGTGTAATACACCAACTCCAGTCCAAGTGATGCTTAGTGTTTTCCCTACTGATCTTGCTTTTCAACTTCTGCCTGTGAGTGTGATCATTCTATATTCATCTTTCTGTTTCTGATTTATTTCAGTCTTCACAAGGTTGTGTTTTTTTAATGTATTCTGTACCCAGAATTATAATGGAATAAATACCATTTAAGAGAAAAGATGAAGGCTCAAAACTAATAAAATGTTGCCATTAAAATAAATCTATCAAGAGCAAAAAGAGCAAGATTTCCCAATGCACAGAGTCTACAGATAATTGGAATATACTATAGTGCACATGCAACCCAGGTCATTTTGCTGGCAAATAATGACAGCAATACATTTAGCAAGAAATCTTGGCACTCAGTTACCCCACAGGGCACATGAATTAAATTGTTAAGATTCAAAGTTCCTATTTACAAGAATACGATAAGTAATAAAAGAAAGAGCAGGGGGTGGTTGTTGGGGTAAAGGTTCAGTATCCATCAAAAAAAAAATTAAAAATCAACTAGAAAAAATATCATTTACTTTCATGTAATCACAATACAAAAATTGTTGGCATATATACTAGACTGAAACTGGAGATAGAAAGAAATACAACTTCTTTCAGTTGTTTTGAATAGAACAGAGAAAAATTGAGAAGGGAAGGGGCAGATAGAGAGGGAAAGAAAAAGACCTGATTAACCACTTATTAAGTGATGCCCCTGCAGGTGGGGAGCTGGGGGCTCGAGCTGGGATCCTTGCACCAGTTCTTACACTTCTCACTACCTGTGCTTAACCCTGTGCGGCACTCCCTTACCTACACCCCTGCCCAACTCAGGTCTTTTTCCTTCTTCAATCTTCCCTTCTACTTAAACCCAGGAAACAGGCAGCTTGAATCTGTGAAAATACTAGAAAGCTACTACTACTACTGCCCTTTGCATTAGTTTCTGTGGTTTTTCACCAGTTATTTGTTGGTTTTGGGGGAATGAAGTACATCCAAAGAAGTCTAAAGTAGCAGTCATGAGGCTTGTGTTATAATATTGATTTCTTCATTTGCAGAGCTTTCAACAGTCACTAAAATTCCTGATTCTAATAGTGGAGAATGAACCATAGTCTAAATATGTGTTAAGTACTATTTGCTGGGTGGGGTAGATAGCATAATGGTTATGCAAACAGACTTTCATGCCTGAGGCTCCAAAGTCCGAGGTTCAATCATCCACACCACCATAAACCAGAGCTGAGTAGTGCTCTAATTAAAAAAAAAAAAAAAAAAAGTACTATTTGTTAGGCATTGTTTTATGTGCATTGGCTCAGCATGTAGGATAACCTGCTAGTTCAAGCTATGTTTCCTAACAGCAAAACATGTGAACAAGTACTTATACTGCCCTATGATAATAATCATTCTGCATCTTCTAGACAGAGAAAGCGCAATAAGTAGGTTAAAAAAAAAATCAAACAAGCAGTTACTTGGTAAATTTTCAATAATTCAGAATACATCAAACTTGGATTTTATATCAGTGGGTTAGAAAATGATCTTATTCTTATGGATTTTACTTATAGTCAGTGTATACTAATTTGATAAAAACTGTATTCCAGGTATTTAGTAATGATGAAGAGAATAGAATTTGGAGTGGCAATGCTGGATTCCTGCAAATAGATTGTGAAGGGATTATTTTCACAGTTCAGACCAAGAGTAATTGAATAAATGAAAGTGGTGATATATTTGGAGATGCTGAAATTATTTCATGAGATTACCAAGGGTTCTGTGAAATAGTAGCTAGTAAAGGATGTTTCAGATTTACTTAATTTTTTTGTTTGTTTGTTTCAGAGAGGCAAAGCAAGGGAAAGACACTACAATACTAAAGCTTCTTCCACTGTAGTGAATTAGTTAACTTATTATTAGTTAAGCTTCTTCACTGTAGTGAATTCATTAACCAATTGTTCCTTAAACTCAGTGCCTGGGTTTTCTCAATTTTTGTGAAAGACTTTAACTTGAATTTTTAGAATGGCATCATAATATATTCAAATGCTTATGACAAATGCATCTGTCCACTATATCTGACCTGAAGAATTGCATTAGTTAGTCTAAATAGTATTTGAAAAAGCAAATTATTTCTAATAATAAAAAAGAGACAGGCAATTCCAATTTTCTTGAAACACAATAAGGTCTGGCAATAATAAATTAGCATTACTACACATCTGTCCTTTAAGCCATAGTAATAAGTAATTGTCCCTCCCCACACTTTTTTTTTCTGTCTGTTGTTAACAGGATTATCCTTGGGTCTGGTGTGATTGCAGGAGGAATCACTCCCACTCCCAGTGACCATTGTTTCCCTATTTTTTTAACCCATTTCTCCCCCCCACCCCCCACTTTTTTTTCTCTGATTGGACAGAGAGGAATTTAAAAAGAAGGGATAGAGAAATAGTGATACTTGTAGCACAACTTCAATGCCGGTGAAGCTTCTCCCTTGTAAGTTGGTGCTGGGGGGCTTGAACCTGGATCCTAATGTATGGTAATGTGTACATTTAACCAGGTGCATTGCCTCCCGGCCCTCTAATGGTGTTCTTTAGATCCTTAGATTTATTACCTCTAGCTCAACTGTTTCATTCTTTTTTACCTGTTTCCAGCCTTGACACTATAGGTGTCTGATTCTATAGTTGCTCCTAAAATAAACTTAGCACGAAGTTCCTTAATTAATACTAAATTTGTCCTTGGGTCACCTATCTTTTATATTACTCTATTAGCAAAATATTAGAAATCGACCACTATAGAATTGATTCAGTGACTTTAGGGAACTTGAGGAAAGAACATAAAGATACAATATTAAATCTATGTATTCATATATTCCCATCACATGCATAGTCAACCGACTAAGCTATTACATCTCACGAGGTTGTCCTGAGACTAGGAGAGAAGGAGAATCAGAGTAGAACTGAAAGTCCCCTACTAAAGTCACTATTCCCTGTAGAAATTAGTATTTTGACAGTGAAAACCAAGATATGAGCATTTAAAGTTTTGTTTTTTTAATGAGGTCACTGCTAGAAATAAAAATATCCAAATATGTTAACTCTAATTTATATGACTTTTCCCCCCACACACAAAAGAATGATTTACTAGAAATAATTTAGCTACCTCTGGAAGCTTTGGTTTCAATACTAGTCCAGCTGTGAGTGGCTTTGTGGATTTGAGCTAGTCATTTAACCTCTCAGGCCCTCGGAGTACTCTTCTATAAAATGAGAAGGCTGGACTCAGGTACCTTCCAGCTCTCAAAGTCTATTCTATGATTCTAGGATGCTGGGGGCAGACAATTCATTTCAGTTCTTTTTTTTCCCCCTGTATAAATGACATCGAGTGTCATAAAATAATATAGCAAGAGCAGCAGCAGGGTATTTCTATCCTGAATTTGGTTTGAATCCAGCAGATAGGGTTACTTGAATTCATTTTCTTTCTTTGGTGAGAGGATAGGTTTGATGACCTAATGGGCCTTTTCCATCTCTTGTATCTTTGATGAAGCTGCCAGGCCTCTGCGTTGGGAACTGCAAAGAGTTACTGTGGTGAATCCCCCTTTGTAGTGATTTTCTCTTTTTCATCATGTTTGACATTTTTTCAATTGTACTGTGATTCAGATTATCCACTATATAGTTTAGTCTGCTAGTGAGCTGAGTCTGCAAAGATATAGATGATGCTCAAATACAGGAATTTTAAAAATCACAAGCCCGCATATCACTGCATTCTATTTATATATTTTATTTTAAGTAATTGGTGGCAGTTCAGTGAAATTATATAATGGTTACAAGGAATGCAACAAAAAATGTAGTTGTATTTATTTTTTCTATATAGTAGCTTGCTACTACAGCACTATAATATCCCCTCATTTTATCTTTCTTTTTTCCTTGAACAATTCCTGAAATGCATCACTCCTTTTGGTTAATTCCAGAAAATAAAAATAGATTCTCATTTAAAATGTTACCTTGAATCAGTAGAGGAGATTTAAAAAACACTCTAAATTCAGTTGTTACAAGAAATAAAAGTTTAAAAAAGAAACAATCAAATCTGTTTTGGTCAATTATTCATCAAACATTAGTTTCATCAGTATTATAAGCTGTAGGGAATAAAAAAAAATGGAAGAGATGAGATGTTGTTCAGAAAGTAAAGTGAAACCATAAAGTGTGGCATTGCTAGAAGATAATTCTGATATGGTCTATTATGAAAATTATATTCGTATCAGTAATTCATGCATATATAAATATTTATTCTACCTATTTTTACCAATATACACACAGTTTTGTGCCAAATCCATTACACAAGTTGTATTTTCTTTTAATACTCATTTATTTATTATTTGTATTTATTTATGTATTTATATTGGACAGAGACAAAGTAAATTGAGAGGGGCAAGAGAAAAAGAGAGGAAAAGAGACAAGGAGACATCTGTAGCCTTATTTTACCACTCATGAAGCTTCCCCTTGAGGTGGGGACCAGGGAATTGAACCTGGGTCCTTGTGTACTATGATGTATGCACTGAACCAGAGGCGCCACTGCCTGGCTCTAATATTTATTTATTTATTTTTAAATGATAAGACAGAGATAATTTGAAAGAAGAAGAGGAAACAAAAGGGGAGAGAGACATGCAGCACTTGTAAAGCTTCCCCCCTGCAGGTGGGGACCAAGCACTTCAACCTAGGTCCTTGTGAGTGTTAACCTGTACACTCAGTGCTGTGTGTCACTGCCTGACCCCTACAAAGTTTTCATCTAGATGACTGTTTTCTAATTCTGTGAGAAATCTAGAATAACATACAATTATTTTAATATTTTATTATTCTCAAGAAGTACCTCAATTGCAAATTAGCTAAAATTGAAAAAAAAATAATAGGACATAAATTTTAAAAAAGGTAGTAGACTAAAAAAATTAATTATTTGCAAAAAAAGAGCTAGAGTTATGAAGAAACTAGGAATATACATATGAAAAGGTAAAACTATAGAAATTTCTCTTTGACCAACATTATCCCTTGACATTATAGTATAAACATCAAATTTCTACCATTTAAGTTTTATATTATTTAAGAGACATGACAAGTATGCTAACAGTAAACTACACAGAAGTCTCAAATATAATTATACTAATTAACAGATTCCTCCTTTATGAAGTTAAAAGTTCATATAAACATGTATTCAAATTTATTCTAAGTCGCTGCAGTGTTAGCATTTTTAAATAAAACAAAAGCAATTTTAGTACTACCTCCAGCTAAAAGTAATTTTACACACACACACACAATACAATTAGCATTGAAATTTTGGCCTAATTATTGGACAGATTACTTTTCTTTTTAATGTGGTACCAAGAAATGAACACAAGGTTTCATGTGTGTACAATATTGTCCAGCTGGCTTTCTTATCCAATCATTATTCTCTCTTTTTTATTGAGAGGGTAACAAATAGGAATGCAATTTACCCATTGATTCAGCCTCTATCCATGGATTAAACTTGGCTCTCACTGTCCTTGTTTTAAACAAGAAAGACTTATTAACATGTGCTTCTATTGTAGATGTTGCAACCAGCAATTTTGCGGCTAACAAGATAGCTCACCTAGATCGTGTGCTGTTTTGTCATGCATGTAAAGAGCTTTAAGCCCAACCTCCAGAACACTGAAGTATCCATCATTGCTATAATATCTTTCCCCCTCCCTCATACCCCCTGTCTTTTGTTTATGAAAAAATAATAATAATAAAGTTGACTGTGAGCAGTGAAGTCTCACTGACAATCAATATATACAGATGTGTCAGTGTAGAATGATTCGCCAGAAATCAAAAGTAGTATAATGGATGTTAACGTGTTAATTAGGCAGGAAATACATGCTTGGTAACTACAGCAGGTAATTCAGACAAGATATGCTGGTAAGATGAAATCTTACATATCATAGCAAAATCACGGCCGATATATGCTTAAACTATACAGTTAGAAGAACTCACAAGTCCCACCTACACTCTAGTAGATGAAATTATTTATGAACATCAATATCGGAAAGCAAGAGTTATCAGGGTTACTTTAGAATCTGCCTGTCACAAATTTTAACTGGGCTGGAAACATTAAACCAGCAATAAGATAAAACCAGTTGAAAGCCTTTAATATTTTTTTCTTCGATTTACCTCTTCCTCCAGGAGGCATGTTGTTTTGTTTCAAGCCGTCTTTATTTGTACTTAGTAACCATTTACAAGATTATAAAATTACAGACTAATGCCACTGCACCCGCCACCACATTTTTGTGGCCCCAACCTCCCAATGTTAGCCACCACAGTTTTCAGTCTTAGAAACAGTTACTTCTGCTTTTTTTTTTTTTCCTTACAAGTTCATGGGTTTGAATTCTCTATATTCCACATCTGAGTGAAACCATTGAGTAAGAAATATGGCATTTGGTGGTCTAGTGGTAGTGGAGCAGGTTAAGCGCACATGGCGCAAAGCGCCAGGACCCGCATAAGCATCCCAGTTCGAGCCCTGGGCTCCCCACCTGCAGGGGGGTAGTTTCACAAGCAGTGAAGCAGGTCTTCAGGTGTTTATCTTTCTCCCCTCCTCTCTGTCTTCCCTTCCTCTCTAGATTTTTCTCTCTCCTATCGAACAACAACGACACCAGTAGCAACAATAAAAACAACAACAATAAACAAGGGCAACACAAAGGGAAAAACAGATTCTGGTACTAGTGGATTCCAGTGCAGGCACCAAGTCCCAGCAATAAGCCTAGAAGGAAAAAAAAAATGCTTTCCTGGAAAATTGCTAAGAATAAATAAGGTGGAATCCTCAATTTTTCAAAAGATTTGTTATTTATTTTATGATAATGAGGATGACCGGAGCAATGTTCTTTTTTATTTTCTTATTTTCCCTTTTGTTGCCTTTGTTTTTTCATTGTTGTAGTTATTATTGTTGTTGTTATTGATCATCGTTGTTAGACAGGACAGAGAGAAATGGAGAGAGGAGGGGAAGATAGAGAGGGGGAAAGAAAGACACCTACAGACCTGCTTCACCGACTATGAAGAGAGTCCCCTGCAAATGGGGATCCCAGGGGGGCTGGAACCGGGATCCATACACGGGTCCTTGCACTTTGCACCACGTATGTTTAACCTGCTGTTCCTAACCCACTGCACCTAACCCGCTGAGCTACTGCCTGACTCCCAAAAGCAATGTTCTTTTATGTTGGGTCTATGGATCAATTTCAGGCTCTCCTATATCCAAGTCCTGTTTTGTTTGTTTGTTTGTTTGTTTTTTCCTCCAGAGTCATCGCTGGGGTTTGGTGTCTTAACTACGAACCCACAGCTTCTGGAGGCTATTTTTCCCTTTTTGTTGCCCTTGTTTATTGTTATGGTTGTTATTAATACTGTTGTTGTTACTGCTGTCGTTGTTGTTGGATAGGGCAGAGAGAAATCGAGAGAGGAAGGGAAGACAGAGAGGGGGAGAGAAAGACCCCTGCAGACCTGCTTCACTGCCTGTGAAACGAACTACAGGTGGGGAGCAGAGGCTCTAACCAGGATCCGTGTGCTGGTCCTTGCACTGTGCTACCGCCGGCCCCCACAAATCCTGTATTCTACTGACTTAAGTTATGATTTTTAAAAATATTTTATTTATTTATTTATCCTTTTGTTGCTCCTGTTGTTGTTATTATTGATGTCTTCATTGTTGGATAGGACAGAGAGAAATGGAGAGAGGAGGAGAAGACAGAGAGGGGGAGAGAAAGATAGACACCTGCAGACCTGCTTGACCGCTTGTGAAGCAACTCCCCTGCAGGTGGGGGGGAGCCAGGGGCTCGAACCGGGATCCTTCAGCTGGTTCTCGCGCTTTGCCCCATGTGCACTTAACCCGCTGCGCTATCGAACAATTCCCAAGTTATGATTTTAAACCTTCTTTTTTTTCCCCCTCCATAGTTATCGCTGGGGCTTGGTGCCCACGCTACTACCAATTCACTGCTCCTGGAGGCCTTTTTTTTTTTTTTTTTCTCATTTTATTGGACAGGACAAAGAAATTGAGAGGAAAGAAGAGTCAGAGAGGGAGAGGGAAAGATAGATACTTGCAGACTTGCTTCACTGCTTTGTGAAGCTTCCCCCCTGCAGGTGGGGAACCAGAAGCTTGACCCTTGCACAGATCTTGTGCTTAGTACGATATGCTCTTAACCAGGTGCGTCACCACTCTGCCCCTTGAATCTTCTAATTTCAACTGGAAGTACAGTTCACATTCACATTTAGGCTAAAATAGATATTTTACAGTTTCCCATTTTATCATCATAGGTGTGTGCAAAACACTCTCATCCCCAACTTAGATACTTCTCTGTCATCATGTACCAGGAACTGAAAGATACATATGCATATACACTACATAGACATAGACATAGACATTACATAGACATTACATAGACATTACATATACATATACATTGCATAGACATAGACATAGACATTACATAGACATATATATTACAAATACATTACATATGCATATACATATACATCCTATACATATACATACACATACATATACACATATATATACATATACATACACACATTAGTACAGGAGCCTGCAAGGTTGTGCAATGGATACAGCAATGGACTCTCAAGCACAAAACCCTGAGTTCTGTCCCCAGTACCACATATGCCATTCACAGTGATGCTGTTGTTCTCTCTTATTTCTCCTCTCTCTCGTGAATAAATATTTTAAAAGAACACATAAAATATAATAATAATATTTCATACAGTGCATATTATATATATATATATATATGCTGAGATAGTGCAGAAAAATTGAGTGATTGGAAATAAATGGAGTTAACCAAGAAAAAAGAGTAAGCACTTCTATTATTTAAATACATTGATTTAAATAGATAAAAACATTTTTGTGGCTATAGAGAGAAAAAAAATACGTTCTATATTTTTATTTGAATAATGTATTCACTAGGATATTTTGTCTGGAAAGATTTTAACAAAAATCAATTTAGCTTGATAAGAAAATTTGTTGAAAAGAATTGGCATTGCTTAGGGAATCATAAAGTACTCCTTTTCTGTCTCTCTGCAAACTGGTCTCATTCTTGCCAAACTGCAAACAGGTTTTTTTACACATTGAGGGAATATAGTCATAACAGACACAGCTCAATGACTTCAATAGAGAAATTCTATTCTTTAATGTAACAAAGTATTCCCAAGAAGGATTCTGAATATCTGGCTATGTGCACAACTATTTATTCAGGGAAAAAAATGGTTGTTTCTATTTGTTTTGTATAAACCTACCAATATTTTCCCAAAATGATAAAAAAAAAGCCTTCACATAAAATTAATACCCATTTTCTAGTCATTGTTTTCACCCAGATAAAATTGCCAAGCTTTATCAGATTAAGCTATTTAGCAAGTAGAGAGTTTTATATAATGCTATCTATGTCACCAAGAGATTAATTGGTATGTCAGTTTATTAGCAATAAGTTGCTAACAGAAGCTATTAAAAGCAGCTTTAATGGATATTTGAATTACACAATTACCATCTACACTATGAGTATAGCAATTTGTAAATAAGTGAGCCTAGCACAGTTTTAACTAATTCACATGCACCCAAGAGAAATTAATTTAGCTATCACATAGAAATTTATATGACTATTCAATTACTTCACTGTTCATTACATGAAAAAATTAATGAAAAAGTTATGGTGGTACACAATATTGAAAAGAGTTACAACTTAAGAAGATTTTAAAACATAACTTTAGTAGATGAGGAGTTGAATGAATACACCATGCAACTTTAAGTATGAATAACTTTGACTCTAATGTGACAGTATAACATGTACCAGACTTGCTTTTGCCTTACCAACTCAGAGGCTGGACAGAAGACATGAAGCAATTATTTTCAAATATTAAAAATTCTGACAGGAGGAAAAACAATGAGTTAACCCCAGATAATTGTACAGGCTCTCTGCCTCCTAGCACTTGTTGAATGAGGGAGAGAATCCAGATAGATTCCAGGATTCTTTGCTTTTTTTTCCCTCAACAATCAGGCCCTGCAAATGTAAGATTGCACAACTTTCAGGTCAATATGTATCTTTTCTATTATTACAGAAAGCATAAAAGAGAAGCACCACAGCACAGCTCCAACATTTATTGAGCTTCTACAGATGTAGTGGTTCTTCCATGAGATGCCAGGGTTTGAACATGCAACTTCATGCATTGTAAGGCATGCACTTTTTTCAGCCAGCTATCTCTTGACCCCAGTTTCTAAAATTATTCAGTAATTTGAATGCAGATTCAGGGAGGTGAAGAAAATGAACAGTTCTTTAGCAGTGAGAGAACTATGTAATAAATGGGGTCTTAGCAATCTATGTAAGGCCATTTATATCTCCTGGGGAAAAAACTCTCACTTCTCAGCATAGATTTTTATGGTCTCCCATAAGTCTTTGTGGCCAACCCAAAAACTCACATAACAATAGAGGTCATAAAGAAACCATTAAAATAAGTATGTATAGCCATAATCAGTGAAAATTTTATTGCAAAGCACATAAAGCAATAAGATTCAAAAACTCCTGATCTCAAAAAAATTAATGTCATATTTTAATATTTTAACTTCAATATAAAGGTTATACCTTGGACCAGCACATGATAGTAAATAGATTATTTTTTCAGATGAACAACATGCTAACTTCTGAGAATTAAGCAATGGAGATTTCATCCCATTAATGTCCTTTAATATCTTAAATGAAAACTTCTGAATTTCTATTATACACAAATGATGTTCAAACAAATATTATTTTGCTACTTTATACATTACATACATTACTTTTGTAGCTTTAACTTTGATGTTTAGGGATTTTTCTTAAATTTGAGATAGTATGCTTATTTTATTTGACATCTGTGTATGTACTTAGTAGGATTTTTCAGACTGCACACACAAAGATATTAAAAAAGAACAAATGTTACAGACCTATAAGACATGAATATAAAGTATAATATTAGATAAAAAGCAATGGACCCTCCGCAGACAATAATTAGGATCCACCTGCATATCAGATTTCAGGCTCAGGCAATAAAAAAAAAAAAAAAAACAGGTATAGCCACAGGCCCTTTGGAATATAACTAAAATATGCCTACTAGCTATCTACAAAATGGAGGGCCCCCCAACTTTTCATCTGCACTATTCCAGCCTCTAGGTCCATGATCGGTCAACAATTTGTTTCGCTTTGCATGTTAACTCTCTTTTCAATCACCAGGTTCCAGATGTTAGCATGATGTAGACCAGACTCCCCTGGACACACAACCCCACCAATATGTCTTGGAGCTCCACTTCCCCAGATCCCTGTTCCCTTAGGGAAAGAGAGAGACAGGCTGGGAGTATGGATCGACCTGCCAATGCCCATGTCCAGCAAGGAAGCAATTACAGAAGCCAGACCTTCCACCTTCTGCATCCCACAATGACCTCCATACTCCCAGAGGGTTAAAGAACAGGAAAACTATCAGGGGAGGGGATAGGATACAGAGTTCTGGTGATGGGAATTGTGTGAAGTTGTACCCCTCCTATCCTATAATTTAGTCAATGTTTCCTTTTTATAAATAAAAAATTTTAAAAATTGAATCACATGAATTTGTGGAGGGAAAAGTATTCAAATTGTCACTAATACTTTGTGAAAATTATGATTGTTAATCCTTTGAGGGAAAGGGAAGAGCCTAGGGCAAGGCTAAAGAAAACAATACAGACTGTAATGGTGCATTTGGCATGGAATTATACCCCTGTAATCTTAAGATCT
This sequence comes from Erinaceus europaeus, assembly GCF_950295315.1. Taxonomy (NCBI): domain Eukaryota; kingdom Metazoa; phylum Chordata; class Mammalia; order Eulipotyphla; family Erinaceidae; genus Erinaceus; species Erinaceus europaeus. Next base: position 175,729,759 of record NC_080162.1, on the reverse strand, counting down.
TATAAATCATTATTAAGCCCCTAAAATTAAAATAAAAGCAGTAAACTTGAGATATTTACACACAGTGATATTTAAATACATAGATTAATATGATGTATCAGAAGAAAATTATAAACTTAAAAGAGAAATTTAGTAGGTTTCTTTGTTTTCTTCATCCTTACATGACAGCATTGCTCATAGGTCAGATTACTATTCTGTGTAAAGTGGAGTAAATAATTAATTTTTAGGTAGCATATAACTCTACCATATTTCAAATTTTATAATAATACCAGCAATGTAAAAAGTAATAAATAATTAAAGGGGAAACAACAAGTACAAAAATAATCAAGACCTGTAAAAATAAAAATATGATGTTAATTTCCATAACTGAGAAGAGCTGGCCACAAAAATTTTAGACACATAAAATAGTTTCATCATCACATTTACATGGCTACAAAATTGATTATGGCAACACAGTAATGACTGGAGGAGTCAACAAATGTAGCTTATTAAACAAAGAGTAGCATTAGTTCAACTAGAGGTCAATGCAATGTATGCTTTTTGAATGCCTTGTCTCAAAGTAATGTCTCAAGTTTTCTTTTGAGTAAGCACTTGTTTCAACAAAAGGAAGCATTGCAAATGCCCCTTATCCTACTGGCTTTGTTAAGAGAGGTAAACAAGATCAACAGAGTGCTGAAAAAAAAAAACAGGGAACAAAGATTTTATAACATTTTAAATCTTTTAAATCCTATCAGAGTTTAAAGAAAAAAGCATTGGACACTGTTGAAGCTTCTGAACTGTACTGTCTGCCACTATTGCTAAATCTCTGGGACTCTAGTGATGTTTTTCAGCTGGGAGACTAGAGCATAAACTCAGCTAGTTTTCTTCTACTGTTTTCAACCAAGTTCAAGTGTGTGTAACTCCATGTAGAAATGTGAATTTCCAAACTCTGAAGTTAGTGTTAAGCATTTTCTTACTTTCAGAGTTAGTTAATAACTGATGACTGAATAAAGAAGTTATGACACCTATACTCATTGGACTATTACTCATCAATGTGAAAAAGATAATGGGTCCTTTGGGACAAAATGGATGAAACTGGCAGTGGTTATTCTTCAGTAATGGAGGAAGTAAAGGACAGCTACCAGATAATTTTGGTCCTATGTTGTGGAATATAGAAAATTGAAAGGCATGGACTTGAGAAAACATAAGAGTCAACCCATACCTAAGACCTTAGGATAAACATGGTGGTTATCATTGGGGGGTGGGATTGTGTGACCACAGAACTTTGGTAATGGGAATGGTGTGAAACTATAACCCTGTTATTTTACAGTCTTATAAATCACTCATAAAAAAGATAAAGAATAAGATAAAATTTAAAAGAATATCTCCTAAGCCTTCACACATCAAAGCAACTTGGTTAGATATAAACTTGATGAAGTACTGAGTTTTCACATTTTATTGTTGCAGTGAAAATCATGCCATGAATTCCCTATTTATGCCTGCATATAAGGATGTTCTTAATTAATCTTTTATTCAAAAACTACCTGTATTATATTAGTAACTACATTATTTCATGACATTGACTAGAGCCCAGAAGCAGGTTCCTTTGGCCTAATTAATTTTTTTAAAGCCTTTTTACTCAGCAGGAAGCTGCCTACCTGGATCTTTGAATGAAAAGATATTAATGAAGCTGCAATGCAGATAATTATATTGGAAGTAATGAAGAATTTATTAGGAAGACAGCCATCACGGGCTGTGCAGTATATGAGGCATAAAACTGCTATAAGAAATGACAGTGTAGTTTAGGCAGCAGAGCTACAAAAGGAGAGCCTGGAGATATATTATTTAGTAATAAAGTTCCCATAAAAATTGAAATATGAGGTAGAAAGATTAACATGGTCATACAAGTCATATTTAATGTTCATAGCCAAGTTCTACCTTTTAGAAAGAGTAAACTAAATTTATGCCTACGACAACATGTAACTCAGAGTCCTTATTTATACATTTCATGCAAATGACTTCAGACCTTTGGTTTATAGTTACCAAAGTAATATTTAGTAGCATTTAAATTTATTACATTAACATTGGATCTGAAGCTGTATTTCTGCCTGTCAACTGAGTAACATTTGTAGGTCATGTCATCCATAAATAGAATGCCTGCTAGTTCCTGCAATAACAGTCCCAAATCTATGAACAAAAGATTTTGCATTTTATGTCTCCTTTAAACTGAACTACCACACTCTTATTCAAAACATGAACATACTATATATGTGTATATATATATATATATATATATATATATATATGTGTGTGTGTGTGTGTGTGTGTATGCAAATATATTTCTCATGGCATATTTGTTTCCATGAAGTGTATGCATGATGCTCTAGTAAGAGCAAAGTCTTTTCAGAATAAAAGTTAAACATCTGGATAATCAATTCCTTGATGGATAAACTTGATCAAATGATATAATAATCCTGGTTTCATTTTTTCATCTATAAAAGAAAATAACAATAGCAACTTTATAACATTCTCTCCAAATGCAATTAAATAAAATACAGGTATGTAAAATAGGTGATTTTAGCCTGACTTTGTCAAATAAATTCTTATCATCACAATTAGTGTTGTCAGTACACTCAAAGTACTTTGATAATGGATAATATTTGGAGGAGAGGAAAACACACTTAGTTCCTTAGGTGTACTCCTCACCAAGACACAGAGGAGTACAGACAGAGGTTGATGCTGCTCATGGACAGAAAAAGGGTGAGGGAGCTATTCCTGAGACTAAAAGACTATACTCAGGGACAGCTGGAGCCAGACCAGGCATTTGGCAGTTGAGGCACGCCACTTCCAGGACTGAATTTAAGAAACAACTAGAAAGAGAAAGAGAGAGAGAGAGGAAGAGAAAAAGAAAGGGAGGAAAGAAGGAAGAAAGAAAGAACGACAGAAAGAAAGAAAGAAAGAAAGGAAGGAAGGGAGGAAGGAAGGAAGGAAGAGAAAGAAAGAAAGAAAGAAAGAAAGAAAGAAAGAAAGAAAGAAAGAAAGAAAGAAAGAAAGAAAGAAAGGGAGAAAGAAAGGAAGGAAGAAGAAAGGATTGAAGGAGGGAAGGAAGGAAAGGAAATCAAATAAGCTACAGGTGAGTGCAGACACGTGGTTGTAGTTTGAAAGGAAGTGAAGGAGAGATTTCCAGGACTAAAAAGTGGTGCAGCTGGCACCAAATTTGCTGCTGAGGTATACCACTTCCAAGTCTGAGATTAAGCAAAAAAAAAAAAAAGTTAAAAAGAAAAAATCACCTAAAAACTTACCAATTTACAACTGAGACTGCTTAAGTTTCCAATGCTATTGCCCCACAGAGGCTGGAACAGCAGCAGGAATTCCCTAAACTGACATCAAGGTCACTGAACTGGTCAGGTTTCTCAGGATAAAAATCTCCCTCTCTCCACCAAGATATAGAAACAAAGAAATCAGAAACCTTAGCCACAGCACCTCCTGCTGGCACAAAAAAACTAAATGAGGAAACTGAGAAGTACATGGATAGCAATGACAGAAACCCCAAATGACCAAACAGGCACAGAACTAAGAAAAATGACAGAGATAGAAATCAGAAAACTCATCATGAAATCAACTCAGGAAACTAAACATTCAAGAAGTCAGTGATCATTTACCAAAAAATTACAAAGTACAGAAAAAAGGGGGGAGGGGCTTCAAACAGAACTGCAGGACCTAAAGGACATTTGGAATGCAGTTCAGATTAAAGTAAGAGGCTTTGGAAGTAGACTTAATCAGGTAGAGGAGAGAATTTCAACACTAGAAGACACAACCATCAAACTGAATTTTACCACTATTTGCTGATAACATGATATTATACCACCTAGAGAACCCTGAGGACTCTACCAAAACACTACTGGAAATAATTACTATTAAATAGAGCAGCAGGATACAAAATCATTACACGTCAATCCGTGACAATTCTGTATAAAAACAAGGAGTCAGAGGAAAGAGGGAAAAAAAAGACTCAATTCCACTTACAATTGTCCCCCCAAAATAAAATACCTTGGGGTGACTCTCAAAATGAAAGCTTATAGGAATTCTTATAATGAAAACTCTAGGACATTGTTAAGAGAAATAGAGAAGCACACACGAAAGTGAAAGAATACTCCTTGTTCTTAGGTTAGAAGAATAAACATTATCGAAATGGCCATTCTACCAAAAGCAATCTAGAATTTCAATGCAATCCCTATCAAAATTCCAATGACATTTTTCAAGAAAATTGAAAAACATGTCCAAAAATTTGTGTGGAACTAAAAAAGGTCATGAAATCCAAAGCACTTCTGAGAGAAAAAAGGAAAAAATATGGAGGCATCTTACCCAACTTCAGTTTATATTACATACTAGCAACAGTAATCAAAACAGCATAGTACTGGATTTAAAATTGACACTTGAATCAACGAAACAGAACTGAAAGTGCAGAAATATATACAACCACCTAATATATGACCAAGGTGCTAAATATGAATAGACAGGGCCCTAGATCAGGTCAATGGGGTTTACAGTTTAATTCACATACCTCCTCATGTGTGGGAGATGCTCTCTGCACTAATCCAGCTTTCTAACACTATTCTCAACTGTGACACAATCTTCGTAGACAATACTTTTTTAATGTAACTTTGTTTTATATATATACATGTACATATGTGTATATATATATATATATAATTTTTATTTAAAAAAGGAAACACTGACAAAAACCATAGGATAAGAGGGATACAACTCCACACAATTCCCTCCATTATAACTTCATATCCCATCCCATCCCCTGATAGCTTTCCTATTCCTTATCTCTCTGAGAGTATGGGCCCAGGGTCATTATGGGGTACAGAAGGTGGAAGGTCTGGCTTCTGTAATTGCTTCCCTGCTGAACATGGGCTTTGAGAGGCTAATCCATACTCCCAGCCTGTCTCTTTTTCCCTAATGAGGCAGGGCTCTGGGGAATCAGAGGCTCAGGACACATTGGTGGGGTCCTCTACCCAGGAAAGTCTGGTTGGTATCATGGTAGCATCTGGAACCTGGTGGCTGAAAGAAGAGTTAACATATAAAGCTAAACAAATTGTTGACTAATCATGAACCTAAAGGCTGGAATAGTGCAGATGAAGAGTTAGGTGGTCTCTGTTTTGTAAATAGCTAGTAGGCCTATTTTAGATATATTCCAAAGGGCCCATGACTATACTAGTATTGTTTTTTGTTTGTTTTGTTTTGTTCTTTTTCTGAACATGACATCTGAGATGCAGGTAGATCCAAGTTATTGTCTGGGGAGATGATGTCATGGCTGGAAAAAAAAAGAAAAAAAAAGAAAGCTGGATCAGGGAAGAGAGTAGCTCCAAATATGGGAAAGGTATATAAATAATGTTGACTGTAAGTCCCATAGATTTGAGCTAATCTGGGGTCCATATTCAGTTTAAAAGCCTATGTGACCTCTACAACCCTGTAGATCTGAGCTCACATTCTGTGGTCATGAGTAGGAATGTTCCAAGCTGCCCCAATATCCGTACCTATCTTCCTCAGGTGGAAGATATCCTCCCTTTGGAGAATGAAACATTCTCTACCATGGTTGATCCATGTTGAGGGCAAAGTGCTATGGGGGCCCGCAAAGTGTTGTGCCTGATAGGAATGACCAGTAACAATGGAGAGAGGGATTTATTTGAGGTCTAGGCCCATCTTGTTTGTTTGGGAATCTCAGGACTCCCTGACTAGGGCACCAGCTGATGGGGTGACCTCATAGTGACTAAAGAGTTATCATTAAAGTATGCCAGTCTATTGTCCTTATTCAATTTTGCAGTCCTTACTTTGATAAGGTTAGCTTTGGAGTGACGGAAGGAAGTATAATAGGAGGTAGGTGAGGTGGTTATCTACTTCTAGCTAGACAATATTTCATTAGGAACTTTATGGTGTCTTTTTAGGTCTTTCTACTTCCTTGCTGTATATACTGACTCACTGCAGACTATTTTAGTCCACCTGCATGTAAGCTATCAAGCTCAGGCAAAAATCACTAAAGTCATGGAACTGTATAAAATAATACCCCTGTTATTTTATAATCTTGTTAAAGATTAATAAGTCACTAATATTATTTAAAGTGAACCAAAGAACTAAACAGATAGTTTCCTAGAGATACACACGGCCCATAGACACATGAAGAAAAGCCCCACTTCACTTATTATTAGAGAAATGCAAATTAAAACTGCACTGAGATACCATCTCACACCTGACAGAATGGCTTACATCAACAAAGCAGGAAATGACTCGTGGAGAAATTGTGGAGAAAACGGGACTGTGTTGCATTGCTGGTGGAAATGCATACTGGTACAGTCTCTTTGGAAAACTGTATGGGGATAGTCTTGAATCAACTACAGGTGGAATTACTTGACCCAGCAATATCACTCTTAGACATTTATTAAATGGACACTCAAACACTAATTAGAAGATATATGTATACCCTTATGCTCATAGCTGCATTATTCACAATAGCTACAGAGTAGAAGAAGACTAAATGTCCATCAACAGATGACTTGACGCTTGACGTCTCCTCACCCAATCTGGTCCCCTACGCCTACACTGAACTTCTCTGTTCCAGACTCTTGGAAACAGAGTCAGCTGAGGTAAAGAACAAACACAGACCCACAGACATCACAGACCCCTGCAAGCGTCAACCCGGCTTTGACCTAGCACGTTATGATTGGGCCCTCCTCAATCTCTATCAAACAGGCCATGGCCGGTGCGCCACTATGTTCCATCACTGGGGAGCCAGAGATGACCCGAGCTGCCCCTGCGGCTACAGACAGACTATGATCCACATAGTCAACGACTGCCACCTCTCCAGCTTCAAAGGAGGTCTCAAAACTTTACATCAGGCTCAACCTGATGCTGTTGACTGGCTACGGAAGAAGGGCAAACGCTAGAAGAATAAACAGATGACTGACTAAAGAAAATATATATATGGACCACTAGTCGGCACTCAAAAAAGATGATTTTGTGCCTGTTGGGAAAAAAATGAATAGAATTAGAGGTGATTATGGTTAGCTAAATAAATAAGCAAAGAGGTGAAAGACAACTACAAGATGGTTTCACTCGTCTGTTGTTGGGCACCTGGGTTGCTTCCAGGTTTTAGCTATTATGAATTGTGCTGCTATGAACATAGGAGTACACACCTCTTTTTGGTGGGGTGTTATGGAGTCCTTGGGGTATAACCCCAGGAGAGGAATTATTGGGTCATATGGAAGGTCTATGTCTAGCCTTCTTAGAGTTTTCCAGACTGCTCTCCACAGAGGCTGTACCAATTTACATTCCCACCAGCAATGTAAAAGGGTTACTCTGTCCCCACATCCTCTCCAGCATTTGTTGCTGCTGTCCTTTTTGATGTATGCCATTCTTACAGGAGTGAGGTGGTATCTTAGTGTTGTCTTAATTTGCATTTCTCTGACAATCAGTGACCTGGAGCCTCACATCTTCACTATAGAGCCCCTACTTCCCCCAGTCCTGGCACCCTTGGATAGGGCTCACTTTCCCGTATGCATCTCCCAATCCAAACCAAATAATATTGCATCCGCCGATCACAACCTAACCAAAGCAACGATTGCCATCTCAACATGCTTCACCTCAGAGTGTATCCAGAGACTTCACGTGTGGAATGACAACCCTTCAGCTTCATTACTCGGGTGAGACCTTTCCTTTTATAGTACACTCTAATTTCATCTCAGGTAGTTCACTTTCTAACAAAGTCCCATAACCTAGACATACACCAGTTTCTGTGAGAGAGAGCGTATGTGCACACGTATCCATAAACTACTGCAAAATATATACCTGAAAGCAGGATTACACTAGAGTTTGCAGTGAGTACCTCCCTAACACTTCCTCTCCACTATTCCAAGCTTGGGATCCATGATTGCTCAACAAATTGTTTGGCTTTGTATGTTAACTCTCTTTTCAATCACCAGGTTCCAGATGCCACCAGGATGCTGGATAGGCTTCCCTGGATTGAAGACCCCACCAATGTGTCCTGGAGCTCAGCTTCCCCAGAGACACACCTTACTAGGGAAAGAGAGAGGCAGACTGGGAGTATGGACCGACCAGTCAACGCCCATGTTCAGCGGGGAAGCAATTACAGAAGCCAGACCCTCTACCTTCTGCAACCCTCAACGACCCTGGGTCCATGCTCCCAGAGGGCTAGAGAATGGGAAGGCTTTCATGGGAGGGGGTGGGTTATGGGGATTGGGTGGTGGGAATTGTGTGGAGTTGTACCCCTCCTACCTTATGCTTTTGTTCACTAATCCTTTCTTAAATAAAAAATTTAAAAAAAAAAAAAAAGATGGTTTCACTCATATGTGGAAACTAGAGATCTGATTTACATGAACTTGCCAAAAAAAAAATTCAATCAAGGGAGTCGGGCAGTACCACAGTGGGTTAAGCCTACATGGCACAAAGCGCAAGGACCAGTAAGGATCCTGGTTCAAGCCCCCAGCTCCCCACCTGCAGGGGAGTTGCTTCACAAACAGTGAAGCAAGTCTGCAGGTGTCTATCTTTCTCTCCCCCTCTGTCTTCCCCTCCTCTCCCCATTTCTCTGTCCTATCCAACAACGATGACATCAATAATTAAAACAACAAAATAACAAGGGAAACAAAAGGAAATAAATAAAAATAATTTAAAAAATTTAAAAAACATAATAAAAATTCAAACAAGACAAAAGAAAGCAAACTATTTACAAAACTTGTTAGCACTGTGGTGCTTATATTTGGGAGGCAGGAGAAAGAAAATAATGGAGTTTGGTGGTAGGTGTGGTGTGGAACTATATGTTGTAATCTTACAATCTTGTAACTATTAACAACCAATAAAAATTTAAAAATAATAAAATAAAGTTGTTATGACTAAATTCAATGTTATTTTGATACAGTTTTGAGATATTTACAAATATTTCATTCTGAATTTGAAAATATTTTTATTTAAAATCAATCACATAAAGAATGGGAGTAATATTTCATTTATAAATATTTCGTTGTATTACTTATTAATGAAAGGGCAATAAAGAGAGATGACCAGAACATCGCTCTAGTTTATGATTGCTAAAGCCTGAACTTGAAACTTATCAAGTAGAAGCCCAACTCTTTATCTACTACAACACCTTTCAGGTTATAATATTTCAATTTTATATTATTATTATTATTGCCAACAGGGATATCACTGGGGCTTAATGATAAGTATTTCCAGTGGTCATTTTTCTTTTTACAGATGTTGAGAGACATCAATAGAGAGAAAACGAAATAAGAGAAAGAAAGAGACAACTAAAAGGGAAGACATCTGCAGCAGTGCTCTGCCACTTGGAAACAGCCTCACCTACAAATGGAGATAGGGGTTCACACTTAGTAACATGTGCACTCTACTTGGTAAGCCACCAAGTGGTCCCCAAGATTTTAATTTTAAATACAGTGGTCACCAATACACTGTTATGAGAAAATGGCACCTAAGCAAAGTCCAGAAGGAACTGAAAGTAAAAGTCAAGCAAGAGTCAGGGGAAAGAACATTTTAAGTAGCAAGAATAGTCAGTACAGTCCACTGAGGGTAGAAACAGAGGCATAACAATGGAAGGAATGGTTAGTTGGGAGGTAGTTTACCATGAATGAAGGCAATAAGGTTTTCTTTGTTATATAACTTTCTAAATAGAAACGATCAAAATTTTACCACTCTCGTGAATGAACAATTATTTTAAGTCTTGAACAAGGGCTATGGCATCTATTAATTCATTTGGTTGCTCCCTTCTACTATCTTTGATATGTCACTTTGTGGAAACATACCAGGAGGAAAAGCAAAAGCAATTACATCTCAGTTAGCCTGAGTGGGAGCAAAAGTGTAGGTAAGGGTTCAATAAAAAATAACCTAAGTCCTACTTTGACTTGGGAATTCACTCATCAGGAGGTGTGAAATCATTGGATATGTTCTGGTGTTAGATTCTCAGACAGAGACAAGACCTTAAAGCAGGAACTAATGCTGGCATTATTGACTAGGCGAGTTTATACCCAGCATAAATGTAAAAAAAAAAAAAAATGCTGTCTTAGCAACAAGCTAAACAAGTTACTTTTTTCTTTTCTGTATAGAGTACAATTTCTCTGGGTTATCAGTGGACTCTGGCAGAAGTAGCAGGTCTAAGGTGCTGACCAAGGCCACTTTTATTACAGTAGTAGTAAGTCCCATTTATGCTGAGAGAATGGGAAAGATTGTCACCAATTGCATTTTTCTTCTTCAGCTAAGAGGTTTATCCTAGCTAAGAAGTTAACCCTTTTTTCTCTGTCTCAATAACAGAGGATTATTCATGTTTCAACACACTAATTACAGGGTTGTAAACAGACTGGGGGGAAACAATTGTGAGAGAGAAAAAAATTAGCAGTCTATTATTCTGACTCATTCATATTCTACCAGTGAAACATAAATTCCCCACCATAAATAAACATAGCAGAAAAGCTGAATAGATAACACTTTACCCAGATCAGATGAGATCAAGAGCAGTTTACTAGTCAGTGTGCACAGATCAGTAGAAAAGAAACCACACTCTACTTGAGACTAGAGCAAACCACTGTTAGCGAGCATGAATCAGACCACCATCCACTGTAAGGAAGCAAAGATGTTTATTGACGAATTGCAATCCAAGCCGAGATGGTGACTGGTGTTAGTCTACCAAGCTCGACCCTGAACAAGGCTCAAACCACACAATTTATAGGAATTCAGACTATACTCAGGGAGGGGGAACACATCACCTTGTCAACTTACATCCAATAACAGGCTATAGCAAACACAAAATCCAATCATTTCAAACTTAGCAAAAAGCGGGGTCCATACAAAGCAAAGTGCGGGCTAATTTCAAACCTTACAGAACTAGACAACCAATAAGACTTGACCAGGTATTAGGTCCTCACATCCCCTACCATCATACCAGGCCATCTGGCGACCAGTATACTGCTGGGGCTGTACAGAGGTCCTGATAAGGCTTGTCCCCATGCAGGGTCCTTTGAACAACTTACAAGGCAATGGGTGGCCTTCACTGATTAGGTCCTGTTTATTCAAAGGGGAAGGGGAAAGGAATTTTCCACCTCATACTACAAGCAACTCATACTAAAAGCACTTAACAAACAACTGCATAAAAAGGGAATTTCAAGGCTACTGCCTTTTACATTCCCCACTTGTCTTAGCCGAGAATCAAATCTTTGATTCATCTTCATTTCTTTTTTCTTTTGGGTCAGTGGGATCAGCAACTGTCCTCTTCAAAGGAGTGTGATGAATCTAGTGGCACTTTCTGGCAACCTTTGCAGCAGTTGGTGTACTCAGGATCACAATATAAGGTCCTTCTCACTGGGTGTGCCTTGTGGAGCAGGTAGCAGGTGACAGGGTCCTTCCCAAAGGCTTGTAGCACAGCATTCTAATTGTCCTGCAATACAGGCTGGAGATCTGTAAGAACTTGGTAACAGTTGTGGAATGGATCAGAGACAAGAGCATCACAGATCATGACAGCAGCAGTCTGCCAAAAACCATTTCAAAGGGAGACAGTTTGTTTACAATGGGAAACAGTGTACTCTCAGAAGGGCCTGAGCCAGGAGCGATACCCATCCCCTGCCAGTTTCAAGGGTTAATTTAGTTAAAGTCTCCTTTAAGGTCTAATTTATCTCTCTACCTGCCCAGGGATATGGGGCTCGTTAGCACAATGAAATTTCCAATTTGTTCCCATTTCTCGGGTCACTAACTGAGACACAAAAACAGTGAATGTCTGCTTACCAGAACCAATGGTGAGAGGGAACTCTCCACCTGGGCACTGTCTTATCTAAAATTTTCTTGCTCACTATCTATGCCCCTCAGACTTTATTAGTTAAACCTCTACCCAACTTGAAAATGTGTCTATAAATATACCAAAAAGTCTCTGATATTACTTCTGTAAAATCTATTTAGTCTCTAGTCCTAATCTCTTGCCCATCTTATTTCTCCTTACTGTATCCAGGGTCCTTTGGAAGCAGGGAGCCTTGTAGAATCAATGTCAAGTCTGGCCCTGTTTGCTGTGTAGCTGCACAAGTGGCTTCATCTGCCCTCTAGTTTCTTTTCTGATGTCCGGAACAATGGGTCACGGATGCTTCTTGCAGGGTCCATGCAGCCTCCAGTAGGTTCTTTGTGCTGGATCATCTTCCCGGTGGGAGTAAGGAATCTTCTCTCCCCACACGTCATGTAGCAAAGGCATACCTCTTGGCAGTCATGCATTTGTAGGGAGCCTCAGGATCTGTCTCCAACATCAGGGTGGCAGGGTTCAGGCCGGTGGCAGCACTGAATTTCACTCATGGCTGGTCTAGGAACAGAACTTGGTAGCAGGTTAGGTGAGCATTGGACTTGCCCCAGTGATGGCTTGTCTGCTTTCCTTACCAGCTGTGCCACAGGTGCTATTGTCCTCAGGCATTTTGTCCATCCAGCAGCTACAGGGTCCAATATTTGACAAATAGGCAACGGGTCTGTGCCATGGCCCAAGTTTTTGGGTCAGCACTCCCCGGCTTATGCCTTTAAGTTCGTCCACAAGCAGTCTAAATGGCTTGTTGATAAAACAGCCTTTCTTCCAGTGTCCTTTTTCTTTGCAGTAACATCACTGATCTTTCTCTACCCTTAGCCCCATCTTTCTGACTTTCCTTTTCCCTCTGGGCACTGCCCCAACTTTCTCTTTTTTTTTCTTTCTTTTCTTCCTTTCTTCCTTCCTTCTTTCCTTTCTTTCTTTTTTTTCTAAAGTCTAATGTCAAAACATTTACCAACTTCTTAAAAACCCTCTTAGCAATCTCTCAGCTTTTCTTTAAAATCTTTCTGTCTTCTGTAACTTTTTTTTCTAACACCTGGGGCAGATTTGAGCAACAAAAGGCCAAATTTAGTGTCATTCTATTTACCTTAGAGAAATTTGTGGGCCATTTTACTGCCTCTTGGAGACCCCCTAAGAGAACCTGGCAGTATGATTGAAGGGGTATCACTGCTGTACTCGTACATTTGTAACCAGTAAGACATACACAAAACCAGATTAAGAGCTTACCAAAATTGACAATCTAATGACCAGAATTTGCCTATACATCTCTATGTAATTTTAGAAGGTCTTTTTAACAAACAGATATACCAGTATAGTATATAAAGTCAATATCTAATGTGTTAACATAATAAAATGATCACCATTTTTTAGCATTATTTTAAACTGCTTGGGCAATTTAAGCACAATATCAAAACAGTTTTTGTTAAGATCTTTACTCATCACAAAGCTATCATGAATAAGTGTAGATATAAAACTCTTAATAGATTTTACCCCTTAGAACTCTAATATGGCAACTTAAAAGGCTAAAATAAACCTCATAACTTAAATATTCAAAATAATAATTTTGTTAAATCAGGATTTGCCAAAACAAATATTTTATCAGACCAAAAATACCATTTGCCAAGAATAAATCTCTGACAGCGTCTTAAAACAAACCAGATAATTTTTAAAAGCAGAAAGATATAAAGAGGAAAACCAGAGCCTCAGGCTAGGAAATCATTAATATAACCACTGTGTTATTTTTCACTCACCTAAGCCAGTTCTACTTCTTTAGTTGAGAAGGTATTTTAAAACGTTTACATGTCAATAACCTTTCTGCCTTTTTTTTCACACGAGATAGAGACACATCTTCAGTGTGTGATACCTAACTTGAGAGACTCTGTTTGAATTTTAAAGAGCATACATTTAAAAGTTATCTTTTTAACCTCCTGTAGCAATTTTTATAACCGGGATCTCTAAACCAAATTCAGTTTAACTAAATTTTTTTTTTTAACTTTAAACAAACTCTAATTACTTAGAGAGTTAACACATACTAGTGACTTCTCAAAGCATTTCCAGTGTCAGACAAATGCCAAATTTGCTGTGGACCAATATCTATAAAATAGATAATTTGCATATCAATTTGGAGAAGATGAATTGTCACATTAAATACTTAAGACTTTAAATCTTTAGCTGTCTTAGCAAATGAATTTTTACCCTTATATTACCACATAAGAACTGTATTGAAAACTCCTTTTTTTAAAGAACTTTGATAAGAATGCAGCTTTAAAGTTACTTACACTTTTAACCTTAAGATTAACATTTCTTAGGCCACAAAAACAGACCTAAAACACACATATAAACATGTAAGACATCTCATAGCCACCTTTTTATCATTTATATATCTGGGCTGATTGCTTAAGGGAAAAGAGCAGCTTTTAACCAGTACAGACACATCTTAGCAACATACCTGGTCAAACACAAACTTAGATCTGCACTCACACAATTTTTTAAGATGAAACATCTCACATTTATATACTAAGATTTTTCTTTTATCCAATAGCTCCTAGGAGAACCTTAACTAGCCCTAAAAAAAACAAGGAGGAAGAAACAAATTCTTTCAGCTTCTCTCCACGAGGAGCCCAAGAGGACCAAGGACAGTTTTCAGACAGCTCCAGTCAGCTCCGGGGGCATGGGTAAAGCCACACGCACACCAGCACTATCACCCATCTGCACCCATGGGCCAGTCCCAGGTCACAGCCACACCAAGGCAGGGCGGGGTGTCGCCCCTGCACTAGAGCTACTGCCTGGCCTGGCTCCAGGCCCCTGCTGTGACCAGCCAGCCTGACTCCTGTGAGGGCGGGGTGGCACCCTCAGGGTCCTGCCTGGACCAGCCTGAGGACATGGTTCTGTTACTCAGGCTTAAAAGAGAGACAAAGACAAGGCAAAATTCAGCTGGCAACTTCAGGCTGGAACCAAATCTGGTCCCGTCGCTCTGAGATGATTTTCTAATGTTGACCAAAAAGACACAGGGACACAAAAAAAACACAGAAACACATCTTACATCAAAGGTGGGCCACTCTGAGGAACAAAAAGTCATGAGTTTATATTTATGGACTCCTACCCCCAAACTATGAGTAACCAGGTCCAGTGGGGTAGATGCCGCCTGGCCCATTCCTGCAAAGTGGAAGTAAGTGAACACGAAACACAGACTGACAAACAGACAAGACACACACAGACAGACAAGCGTGCTTAACAAATGTCCAGACAATACCTAACACCCCAGATTTCACGGGTTCTTTTTATATTTTTTCTTACAGCCAGCTGGCACACTGTTCTCTCATTCTCACACAGTTTTTCCCTATCAACCCAAAGGGTGTCCACTTGGGACCTTCTTCCCTTTTTGGGCTGCAAGAAGTTTTTATTAATGGAGACTCCAGTTTTTCTAAAATTTTTTTAACCTTTAACCTCCTGTGGTACCGTAACACAAAATAAGGGAAGGAGACAAACGAAGAGACAACCAGCTAAGACTACAAGGCCGACAAGACAGATAGTTAGTGGGGAAAATGGAACTGACATCCGAAGGACGTCAGACACTCAACTGTGCCCGCCTGGCCGGGCCCCTCGTGGAACCTTAAGGAGTCTTAGCTTTAGGGGTAGCCGTATAATCCCCGGCCCTGGTCTCAACTGAGTTGAGAATCCCCGTTTAGCTGAGACGACTCCACGGACACGCAGGTTAGGGCCCACTCAGGCCCCGTAGCCTTAAGGCCGTGAGGCATGTGGCATTCACACACACACACACAACGCATGCAGCAGATCACTCACTCAGTCAAGATTGGGCAATTACCATTCCGGCCACCGCTACTAAGGAATGTTGCCAGTTAGGCCTTCAGGAGTCACCGGAGAGTAGCTCCGGCCAGACCCCCTCAATTGCACTAACAGGCTCAGCCTTTTCGCGAATTGCCAAAGTGAGGAAAAGTAAAAGAGACAGACAAAGAGTGGCCACGAAGGACGGTTCGGAAGCAGACCCTGTTCCAGATCCTTAGGTGGACCCTGTTTCAGGTCCTTGGGTGGACCCTGTTCCAGATCCTTACCCTAGCAGCCTGGGAGTCGTCACTCTCCAGCACTGCAGTCTGGGATTTTAACGCGGCGTCCCGCAATCCACAGACCCCCAGGCCCCACGGGGACTTACACAAAAATCAAGCTTGACTCACTGGTTCTCTGGAGGCACAGAGCTAGAAAAGAAATGGTACCATACAAAATTCAGGCCTGACTTACCGGCGCCGGGCAGGACTTCCAAGGCCTCCGAGGGTCCGGACCCAGGATGGGGTGTCCTCAGGAGTACCCGTCTGAGGTATCTCGCTGGGACCTCCAAATGTTAGCGAGCATGAATCAGACCACCATCCACTGTAAGGAAGCAAAGATGTTTATTGACGAATTGCAATCCGGGCCGAGATGGTGACTGGTGTTAGTCTACCAAGCTCGACCCCGAACAGGGCTCAAACCACACAATTTATAGGAATTCAGACTACACTCAGGGAGGGGGAACACATCACCTTGTCAACTTACATCCAGGGAGTCGGGCTGTAGCGCAGCGGGTTAAGCGCAGGTGGCGTAAAGCACAAGGACCGGCATAAGGATCCCGGTTCGAACCCCGGCTCCCCACCTGCAGGGGAGTCGCTTCACAGGCGGTGAAGCAGGTCTGCAGGTGTCTATCTTTCTCTCCTCCTCTCTGTCTTCCCCTCCTCTCTCCATTTCTCTCTGTCCTATCCAACAACGATGACAACAACAATAATAACTACAACAATAAAACAACAAGGGCAACAAAAGGGAATAAATAAATAAAATTTTTAAAAAATTAAAAAAAAAAACTTACATCCAATAACAGGCTATAGCAAACACAAATCCAATCATTTCAAACTTAGCAAAAAGCGGGGTCCATACAAAGCAAAGTGCGGGCTAATTTCAAACCTTACAGAACTAGACAACCAATAAGACTTGACCAGGTATTAGGTCCTCACATCCCCCTACCATCATACCAGGCCATCTGGCGACCAGTATACTGCTGGGGCTGTGCAGAGGTCCTGATAAGGCTTGTCCCCATGCAGGGTCCTTTGAACAACTTACAAGACAATGGGTGGCCTTCACTGATTAGGTCCTGTTTATTCAAAGGGGAAGGGGAAAGGAATTTTCCACCTCATACTACAAGCAACTCATACTAAAAGCACTTAACAAACAACTGCATAAAAAGGGAATTTCAAGGCTTCTGCCTTTTACAACCACCAGGGACTGTTAGAGGCTGTGCTTTTGTTTGTTTATTTTTAGAAATAGGAAAGATGTGTGCCCTTGGTTCATATCTTTAAATAATAAAATATTTTTAGTTTGAGATCTAGATTGATGTAGCTCATCTTGCTAGGTATAGGGTCTTTCCTACTGACTAAGAGTCTTTTTTAAAAAATATGTATTTATTTATTTTCTCTTTTGTTGCCCTTGCATTTTTTTGTTTATTTTTTTGTTTTGTTAGTTATTATTGTTGTTGTTGTGATTTTTATTTTTTTTATTTATAAAAAGAAAACATTGACTAAACCATACGATAAAAGGGTTACAACTCCACATAATGCCCACCACCAGAACTCTGTATCCCATCCCCTCCCCTGATAGCTTTCCTACTCTTTAGCCCTCTGGGAGTATGGACCCAAGGTCATTCATTGTGGGATGCAGAAGGTAGAAGGCCTGGCTTCTGTAATTGTTTCCCCGCTGAACTTGGGTTTTGACAGGTGGATCCACATTCCCACCCTGTCTTTCTCTTCCCCTAGTGAGGAAGGGCTCTGGGGAAGTGGAGCTCCAGGACACATTGGTGGAGTTGTCTATCCAGGGAAGTCTGGTAGGCATCAAACTAGCACCTGGAACCTGGTGGTTGAAAAGAGAGTTAACATACAAAGCCAAAAAAATTGTTAACCAATCATGGACCTAAAAGGTGAGTTGGGCATTCCTCCATTTTGTAGATACCTAGTAGGTATATTTTAGTTATATTCCAAAGGGTTTGTGGCTATCCAATTTTTTTTTCTTTTTTCCCCTGAGCCTGAAATCTGATATACCAGTAGATCCAAGTTATTGTCTGGGGAGATGATGTCATGGCTGGAAAAGGAACAGAAAGCTGGATTAGGGAAGAGAATGTGGAATATAAATATTGTTTACTGTAAACCTCATCAATTTTATGTGATCTGAGGCCCATTTTCAGCTTAGGACCCTATGTGATCTCTGCATCCCTGTGGATCTGAGCTCACATTCTGTGGTCATGAGTAGGAACATTCCAAGCTGCCCCAATATCGACCCATCTTCGTCAGGTGTAGCATAGAGTATGTTGTCCAGCCTCCCTTCAGTGGATGGAACATTCTCTACCATTATTGATCCTTGAGGGCAAGGTCCTATGGGGCCCACAAAGGGGTCTGTTCTGCTGTTCCTGATAGAGATGACTGGTAACAATGGAGAGAGGGATTTATTCAAGATCTAGGTTCATCATGTGTGTTTGGGAATCTCAGGACTCCCTGAATAAGGCCCCAGCTGATGGGATGCATTGATTAGGTTGGGATTGGTGGATGCTATATCATTTGGTATGAATTGAGAGAAGCATGCAGGAAAGTGAGCCCCACCCTAGAGGTTCCAGGACTGGGGAAAATATAGGATCTATAGAGGAAGAGGTTCCTGCTGTCTTAGGGTTAAGAAGACAATAGATAGTTATTGCTATAATCACATTATTTGGCAATTGAGTTAACTTTGAAATATCCCTTTGTTAGGATTTCCTGTACCTTATACAACATCGCCATAATTTATGTCCTTTGACATTATTTGTATATAGCTTTTACTAAGGGTCTCACTATGTGTATGGGGGATATCTGTAATCTCAGGTAGACATTATCTAACTTTATCTTACTTAGATTTCACATTGTACTTATGCAAAACTTTAAGATCAACTAAAATTGGAGCTAAAATCTCTGGCCTTTCTTGGGCAAGTACACAGCCTGAGTGTGTACCAGTAAGTGTATGTGTGCAGGTGTTCTTTCCTATGTCTACAGTTTCCTTTGAGAATGTGCATTTTCTGTTACGCATCTACATACAGACATAATATTTATATCATTTAGGTTACTTATTTTTTTATCATTTAAATGGGTTGATTTTGTGTTAATCTGAGAAATACACTTATTTGTCTTCAGCATCTTTATCTACTATGGTGTTTAAACAGTTTGCCTCATTTAGTAGGTCTCTTAATTATAAATGCTAAACATTACTTTATTTGATTTCTACTAGTATTTATCCCTTGTTAATGGATTTATGAGCTCAGTAATATTCCTTGGTCCAATTCTAACCTTGTAGTTGAGAACATTATTTCTTCACAATTGCCCAGACTTCCATTATTTCATACAAGACAATTATATATATCCACATGATTATAATGAATTTTACATTAGCTTCTTCTTGTCTTAAATGTATAATAATTACCTCAGGTGTTCAAAATATCAAAATAATCATTGCAGCACATTGCATTTTCCACATTTCACAGTTTCATTCCTCCTCCTACTGTTTTGTATTGTTAAACTATAAATAAACTTTAAACATTTTGAATGTTTAGCTGTAATAAATCATTAATGATAACAGATAAATAATTACAAAGTAAAGTGAAAGCTATTATTTGCCCCTTCCCTTTTGTGGTATCTTTTTTTTTTTTTTGGAGATAATTAATGTTCTAATAATTGCATGCTTATCTCTACTTAGAACAACATTGCTACATATAATAAACCAACACTGTTCAGTAATATGTTCCCAGATCATAAGAATACCCCCCCCAAAATAGTAAAGGAACAACTGCTTTATTAGTCATACCAGCTACTGTAACAAAGGTAGTTTATCCCATTGTAATTTTTATGAGTCAAGCAATTATCTCCATTTTTCAGATGAAGAATTTAAGACTCAGAATACAAAATGTGTAGCTAAACCAAAATAACTAAATCTAAGTCTTGTAATTTCCAAATCTTTGCTCTTTCAGTATACCATATTACAAATTTCTGTGTACCCCAAATCAAAAGGAAACTTAGAACAGTGTTTTTATGGTGTCTTCCCCACCCCCCAACCTATTAGATTATTTTTCTCCTGTCTGTCAGTTGTCTTTTATATTTGTAAAAGTTGCCAAAGGAGAGTGCAGGTGGAGAATGTTAAAAGCAAGGGAAACAAAAGGCTAACAACCTTAAAGTCTACTCCAATAAAATTATTGCTTGTAGTTTGCAAGAAACTTTGTTGCAAACAGATAAGTCTCTTTCCTTCTTATTATGCAGAAAGCTTTTCTTTGTCTCACCTTCTTTTGTATTTCAGCCACAGCCATGGATTAAAATATTGATGAAATTGTGGCAAATCCCACCCCCATGACTCCATTTTAGCCTCAAACCAGTAAGCAGTGCAGTATCTTTCAAAATGTTTTATTAGGTGAGAGAAATAGTTTGACTTTTCAGATCAGACATGCTAAAAAGAGGCAATCTTTGGAGTGTTTTATCAAGCATCTAAACCCTTGGAGTTTTCCTGCCACTTACGCTGTGTCTATCTACACATTATCTTGTATTTTAAATTTTCTTTCTAGAGCTTTTATAGTTTGTAATCTGTCCCAGGAGCAGGCTTAAATGACAGACTTCATGGAATTATTTTTCTTTCAAGGTAAAAGAAAGAAGGAAAGAAGGAATATTTTCCAAAGGAAAAAAAAGTTATTTGGAAAGAGAAATTCTCTAAAGGACAGAGCCACCGTGAGTAGTTCTACCTTTTACTATTGCTTCAGCTCCACTGTGTAGACTTATGAGGCCACATTAAGTTGTGAAAGGGGACTTCGGGAAAGAGCAGAGCAGCAGAGCAGAATGATCTTAAGAAAGAGAAGAAAAAGAAGGAAGCACATGAAAGCAGTATGACAGTCCTGTTAAGAATGACAAGGGACCCCAACCTAGTAGATATAATACTTATGTTAACAATACAGACCTTAGGTGGGTCAGCCCTCAGGCTCCAAAACCTCTTGTAGAAAAAAAATATATATATATAAATATATATATACACAAAAAGAAAAGAACTTTTTTTTTATGAAAGAAAAATATTTTAACAAATGCACTCTTTCCAGAATAAAATATGACTGAAAATGTGATAATCTTGTTAAGCTTCTAAGTGTGATATAGTCTCTAAAGTTTCATAAAATGTTGACTTTAATTTTTATCAAAAGTGAATCTAACATGGGAAAAGTCCTGATAGTTATTCAGTGATTTCATTAATGATATATTAGTGATATTAGGAATGTTAGAGACACATGACTTTCTGAAATGCTGAAATGAATTTTGACAAGATAAACAGAAGCAAAGTCAAAACATGTCATTTAGAAAGTCAAGGAAGTAATAAATTATCACACACTCTTTTCTATTATAATTAAAATTATAATTTTAGAACAAGTAAAATGAGTCAAAACAATAGTCTTAAAAATTAGAAAATGGTCCTAAATTTTGATGTTACTGTTTTTTGAAATAACATAATAATTCCTATACAAAGTCTGAAATAGACATCTGAAAGCTTAGTTTTAGAAAGGTACATTGTGGGCTGAAGAGATAGCATAATGGTTATTCAAAAATCTTTCATGCCTGAGACTTCAAGGCCACAAGTTCAAACCTACAGCACTACCATAAATCAGAGCTGAATAGTGTTCTGGTACCAAAAAAAAAAAAAAAAAAAAGTCAGGACCAGCAAAATGGCTCACTTGCTAGTGCTTCTTCTCCATCATTGGGTTGACAGAGGTTTCAACCCGACACCTAGGACACATTAGTACAATGGCTCTTATGTAACCTTAAGAAATATAAGAAAGAATGTAATCTTTTTTCTCCTAGCTCGGATCCATCCATAGACTTGCACAAGTCTTTATCTATTGTCTTTGTGTTTATCATATAGCACCCAAGATGGCAGAGACATGAAATATTAGTCAGAAGAGACAGTATGGCTGACCATCTATAGATGTCACAATAGCCTGTGACACAATAGCCTGTCCTTTTTCACCTGTGCAAATCACAAAGACTAAGTCAATCCATGCAAATATAAATCAGCTAATCATGGGAAAGGGGTAGAGGAGTAGACTAAGGAACTTCCATAAACCCAGAAACTATTCCCGCTGTGTAGAATTGCTTCCTGTCTGCACTGCCTTTCCTTACTTTCAAATAAGGCTTTTGTTCGAGTATTATTCTGCTTCTTTTACCTATCCTTAACTACATTTTTCTACCTTTTGTAGTACTTGGAGCTAGGATGTTTCTCATTTCATAAGATCAAGCCAGTACACTAATTTAAGTTTGTATTTAAAATTTGGGGCTCCAGCAGGCCGGGCAAGCTTCGCGGCAGTAGACAGAGACGACCAGAGACACATGGCTGGGCAGAGAAGCTTTATTCATGAGCGGGCAAACATGTGCTCTCCTGTCTTTCTGCTCTGGTAGCAGAGAGACCCTTAAACTAATCACCACACAGATCTGTCCTGCATCTTTCTCCTCACGCGGTGGCGCCAAGAACTCTGGCACTCTGTAGCGTAGGGGGCAGGGAGAAAGAGGGCCCGTGAAACTAGCAAGGGCCAAACCAATTTCTCCTGGCGGGGGGAGAGCGAGACCAAACCAATATGAAACATACCAACAAAGTTGGTGCTTTTTCTAATTAAATCTATATGCTTTACCAAATCCTGGGGTACCATATGAATTATTTCTATGGATGAATCAAAAATTCTCAAAATAGCTAGTTACAGAATCATTCACCAAGCTCTATACTTAATAACAATAACACCTCTACATTTCTGGCAAAACTAGAGTTTCCAAACTTAAATGCCTAACATTCTATTCCTTGATTTTCCTAGATAGTTTCAACTGAATTGGTAAGATAAAGTTACATATAATATTGCAAATGTAACAATTTATCCCTTCATGCAAAACACTAGTATACAGAGATTGATGTCTGCAGCACAAGGCAGAAAAGAACTGATTTCATCTGGATTCATACTTATAGGAGGAAATGTTAAAGAATTCTAACAGTGTATAAGTTGAAAAATATAATGCAAAAGTTTTAAAATGCAGAAAGTCATGTGTTCCGTACAACTCTGATTTTATGTTCTCTAAGGCTTTGCACAACAGACTTTATTTTAAAATATTCATAAGTAATCTGGTTTATAGAAAAACACCTTCCTTCATGGGAAATATGATGCTTCATATTTTTATTGTATCCTTCTTAGATTTATTTCCTACCATTTAGTAAAATACACCCTGTGCTTTCAAAAAAACAAATGAATAAAATAGCCTCTTTTACAATCTCTTAAATACACTATGTTTGTTCTTCTTTTTGGTGTGATCTGGACCTTTTGCTCACCTAAATATGTCCACCAGTATTCAAAACCTAGCTCAAAATAGGACTATTTGCTTCAAGTTCTGCTTTGAAAAATTTACAGTTTTATGAGACATTTGATAGCATATCCCTATTTCATTGTAATGTGTTATTTATGTGTCTTTCACACTATCTATGATGTACCACTGGGTTTTATAAACTTTTTTTATCTGTGGCCCTCACAGTAGGCATCAAATGTTGAATAAATGAATAAAGACAACATATTATAAATTTTTCATAGAAGTGCATTTATATAACTTCTTGCTATTTTAATGTAGAATACAATAGGATATGTACTCAAAATCTGAAGGTCAGTGCCTACAAGTTAGAGGTCTCACTGAATATCATGTACATAACTGCTCCCCTTATAATTTTATCAGATATACAGTGCTCATGATGTCCTCTGAAAAATAAAATAAAAACTCTTATATTCTTTTACCTAATAGAAAACTTAGAGAGACTTTCTGCTTCTTGTTGAGTCATGTTATACTACATGATTTAAAAAATATTTATTTATTTATTTATTTATTTATTTATTTATTTATTTATTACCAAGAGAGAAAAAGAGTGGATAGAATGAACCAGAGCACTACTGTGGCATGTGCAATGGTGATTAAACTCAGGACATTTAAGTTCACTGTTATAGTCACTGTGCCACCTCTTGAGACCCCCTACTTTATTTGTTTATTTATTTATCAGTTTATTTTAGATAGAGACAAAGAGGCAAGGAGAGAGTGTGAATGAAACCATAACATAAAAGCTGCCTTCCATGTGGTAGGGAGTCAGACATGGCAAAGCAGCACAGATCCAAGTGAGCTATTTTGCAGGCCTTTTTACATGACTTTATAAAATATCCTGTTTTACTTAGCCAGTTCACAACTGTCACTTCTTTTTGCCTTGACTTTCAACTCTATGTATAATATTGTCTCCAATATTCCAGTGTTTTATGCCAGTTTTTTCTCTGGGAGTCGAATAAATAAAAGGTAGTGAGGGACAGGGTACAAGGAAGGAACTGAAATGAAAGGAAGTGGTTGAAAAGAACAAACTCCCTGTGCAAGAAGATGGTTTATATCCATGTGTGCCACTTTTACCGAGAGTGCAGCCAAGCTTTGTGCTCCCTGAAGCCTTTAAAAGTCCTACAACACTGGGGAAAGGGTTATGCTACTTCTCTCTCTGCCTCTCTCAATCCCTGTTTCTCTCTCTCACCCTCTCTCTCTCTCTCTCTCTCTCTCTCTCTCTTTCTCCTTCCCTCCCTCCCTCCCCCCTTTCTTCCCTCCTACTCTCCCTCTCTATGTCAGAAAAAATTGGGCTAGAGTCATACATCCCTGTGATAAAAATAAAGAATTTTTAAAAATACAAAACTCCCAGTTATAAAATAAATAATTTTTGTGAATATAATGCATAGCATGGTGACTATAATTTATTGCTGATGCAAAAAATTTCTAAGACATATGGTTTTAAATAAATTACCATGAGAAAAAAATGTGACACTATATGTTGTAGTGGATATTAGTCTAAGGATTATTTTACAGTATATAGAAATCATTGTGCTACACACATCTGCAAATAATAAAAGACCAATTAGCTCTAAATTTAAAAAAGTAAAAGGAAACTTTTTGAAGAGCAAAAAAGAGTATCATGATAAAATATTAAAGAAATAAAAAGATGACAGAAAAACTTGGTTTCAAAGAGGAAGGAAAATTACTACTTGATAGAAAATAACTCTAGGAACTGAAAGGCTCAGTCTGTTCAGGTTTCTTTATCACATACTCAAATCAATGTCTTTTCTTTGTCTGAGGTCTGATTACATTTTTTTTAAGTACACTAAATGCAGTAAGTGAACAGGATTACTGTACTATCCAAGATGTCTCTAGGCCTTTAGTACAAAACCTAGGGAGAAGTAAGTTTGAGCCAGTATGTGGTGATTAGTGATTTGATAGACTTGGTTAAGCCTCAGAATCAGAAGTTCAGATTATTTAACAAGCTTCTCAGGCTTCCATTCCCTAAAAGAGAAACTAAAGAAAAACAGATGACAAATTTATATTCTGGTTGTCAGATCTAAATAGGAATATTGTGTGCAGTGGTAAGGCTGTCCTGTGCCAATTTCACATTTTGTTCTTTGGTAACTAGACAAGACCTGTTCTGCCAATGAGCTGACAGGTTGAGAGTACTTCAGGTTCCACAGAGCCATGAGAACACTGTACTTTTCACGGTGGTTCTTTATTACACTGGGAAGGACAATATTCATGATAAAGTAAAGTAATGATTGATTATCAGTAGGGAAGGTCTTCCATTTTTTTGAGTGTGCAAGTTAAAACCTGGCATAGTCAGTCAAAATATTTCAACTAGCATGGATCATGTATTGAAATGAGAAAACTGTCACCTAATACGGCTAGGTAGATGAAGAGATTGGTCAAGCCCAGCTTACTGTAGGAGGCACTCTTAATTCTAAACTTAAGTCAGCAGCATAATGATTATGAGCAAGGAGCTTTACAGAGTATGTCAATTTTAAAAGCAGCCCACCTGCATGTTAGCTGTTGGTCTCAAGTAAAAATTAGTAAAGTCATGGGCCCTTAGAATATATTTAAAATAGACCTATTAGCTCCTTCCAACATGAAGGCCTCAAATCTCATCTGCTCTACTCTTACCTTTAGGTTCCTGATTATAAACAATTTGTTCTGCTTTATATCTTAGTGCTTTTCAGCCACCAAGTTGCAGATGCTACCATGACGCCAACTTGACAGGGCAGAGGACCTCACCAATGTGTCCTGTCACCCCACTTCCCCAGAGCCCCACTCCACTAGGAAAAGATAGAAACAGGCTAGGAATATGGATCAACCTGTCAATGCCCATGTCCAGTGGAGATGCAATGGCAGAAACCAAACCTCCCACCTTGCACCCTATAAAGATGTGTGGTCCATAGTACTAGAGGGATAAAGAATAGGAAAGCTTCCAGTGGAGGGGATGGGATACAGAACTCTGGTGGTGGGAATTGCATGGGATTGTACCCTTCTTATCCCACAGTCTTGCTGATAATTATGAAATCACTAATAAAAAATTAAAATTAAAAAAATACCTCACTTTGTTATGTACACAACCCAGGTTCAATACCAATGCCCATTGATTGCATTGAAGGAAATTTCAGTTCTGTGGTCTCTCTCTCTCTCTCATAATTAAAAATAAATAAATAGTACTTTCAACAAAAGATAAATTAAAAGCATATTAATCCACATCCGACCAGACTTCCAAATTAAAAGGATGATTACTCTTTTCTATCATGTGGTTCAAGTAGCAAATGCATTGTACCACTCCAAGAGCTAGTAGGTTTTACACTATGGCTGCCATTAGGTTACATGGGTACCAATGAAAGCCTTCTTTGAGATTTACTTATTTTGAGACCTTAAGCATTTCCTCACGCCAGTCCTTGTGCTTTGTGCCACGTGCGCTTAACCTACTGTGCTACCGCCCTACTTCCAAGACCTTAAGCATTTCCAATAAGAAAAGAAACAATATCATGGTCCAGAAGGTGGCACAGTGGATAAAACGTTGGTCTCTCAAGCATGAGGCCCTGAGTTCAATCCCCACTGCACATGAACCAGAGTGATGTCTGGTTCTTTCTCTCTCTCCTATCCCTCTCATTAATAAATAAAATATTTTTTTAAAAAGAAAAGATATATAGGAAAAATAAGAAACCATCGAAAGTATATATATATTAGTTCAAATGCTAACTTGCAGGTGTTGAGTTTTTGCAACTTTGCATCCTTTTTTGTGCAACAAAACCAAGATGGGCTTGGGTTTTGAGAAGTAAATAAAATTGGCCTGAAGCTTGTAATTTAGAGGGTAGGGCAATCTTTTCTTGGGTGAAGTCATGCAGTTACATTCTTTTAGCTTGAATTGAACCAAGACCAAAACTTAAAAATACTACTCTACTAGTAAGGACCCCAGATCCTTGGCTAGATAGAACTGGACTGTGGAGAATATGAGCTCAGAGCTACAGGGATGCAGAGGTCACATAGGCTCCTAAGCTGAGTATGGGCCCCAGAACAGATCAAATCGATGGGGTTTACAGTCAACAATATTTATTTACCTTTCCCACATTTGGGAGCTACTCTCTTCCCTGATCCAGCTTTCTGGTCCTTTTCCTAGCCATGACATCATCTCCCCAGACAATAACTTGGATCCACCTGAATATCAGATTTCAGGCTCAGGGAAAAAAAAAGAAGATAAAAAACTAGTATAATCACGGGCCCTTTGGAATATACCTAAAATAGGCCTGCTAGCTATCTACAAAACAGAGACACCCCCCCCCCCATCTCTTCATCTGCGCTATTCCAGCCTTTAGGTCCATGATTAGCCAACAATTTGTTTGACTTTATATGTTAACTCTCTTTTCAGCCACCAGGTTCCAGATAATACCATGGTGCCAACCAGACTTCCCTAGACAGACAACCCCACCAATGTGTCCGATTCCCCAGAACACCACACCATTAGGGAAAGAGAGAGACAGGCTGGGAGTATGGATCAACCTGTCAACACCCAAGTTCAGCGGGAAAGCAATTACAGAAGCCAGACCTTCCACCTTCTGCACCTCATAATGACCCTAGATCCATACTCCCAGAGGGATAAAGAATAGGAAAGCTATCAGGGGATGGGATTGGGTATAGAGTTCTAATGGTGGGAATTGTGTGGAGTTGTACCCCTCTTATCTTATGGTTTTGTCAATGTTTCCTTTTTAGAGAGAAAGAAAGAAAGAAAGAAAGAAAGAAAGAAAGAAAGAAAGAAAGAAAGAAAGGAAGGAAGGAAGGAAGGAAGGAAGGAAGGAAGGAAGGAAGGACTGGGCTGTGGAGTCTACACAATGAGATTATTTTGAATAATCTACATACTACTGATTTGGAATTGAGACCAAAGCTGCAAGTACAGAGGATGGTCTGAATTCAAAGGGTTATGTAAACCAAGAGAAATGTTGAATTACATGTGATCTGAGGCTGGGTGCCGGTGTACCTGGTTGAGTGCACATGTTAGGATGCACAAGGACCCTCACTCAAGCCCCCAGTCCCCATCTGCAGGGGGAAGCTTTGGGAGTGGTGAAGCAGTGCTGCAGGAGTCTCTCTATCTCTCTTCCTCTCTATGTCTCCCTTCCCTCTAGATTTCTGATTGTCTTTATCCAATAAATAAATAAAGATTTAACTATGTTAAAAAATCAATGTGATTCATAAAATGACCACAGTGTTCCATAATTTAGTATATAAGACAATGTTAAAATAAGTTACCCCAAAGTGACAAGCACATAGGGAAATCTTGAACTTTAGCCTTTCCAGAGTCACAGGATATTTGCCCAGTCTGGAGGATGAAATGAAATGCAGTAAGATTTGCCTTGCAGGGAGTCAGGCCGTAGCGCAGCGGGTTAAGCACAGGTAGTGCGAAGCACAAGGACTGGGTGTAAGGATCCAGATTCGAGCCCCTGTCTCCCCACTTGCAGGAGAGTCCCTTCACAGGCAGTGAAGCAGGTATGCAGGTGTCTATCTTTCCTCCCCTGCCATGCCCCACTCAACTCCAGAATGATGGGTCTGACAGGGTCAGCACCCTAGAAAACTCTCTTCAAGGAAGAAGAATTCTGGGAGTGGGTCTTGGCATTCTGAGCAGATCTAAATTGAAAACTCTGATTATTGTTTTCATTATGTACCTGGTAATGATGCTGTATAATCGGGGACAAACAGCCCCTGTTCCCAGATTAGATACGGATGAACAGGAAATGAGGTGGACAAAGTTATGGGTCATCAAATACATAAAGTTTTAGGAAAAATTCTTAATAATACTTACCTCCTCTTATGAAATATGTTAAAACTCTACGTAAAATACTATCTGCTAAGCCTATTACTCAGAAATGCATCACCCCATAAAGTACAACATTACTGTGTTAAACTGCAAGGCCACCTAATCAAGAAATGAGCTTTACTTTCTGTTTCAGATATTGTTTATGTAAGGCTGAAAGATATATATAAGTTCTCACTGGCTGAATAAAAATGGAGTTCAGATTCACCCTCCAACAGAATGTGGTGTATTCTGTTCTCCCCTCCCCTGACCCACCAGGTGGTCACCTTCAGAATTCCCTGATCCTTCCTGCTGCTCTTCTGCTGTAGCAGTCCGTTGCACTCCCCCTCTCTGTCTTCCCCACCTTTCTCCATTTCTCTCTGTCCTATCTAACAATGACGACATCAATAGCAACAACAATAATAACTACAACAACAATAAAAAACAAGGGCAACAAAAGGGAAAATAAATAAATATTTTTTAAAAATTTTAAAAAGATTTGCTTTGCATTAACATAAAATGTAATATGAATAAAATTTTATTTCATGAACTGAAGTTCTGCCAAAGAAGTATAATTCTTCCTTAAGAAATAATCAAGGAGTCAAGACTCTTGGTGAGGTGAGGGAAATAAATCATCTGAACGCCTTTTAAGTTCTTTAAGGTGTTTAAGTAATCAAGCAAACATGAAGACAATAAGATAAAAAGGTAAAACGATATTTGTGAACAACACGTGTACTTCCTGTACATGTGTTAGAGTCTCACATATCCTGAGAAAGTTCCAGTACAAAGGATTCTGGGAAGGAGAGAGGGCCAAGAAGGAAGAGGCATGAGTTCTATCTTCTCCAGAAATAATAAGGGAAAGTTCCAGGCAGATGAGAGTAGCATCAGACCCCGGTGCCACTCCCATTCCAGTTCTGGATGTCACATAAGATCTGGGTCATGTTCAGCAGGGAAGCAATTACAGAAGCCAGATCTTCCACCTTCTACACCTCATAATGACCCTGGGTCCATACTCCCAGAGGAATAAAGAATAGGAAAGCTATCAGGGGAAGGGAGGGGATACAGAGTTCTGGTGGTGGGAATTATGTGGAATCTTATGGTTTTTGTCAGTGTTTCCTTTTTATAAATAAAAATTAAAAAAAAAAAAAAGATCTGGGTCAGCCAGCTACAGAGATTAAGAAGTTCTGCCTTCTCTACAGACCAGCTTCACCATATAAGCCTTCATTCCAAACTCATCTATATTTTACTCTAAGAGGTCCTTCCTATAAATTTAACGTTTTTGCCAGAGATTTTAGTGGGTAGCAAATTTTTGCTCCTGCACACACTTATTTCTTGTTCTAAGTGTAGGAATTCCTTTTGAGAAAAAAAAAAAAGTTAGCAATCAGAAAGAAAAAAGTACAGTAATTACCCAAAGGAAAAGTATCAGTACTAGATTTTTTTATTGACTTTTAGACTTATTGATATATTTTGGTTTTTTTAAAGATGTTAATAGTAAATCTTACTAGAGTAGTCCATGAAACATGTTGTCTATACAACATGCTGAACTAGAAGACATTTTCCTATTAGTAATGAGGTCACTAGATACTATAATCAAAACTTTATGCAACTCTGGCACCTTTTTAACAAGAAGAAATTCTTGTTAAAACTGAGACTGACTTTCTAGAATTAAGAAGGAAAAAATTACATATAGGCCCAGGTTTGTAGTTTGGAAGATGGATCAACCCTTGCAAAGAGGGAAGCATTCTTACATTCCTTGGCTTTGATTAGACCAAGACAGAATGTTACAAATACCTTTAAAGTGATAAAAGATTCCAGGCCTCAGGGTCTAAGTAGTGGTGCACCTAGCTGAGTACACATATTACCATGCAAGAGGACCTGTTTCAAGCCCCCATGTCCCACCTACAGGAGAGCCCTCATGAGAAGTGTAGCAGGGCTGTCTCTCTCCCTCTCTGTCTCTCCCTCCCCTTCAATTTCTCTGTCTTATCCAATTAGAAAAATAAATAAATAAAGGGGAAAATGACTGTCATCAGGCAAGCATAAAGCTCCAGCTATAACCTTAGTGGACTAAATAAATGAATAGATAGATAGATAGATAGATAGATCTCAGGCCTTTGGCTGTATGCAACTATTTAGGTTTTTTTTTTTTCCTTCTTAATAGCTTCTTTCCTTTTTCATTATTTATTTACTTATTGGATGGAACCAGAGAAAAATCCACAGGGAAAAAGTAGATAGAGACAGAGAGACACCTGGAGCACTACTTCACCAATTGCAAAGCTTTTTCCTGCAGATGAGGAGCCAGGGCTTGTACCAGGTACTTGTACAACATAATATGTGCACTCAACCAGGAAAGCCACCACTCAGCCCCTGTATGCAGCTGTTTGAACTGGGTATATACCTTGCCATGCCCACAGAGATCTACCATATGAGAGGTGCAATGAAACCCGGAGGAGTTATGGTATCTCTCTCTCTCTCTCTCTGAATTTCTTTCTTTCTCTGAATGAAAAGATGGATTGGGAGTGGCGAAAATGAATATGAGCTTCCAGTGACACAAAAGCAAAAACAAAAACAAAAAACATATTAGTTAAATAGGGGCTGTGCAGTTAGCTTTCCTCAATCTACAGTCTTCTCCTCAATGCCAGCTTTCAACAGGAATAGTGGAATACACTTTAAGCCATTCAATGAATGGATAATTTAAGAAATGCATACTACTACTTTCTGCCATTTTCTGTGGGTGTGATGTATAATCATTCTTTCTCTGCTGTGCATGCCACCTTCCTTCCTCATAAATATGCCTGATTTTTCCTAGAAAATTCCTAAATATATATAAACTGTAACATCACCCTAACTCTATTTGACATAAAGACAGACTTCCACTTCATATTTTTGAAGGTTGCTCAATAGCCTATGTTGTCTAGACATGCTGCCCAACTTAGGTTGGTTTCAAATTAATAAAGCCCAGCTTTTCTCTCTTCTGTTGACAATATTTTTGATGACAATACCTAAGAGCTACTAATTCTTCAAATAGATACTGTGTAGTCATCTCTGTCACCAGAAATGTGACAAAGTATTAAAAACAATGGAGAGGGCTGGGTGATGGCGCACCTGGTTGAGCATACATGTCACAATGTGCAAGGACCCGAGTTCAAGCCCCCAGTCCCCACCTGCAGGGGGAAAGCTTTGCGAGTGTTGAAGCAGGGTTGCAGGTGTCTCTCTGTCTCTCTGCCATCTCTACCACCCCCTTCCCTCTCAATTTCTGACTGTTCCTATCCAATAAATAAATAAAGGTATTAAAAATTTATTAAAATTTTTAAGAAAGAATGGAGGGCAGGCAGTGGCATTCCCAGATGAATACACAGGTTACCCAGGTTACCATTCAACCCCCCACCCACAGAGGGGAGCTTCAAGGGCAGGGAAGGAGTGCTCACGTATCTTTCAATGTCTCTCCCTCTCCAGTTCCCCCTACCCTTTCAATTTGTCATATCAAATAAAAGGGGGAAAATAAAGGCCAGAATATAGCTCACTTTGAGAGTGCATTTGCTTTATCATAAGTACAACTCAGACTTAATGACAATGTTATAAATTAATTAAAATACATTTTTAAAACATATCTCTTAGGATAGAAATTTCTGCAGCTAATTTGTCTGTTGTTGTACGCGGGCCGCAGAGAAGAGAGAGAGGGGGTCCGGAGCGAAGAGGAAACACAAATCTTTATTTGCGCTGGCACCTCAGAATTGGGTGCTAGAGAGGCAGGTTGGGCCACGTGGAGGTAGCGAAAATGGCCGCCTCACGCAGTAACCTTTCCTGCGTCTGAACACAGGAGTGAAGCGCTGGCAAGAGAGCGAGGTGCAGAAGAAGAAGGGCTTTTATGGAAGTAGCTTTCACAAGAATGGGAAAGGGGAGGAGTAACCATAGCACTCGGGGATATAGACAATGCCCTGAGGGCACAGCATGACTGAACAGGCACTCTGAGAATGTCCCAGCTCTCGCGGGAACTAGCAGTAGCCTGAGGGGACAACATGGCAGATGTGACTGCATTGGCACAATTTCCCAGCATTTGTCAAAGTTGTGACTGAATTCTTTTATTAGAAAATAATCCTTGGGAGTCGGGCTGGAGCACAGTGGGTAAAGCTCATGTACAAGAACCTGATTAAGAATCCCTGTTCAAGCCCCAGCTCCCCACCTGTGCGGGGGGGGGGGGGGGTCGCTTCACAGGTGGTGAAGTAGGTCTGCAGGTGTCTGTCTTTCTCCTCCCCTGTCTTCCCCTCCTCTCTCCATTTCTCTTTGTCCTAACAATGAAGACATCAGTAATAACAACAATAATAACTATAACAACAATAAAAAACAACATTGGCAACAAAAGGGAAAATAAATAAGTATAAAAATAAATCAAAGAAAAAAGAAAATGATCCTTGTAAAACCAATTAGTAGTTACCAAAGGGAAGGCAAAAGGGTAGTATACATTGGGAGAGAACTAGACATTGTTTTTTTCAATGGAGCACACTTGAAATCTATAGGGCTATGGCACAGTGTTACTTCAGTTAAAAAAATTACACTGAGTTTTTTCTCAAGTTCTATGCCACATATTATTAGAAAGCCAACAAAGCTGTAGCTATTGACTGTGGAATTATTTTCCAGGCAGTGGGTTTAAGAAGCATACACCTTGCATTTTGCTTTATTTCTACAAAAAAGATTTTTTTAAATCCCCTACAAAGACACATCGATCTTAACAGTGACATTAAACATAATATCTGTAGTTGTCTCACAGTTTAGTGATGACAGACTTGCTTTTTCTTTTTTTCATCTGTCTTTGTTGTGGGAAATAGGGCACACTATGCTGAAGATTCATGCTGTGATAGAAAACACAAGAAAAATGTGCTCATTAATACTGTGGTTTAACTAATTCAGCTAATGGGCTGCAGGCGTTCTAATAGCAACAATAATAAGATGTTAGTATTTCAGACATTTCTTCCAGAATAATAAAAGTTAAGATACATGTTGACCTTGATATTTTGCTTTAGGTGGAAACAAAGTTTAATTACTCCCTGTCAAAGCAGAAAGCAACAACTTACAGGGAGTAAATGCCAATTAATAAAAACAGAGTAAGTGTACAGATAATACATGCATACATACACAAAAATAGTACTTTATTTTTGTTTGTTTCTTTTCTAAGCATGTTGGCAGAGAAAGCTTTAGCCACAGCTACTGGAAAGGCTGTCATGTTCCTTAAGAATGTCCAGGTGGTGCTACTTACATCTGGGTGCAAAGATCAATCATAATCCTGATATGTTCTTTAAAGAACGTAAGAGTAAGGGGCCAATGTAGTTAGAGATTGTTAGCTCTGTCATATGCTTTACAAACAGTATCTTCCCATGATTCTCTGTTAAGGCAGAGGTGAAGTGATGCACTGAAGACAGAAATAAAGAGTCAGGGTGGGGCAGTAGCGCAGCTGATTAAGCACACATGGAGCAAAGCGCAAGGACCAGCAGAAGGACGGGAGTAAGGATCCCGGTTGGATTTCCCAGCTCCCCACTTGCAGGGGAGTCACTTCACAGGTGGTGAAGCAGGTCTGCAGGTGTCTATCTTTCTCTCCCCCTCTCTGTCTCTCCTTTTCTCGCGATTTCTCTCTGTCCAATTCAACGACAACAATAGCAAAGACATATGGCCTCCAGGAGCAGTGGATTCGTAGTGCAGGCACCGAATTCAAGCTATAACTCTGGAGCCAAAAAAAAAAGAAAGAGAGAGAGAGAGAGAATGGCAGTTCCTATATATTCATAAAGTGAATCAGTATCAAATAGGAAAACCTTCCCCAAAAGGAAATAGAGAGAAAATAGTTGCTTTCACTAATGAGTTCAAGGAACAACTTTGAAGTTATCAAAAACCACTATTCCTGAAGTGACAGAGAGCTTCATAAATAGTTTATTTATTTTAATTTATGTTATAGTAACTTACATTAGAATTTGATGTAATTGTGAACCAATTTTTTTTTTTCAACTCCTTCTTTCATCATCAGAGTTTCACCACTCTGGGATGAAGTTCTCAGAGAGAAATAGAGGAGGCAAATGGGGAGAGACAGAGAAAGAGAGAGAAAGAGAGAGAGAGAGATATCACAGCACCAAAACTTCCTCCATACAGTGAGGACTGGATCCATTTTTATTTGTTTTTTGCAGCCAGGGCTTCAAAATTTCACAACTCTAGTAGACATTTTTATTTTTTGCCCCGACTAGCAGGGCGGTGAACAGGGGCTAGGAACCTAAAAGATCTGGAATGAAAGGGACACGAGACACGAAAGAACAACAGCAAGACAAGTTTCTGATCAAGCTGCAAAATTTTATTGTGTTCACAGGCATTATAAGGCTTTGGGGAAGGAGAGGGAATGCTGGAGGGGGGGAGGGGGAGCAAACTTCAAAGCGGAATGTTCCTTGCAACAAATGGCCGAAACCATGTTTGTTACCACAACCGTGTGTTGACTCACTTGATTACTGATAAATGGTTTACCTGAGGGGAAATGGCCTGCCGAGGGGGGAATTAACACTTGTCTCCAGGGATTCCATTGTTTCAAAGCTTATCATCTATCAATCTGAGAAATGGCTCCTGGCAATTTTTTAGGTATAAAGTGAAATATAGAAAGGAAGGAAGCATCAAAGGAGAGTCAGCACACACTATTTTACTGCTGAAGGTTTATAAAGGTTCCCATGTGGTGGCTGTAGATGCAAATCTGGGTGCGTGCATATGGTAGTAAATAGTGCACTTTTCTAGTTGCCCTGTCTTCTGCCCCTGACTATGCATGGATTTCAAACAAATTTGCAGAGCATGGTTCTGCATATCTTTAAATGAAGTGCTTTCCTACACTTAGTGACAATGTTCTTATGTTGTATAAACTATCTGGTAAAATTGACAAGGAACCTCAACTAGAAAATTGCTTTGTAAAATTCTAAGTGGTCAGGGAGATGAACTTTCACCAGGAGGGAGATTCTGGACTGAGCCATCCCTTATAGCCTCCTGGGACAATGTGAAGATCAAATCTAACAGAACCCTCTTTGCATAAAATTCACTGGAAAGAAACAGTCCAAGTGAACTCTTGTTATTGAATAAAGTAGTATTTTGTGAATTTTTAAATGATTTATAACTTTCTTTTTTTTTTCTATTATCATTATTTATTTATTGGTTAGAGAAGGGGAAAAGCAGAGGGATGTCTGTAGTCCAGCTTCACTACTCACAGAAGTGAAGCTTTCCCCCCTGCAGTTAAGGGCCAGGGGCTTGAACCCAGGCCCTTGTGCATTATAAAACATGAACTCAACCAGGTACACCACCACTCAGCCCCAGTATTTTGTGAATTTGCTGGAATTCCATTTAAGGTTTAGAGAAGAAAAGGTATTATCTAAAATTTTGATTCACTGTGATTCATAATAGCATCTAGTTGTACTGCCTATATAAGATTTCACAGAGAAACAGCTTTTTTGTTTCCAATGACATTTTCTAGCACAAGAGATAGAAGAATAGCAATATTTCCTTTTTTTAAAAAAAAAAAAAAAGCTAAAAGTAAGTAAGTCATTCTCCATTCTAAAAAATATGCAGTCAAAGGAACATGAAAGTTATAAAGATGGAATAAAACATGGAACTTCCTTCAAGCTCAATTTTGTGAATACTTGGGTTTTTTTGAAGATTTTATTAGTGACAAAAAGAAAAAAAAAAAAAAACAGAGCATCACTCTAGCACATGTGATACTGAATTTTGGACCTCATTCTTTAAATTCTAGCACACAAATCACTGAGCTACCACCCAACAGACAACTTTGTATATTTTTTTCTGTTGTCAGTACACAATAGAAATAATCCCAGTTTTCCCAAAATTACCAGAATCTTTAGTCTGGTATTACTTGACCTTTGCATTTTTCCCCCACATCAAATCCTGTACAGTTTTTTTTTTTCTCCAGGTATCTTTTAGGGTTTTACATTTCATTTGAGTGTGGAATGAGTTGTTAGAAGATTGATTCTTTTCTGACAAAAGAAGTTATTCAAATAATGGAGGAAATTTACAGAGGAAATTTGGAGAGCACAGAGACATATCTGACTTCTCCCTGTCTACCACCTTCCAAATACTTGAAAAATCTTCATACAGATTGAAGCCTCTACTGCCAAATCACACTTAAACCATGCCAGTATGAGAATTTCACTCAGAATTCCCAAACTCATAAAAGGCATTCAAC
Source organism: Erinaceus europaeus (assembly GCF_950295315.1). Lineage (NCBI taxonomy): Eukaryota > Metazoa > Chordata > Mammalia > Eulipotyphla > Erinaceidae > Erinaceus > Erinaceus europaeus. The sequence goes on along the minus strand of NC_080162.1, from coordinate 175,692,503 downwards.
GTCCCTTTTGCTTGTGAGAGGAGAAAGATCATGACTATCTAAAATTTCAGTGTACAACTTTTATGTTAATGTATGTATGAAATAAACCCAAAATATAGACATCTGTAGGATTGTCCATTCATGGTCCTTAAGAGTCTCAACATCTTATTTGTGCTAAGACAAAATAAAACTTTATTAAAACAAAGTAGTAATAATTACATTTCAAATCTACTTGTTTTTGTTCCAAAACCATATGATAAGAGAGGTACAACTCCCTACAATTCCCACCACCAGAACTCTGTATCCCATCTCCTCTCCTGATAGCTTTCCTATTCTTTAACCCTCTGGGAATATGGACCCAAGGTCATTGTGGGATGAAGAAGGTGGAAGGTCTGGCTTCTGTAATTGCTTCCCGGCTGAACATGGGCATTGACAGGTTGATCCATACTCCCAGCCTGTCTCTCTCTTTCCCTAGTGGGGTGGGGTTCTGGTGAATCAGATCTCCAGTACACATTGGCAAGGTTGTCTGTCCAGGGAAGTCTGGCTGGCATCATGCTAGCATCTGGAACCTGGTGGCTGAAAAAAGAGTTAACATATAAAGTCAAACAAGTTGTTGACTAATCATGAACCTAAAGGCTGGAAGAGTGCAGATGAAGAGTGCAGGCTAATTAAATTCATCCCAGGTCCCTGAACAAAGAAAGTCATTGTTTTCAAGTGTGATTTCAGATGTGATGGTTTTGGTTAGAAGCTTTAGGTCACCTGAGGTAGAGGTTCTTTGAAGTATTTCTTGGTAAATATCCATTTCCAAGCCTGCAGGTCCTTTTAATTCTTTCTTGAAAGTGTCTATTTCCTGTGGACTTGACAGGTGGCCTCCTCTCCAAAGAATAGTCAATTCTTTTCTCTGTAGCCCAGTTGGTGTTGGAAGCACCAATTCCCAGGCTCTCAGGGGATGTAAATGTAAATCAACTTCCATTGTTTCTCAGGTGTGGAGATTGGAAATGTCAGTTTCCAGGCCTCTGGCAAAAGAAAAACATTTTTTTTTTAATTCTTGCTTATTCTAGGTAAAAATATTTAAAGAGAAATTAATTTATAATTTGAAATTATATGTGAACCTTTAAAATATTTCTGAGGACCAGAGAAATAGTTCACTTGCATAGTGTGTTACTTCGCAATACACATGACCCAGGTTCTAGCCTTGCGTACTGCATAGATAGAATCTTTGTTGCTGTGGTCTTTTTAACTCTCTGCTGCTCTTTAAAATTTACTGCTGACTGGGAGTCCGGCGGTAGCTCAGCAGGTTAAGTGAAGGACTGGTTAGTATCAAGGTTTGAGGCCCCGCCCCCCACCTGTAGGGGAGTCGCTTCACAGGAGGTAAAACAGGTCTGCAGGCATCTCTCTGTCTCTCTTCCTCTCTACCTTCCCCTTCTTTCAATTTCTTTCTGTCTCTATCCAATAACAAATAAATAATAAATTAAAAAAGAAAAAAATTACTGCTGACTAAGCAGTGCCTAATAAAACATATTTTTCAAAGAAGATATTTGATTTAACAAAAAAGAAACTTACCTATTATTATTCTTTCATTCTAAGCAATCAAGGTGAAGTAGTGTATAAAGTAATTTAAATTTTTTTTTTTTGCCTCCAGGGTTATTGCTGGGGCTCAGTGCCTGCACCATGAATCCACTGTTCCTGTAGGCTATTTTTCCCTTTTGTTGCCCCTGTCATTTATTGTTGTTGTTATTGCTGTCGTTGTGGGATGGGACAAAGAGAAATCGAGAAAGAGGTGGAGAGAAAGACACCTGCAGACTTGCTTCAACATTTGTGAAGTGACCCCCTGCAAGTGGGGAGCCTGCTGCTCAAACCCAGATCCTTATGGAGGTTTGCTTAGCTACAGGTGCGCTTAACCTGCTGCGCCACCACCTGGCCCCCTGTAATTTCAAATATTTGTAACAGGTCAAAAAGAGATCTATAAGTTCCAGATTTAATCCTCCTCATGTTTGCAGGACCTTGAGGGCTTTTACTATCCTCCCCCAACATGGCTTACATGCCCTCTCTCTCACAATCCGCATTTACCTAAAATTGTTAATCACCCCACCTTTCTTTGTGTACTGTTATAGTAGAAAAGAGAAACTCCATCAGAATCCGGGACCCAGAACTTGTAGTATGAGCTAATTATGGATTGGCGCCAGTAAACTCTGTTCTCCTGCACCTAGGATGTGGTGACTTTTGTTCCCTGATTCCCCATTTACAAATGATTCATGGTCTTTTCATGAAATACTACTATTTGATTAAAAAATAAGTATACAATACTATTATTGAACATCTTAATCAGTTTCAATAATACGGAATGTTTTCTATCATTTACTTTTTATCTGGGGAGAAGAAAGAAGAAAGTGTGTGTGTGTTTGTGTTCTCACAGATCTATATGTAGTTCACAGTATCTACCATTAGAGGGCAATAAAGAAGTTAAAAGTTGAAGCAATACTGGGTTAAAAGTGGGAGTTTAAATGAAAGCAACCAAAAAAACCATTGTTATGTATAATAAATTGATGGACTACATGTATATGGATTCTAAAAAGTCAACATCACACTTCATTTATCAATTTCTATGACAAAAATAGCATAATCTGAGTATAGAAAAACAGTATAATTAAATATCTTAACATTCTACCTCCACAAATTCCACACACTATTGAAAAATTGTAAGAATAATAGCTATTTGTGACTCAATGCCCTATAATTATTAAGAGTATAATTTGTCTTCCTATGGTGCTCAAATGTACAGGGAAAATGCATCTATAGGAGAATGAGGAGAATGGATTAATTCTGAGTACATATGAAAATAATTTTTTAAATGGAAAAAGTGTGAAGTCTAGAAGGAACAGTTTTTCTCTGTATTAGTATTGTCATATACATAAAGTAACTAAGAAATGTAAAAATCACTTCCAAAAAGTCATTTTAAGTAAAAGAATAACATGGATGAAGGAGAAAAGGCTTTTTTTTTTAAATAATATATATATATATATATACATAGCAAGTGGTGGGAGAGGGAGAGGGAGAGGGAGAGGGAGAGGGAGAGGGAGAGGGAGAGGGAGAGGGAGAGGAGAGGGAGAGAGAGAGGGAGAGAAAGTAACTTTCAGATCAGCTTCCCAGTGGAACAAAAAAAACCCTGAAGTTTGCACAAGGATCTGGTTCGAGTTCCCAGCTCCCCACCTTCAGGGGAGTCACTTCACAGGTGGTGAAGCAGGTCTGCAGGTGTCTATCTTTCTCTCCCCCTCTCTGTCTTCCCCTCCTCTCTCCATTTCTCTCTGTCCTATCCAACAACAATGACATCAATAACAACAACAATAATAACTACAACAACAATAAAAAACAAGGTCAACAAAAAGGAAAATAAATAAATATAAAATTTAAAAAAAAAAAAACCTGGTTTGTACTGGAGTCCAGTTAATGGTTGAATAACTTACAATAATAATGGTGAAACACAGCCAAATTGTTTTAACTAGGCACAACCTCTGTAGATGTTATCTTGATATCAAGCTGAACTTACATGTTAAGACATAGCACAAGGAATGTTGTATTACATTTTATATTCTTCACTATTTATTATTTTTTCTTTGGAGAAAGAATAAGACTCCATGTTAGAGAAATAATATCATCAGCATAGTCATGGATATAAAATGTTCTGACTTATTTCATATAGATTAGGCCACCTGAAGAGAAAAACTGGAGGATTCATATGCAGTACCTTCTTCAGATAAGAAGCATCCCTAACAAAATTAAGTTTGTGGGTTTTCCTCTGGTGATCTCCTATTGGATAGCTGACAGGAGCTCCTATTTCCTTCCCAAATCTATATAGAAAAACAGAAGTGTTGGAGAAACAGTTACAGAAGTCAGGCCTTCCACCTTTCTGTGCCCCATAAAAAATTTTAGAACATATTCTCAGAGAGGGATAAAGAATAGAGAAACTTCCAATGAAGGGATGGGACATGAAATGCTGCTGGTGGGAACTGTGTGGAATTGTAACCTTATAATCTTAGAATCTTGTTAATCACTATTAAATCTATTATATATGTATATACATATATGCATATATATATAGAGAGAGAGAATTTAAACCCACAAAGAAAAAGGAAAAATATAAGTATGAGTTAGAAGTACTACAGAGCATCATAGTCAATATTTTTACATAGCACAACTATGAATTATTTCTGTTGAACAACTCAGCTGTTGAGGGTAACAATTTTTTAAAATTACTTTCAATATGATGTTCCTTGCTATCAAAATTGGACTGATATAGTACTGTGTGGACATCCTTTTGAAAAGTGACTTAAAATTTTTTGGAGTCAGTGACTGTAACTTGCACATCTGTGTATTTTCTACAAAATTCCACTCTATCTACTTAGTGGGAGTTCAGTGAAATTTGATCAAGCACATCACTAAACAAATATAGAGAGGAGGTGTTTAGCTATTCTAAGTTGTAATAAGACAGTAAGATGTTTAGTTAGAAATATTACAAACTTTCTTGAATTAGAAAAATTACAACTTGAATTTTTTATGTATTTTAGGACATTTATTATTCATGGTAAATGTCAAAACTTTAAAGACTATTCTAAGTGCCAGGCTATTTTTGATACTATCTATAGCAAATATATATTCTCAGAGCAAGTGTTTCTATTTCAGTGCATTCATCATGGCAACTCTACAATGACTGATATTTCAACTAGATCTTTTAATGAGGATGCCTGTTAGGATTTTTCTACATAGATGTTATTTTGTCCTGTGTATGTTTATGTTTAAATTGACAGAAACCTCTGGAATGAGAAATTTTTGAAGGAAAAGGTCAGGAACATTTTATTGCTGGGGCATTCAACTGATAAAGACCCAAGATAAGTTAACAGGGTATTTACAATGGTGGGAAATAAAGTCTGTATGTTAGATTCTAAAACATAATTTGCAAGGTTAATTTTCCCACTAAATGATCATTTGTTTACAGAGTTTCATAAATTTTAGGAAAAGCAAAAGTAAGATTTTTTTTTTACTTAGAAATGCTGTGGGAAAAAATGGTTACTATCAATAAACCAAATATATATGTATATGTATATGTATATGTATATGTATATGTATATGTATATGTATATGTATATGTATATGCGCAAAGAGACACCAGAACTCTCTTGGTAGCTTATGAGATTTGAGAAACTAGCTCTGCTACGTCCTTGGTGGTCAAGGGAGAGCAATTCCTCAAGTCTTTCTCACATAACCATAGCACACTTCAGATTCTCAGAGCCAGCTCCTTAATGGAGTTAGTAGAGTGTACATATTTATTTAGAGACTGATCTGCGAATAAAAACATTATCCACTAAATATGCCAAGCTATGCTGGCAAGAATAATCTGTCCCTTTTATTTTTCTCAAAGACATAAAATTCAAAAATTCAGCCATCTTATAATCAAGTAGTATTATTATTCTGATTTAGTTAAGGTAGTCATGGCAAAAAGAAATTCTAATAGTAAAATTCTAATTGTTTAATGGGCTCATGAACGAATACAGTGCAGCCATGAATCATATAAACAGTGCAATATTATGGTGCACTGTTACAAATCAAATTGTATTCCCAAAAAGATATGTTGCAAGCTCTGGTACCTTATAAGGTTATCTTATTGGGAAATAAGGATTATTTCAGATGTATCCAGTTGAGGTGAACAGGATGGATCATTAATCTTAAATGACTGTTAAGCACAGAAAGAGAAAAGGGGGGGGGGCAGAGGGAGAGAGGGAGAGGGAGAGGGAGAGAGGGAGGGGGAGAGGGAGAGGGAGGGGGAGGGGAGGGGAGGGGGAGGGGAGGGGGAGGGAGAGAGGGAGAGGGAGAGGGAGAGGGGGAGAGGGGGAGGGAGAGGGGAGAGGGAGAGAGAAAGAGAGATTGAGAGAGAGAGAGAGAGAAGAGGGAGACTTTGTAGTGTTGAGAGAGAGAGAAGAGGGAGACTTTGTAGTGTTGCAGCTGCAAACCAAAGAATCCCAGTGACTTCTGGCTATCACAAGGCAGAAAAAGTGAAAAAAGATCCCCCCCACCCCCTTGAAGCCTCAGTGAGGATATAGACCTTTCAAGAAACTTAATTTTGGATCTGGTCTCCAGAGCTGTGAGGAAGTACATTTCTACTGCTTTTAGTCAATCAGTTGGTTGAAATTTGTTACAAGTATCCTAAATCTTGCATTTTCCTTTGTCTCCCAGTAGTATTTAGTTTCTAAGAAGATTAACTTTATTTTAACTTTTCAGATCACTCCCTAATCACCTATTACAGGACCATAAAGGCACAACTGAAGGCAGAACATGATTGGATTTGTTCTAAAAGTAAGTAATAATAAGAACTAATAATAACTATTATTATTAGGCTGGAGAGGTAACTCACAGGTTGCATGACCTGCCATGCATGTGGTCCAGGACTGACCTATAGTCCTACAGGGAGACAAAGAGGGAACAACACCACAGCACTGGAGTTTACCCTAATACTGTGGCATTCCTGTGTGACGTCATGGTTTGCCTGGGCCTACCTGGTAGACTACCTTCCCAGTCTTCAACTAGATTCCTGCTAATTTCTCTTTTAAGATATATTTGCAAAGTGGAAAAAGTCTAAATTAAGTCCATTGTCCATTATTTTGCTGACAGTTATCACCTATTATAAATTCATATCTAATAATTCTTTGTGAATCTGTGGGCATTCACCTTACTTTAAAGTTATTTTACCATAGCTAGTCATCCAAGGATTTACCCATTGAGTCTGAGGACATATATTCATTATAAAAATGAAAATTGCTCTCCTTGACTATTTTCTCCCTTGCATGCATCATGTACAAGAATGAAAGGCCTTATTTCCTATATGAATTTGAAGATATATATATTATAAATTATAAAATATATATAGTTAAAAATATTTTTTTATTTATAAAAAGGAAACACAAAAAACATAGGATAAGAGGGGTACAACTCAACACAATTCCCACCAGCAGAACTCTGTATCCACTCCCCTCCCCTGATAGCTTCCCTATTCTTTATCGCTTTTGGAGTATGGATCCAGGATCATTATGGGGTACAGAAGGTGAAAGGTCTGGCTTCTGTAATTGCTTCCCCGCTGAACATGGGTGTTCACAGGTTGATCCATATTCCCAGCCTCTCTTTCTCTTTTCCTAGTGAGGCAGGGCTCTGTGGAAGCGAGGCTCCAGGACCCATTGGTAGGGTCCTCTGCCCAGGGAAGTCTGTTTGACATCATGGTAGCATCTGGAACCTGGTGGCTGAAAAGAGAGTTAACATACAAAGCCAAAGAAATTGTTGACCAATCATGAACCTAAAGGCTAGAATACTGCAGATGAAGATTTGGGGGTCTCTGTTTTGAAGATAGCTAGTAGGCCTATTTTAGTTGTATTCCAAAGGGCCCATGACTATACTAGTTGCTTTTTTTTTTTTCTTCCTGAGCCTGACATCTGATATGCAGGAGGATCCAAGTTATTGTTTAGGGAAATAATGTCATGGCTGGAAAAAGGAACAGAAAGCTGGATCAGGGAAGAGAATAGCTCTCAAATATATTTTAAAATTGAGAAGGTAAGCACACATTAGATAGATTCATAGCATAGGCTCTACCAAACATTAGAAAATCTGATTAATCCTTAAGTTTCCTATTTTTCTTTCTATAAAATGGGGTCACAGCAGTATTTTACTAACATGGTTACAATGAGAACAAAATAAGTTACCATGCAGAAAGAACTCATAGGAGAGCTATAGTTTCACATAGTGTTTTAATATTATCAACCTATTGTTGTTTTGTTATTGAATAGAATGTTAAAGTTCCTGACTGTTACTGTAGAACTCTATCTCCTTTCATTTGTGTCCAATTATACTTCATATATATTGACATTCTATTATTAAGTACATATATGTTTATAATAATCATATATTTTGATGGATGAACCATTTTATTATCATACATACAGTTACTTGTATTTAGTAAAACTTTTGTCTTAAAAATACATTTTATATATTTTTTTCTATCCCTGTTCTGTTTCTTTTTTTTAGTTATTCTTACAATAAGTCTATTTCAATTCCTTTACATTCCATCTATGTGTGTTCTTGAGTTAACAATGATTTTATCACATATTTTTGGATAATTTTAAACTTTATTAAATTCAAATTTCTGCCTTTGCATGGAATGTTAGGATAACAAGTAGAATATATATGTGTGTATATATATATATATATATATATATATATATATATATAAACATTTACAATATTGTTTACATGTGCCATATTTTTTATTTCTTTTTTATTATTTGTCTTTTTCTGTGACATCAACATTTTATAGTTATTTAATCTTCCTCATCACCATTTTTGTGTTATAATTTAATGCTTGTGATAGGGCTTATTAAGATGCCCAATGACAGATGAATGGCTAAGGAAGTTGTGTTACATATACATGATGGAGTACTATGCAGCTTTTGAAAATTATGAGGTTATCTCCTTTGCACTATTGTGGTCAAAACTCAAAGGCATCATGTTGTGTGAAACAAATCAGAAAGAGGAAGACCAATTCTTCTTCTTCTTCTAGCGTTTGCCCTTCTTCCGTAGCCAGTCAACAGCGTCAGGTTGAGCCTGATGTAAAGTTTCGAGACCTCCTTTGAATCTGGAGAGGTGGCAGTCGTTGACTATGTGGGTCATAGTCTGTCTGTAGCCGCAGGGGCAGTTCGGGTCATCTCTGGCTCCCCAGCGATGGAACATAACGGCACACCGGCCATGGCCTGTTCGATAGCGATTGAGGAGGGCCCAATCATAACGTGCTAGGTCAAAGCCGGGTTGACGCTTACAGGGGTCTGTGATGAGGTGTTTGTTCTTTACGTCAGCTGACTGCCAACTCTGTTTCCAAGAGTCTGGAACAGAGAAGTTCAATGTAGGCGTAGGAGACCAGATTGGGTGACTAGACGTCAAGCGTTGGACAGGGTGGGCAAAGATATCTGCGTATATTGGCAGGTCCGGTTGAGCATAGACGTGGGAAATGAACTTAGATGATGCCGCATCCCGACGAATGAGTATCTGGCGGGGCGATGTTGCTAAGAACTGGCAGCCATGGAACCGGGGTGGAACGGATGGTTCCAGAAATTATCCTCATGGAGGAATATAATTTGGAATCGACCAAGTGGACATGGGGGCTACGGAACCATACTGGGGCACAGTATTCTGCAGTGGAATAGCATAATGCCAGAGATGATGATCGTAGTGTGGAAGCGCTCGCGCCCCATGAGGAGCTGGCCAGTCTTGCAATGATGTTATTCCTCGCGCCCACCTTTGCTGCAGTTTTTATGAGATGTTCGTGAAATGACAGAGTGCGATCGAGAGTAATGCCAAGATAGACTGGCTGGACTTCATGCCGGATTCTCGTATCGCCAAGCTGCACATCAAGCTCACGCGAGGCCGAGGCATGGTGTAGATGGAAAACAGATGATACCGTTTTTTGCAGTGCTAGGGATTAGTCGCCATTTTTTACAGTAATCAGATATCAGAGACATGTCTTTCGTGAGTGTTTCCTCGAGGATGTCAAACTTGGATGCCTGAGTTGCACAGCAGATGTCATTGGCGTAGATGAACTTCCTTGAAGAAGTTTCTGGGAGGTCATTGATGTAAATATTAAAATAGCGGAGGAGCCAGAACAGAGCCCCAGGGGAGGCCACTTGAGACAAGTCTCCATCTGCTAGATTTGTCACCCAGATGTACCTGGAATCTTCTGTTTTGGAGAAGAAACGATATAGTGTTGGCTACCCATGGAGGCAGGCATCTTGAGATCTTGACTAGGAGATCACGGTGCCAGACCGTGTCATAGGTTGCTGTGAGATCAACAACTTCTTTAAGTTCTTCTGGAATCCATTTTCAATGTAAGTTGAGAGGGCAAGGGCTTGTTCACAGGTAGATCTTCCTGGGCAGAAACCAGCTTGGGCGGGTGATAGGAATTTCTCTGTAAGAGGAGAAATTCGTGACAGAAGCAGCCTCTCAAGGAGTTTGTAACACACAGAGAGGAGAGAAATTGGTCTATAGCTGGCGGCCAGTATTGGGTCTTTCTTTGGTTTCAAAACTGCTATTATCTTCGCACGACGCCATATTTTGGGCATAGATTCGGATTCCAAGATGTGGGACAGGAATGTAGTGAGCCACTTCTTTGCCGCGGGGCCCAAGTTAAGAATGAGTTCTGGGGTGATGTTATCATAGCCAGCAGCCGTTCCCGGTTTAACCCTCTTCAAAGCGTCTTCCAGTTCAGACAGTGTAAAGGGAGAGAGTTTTGGAGATGGACAAGATAAACGGAAGTGGGATGACCACTCATGGGAAATTTCTCTTTTCTAGACTGGGTTGATCTTAGCACGTCCAACTTGAGTTAGGTGACTGGCCACTGAGTTTGGAGATACGGGAGGATGGGAGACGGGAGAGGGTTGGCTACCGGCACCCAGACTATGAAGAAGCTTCCAGGCCTTCCTACTTGAGTGGGTGAAGTTCAGACTTTCCATGAGTTGTTGCCAGCGGGCTTGGCGTGCTGCATCCAGGGAGGCAATGAGATGGTCGGCCACATCTGGGTCACCCGACTCATCATACTGCTTTAGTAGTTGCTCGCATTCAGCATCAAGACAAGGCGTATAGTTAGCACGTCTCCCACAAGGAATAGCTTGGGAAGCTGCTTTGAAGATGGCTTGGCGGAAGCGCCTGTAGGAATCTCCAGAGGGGATAGAGTTAATTGGAATTGCAGGAATAGATTTGTTGGTAAGATCACTGAACAGACACCAGTTTGCTTTCCGAAAGTTCCATCTTATTTTCTCCGAGCACAGAATCAGTGGGAGCTGGAGACCAATGTGGATGATAGCTGGGCAGTGATGACTGTGCGGGAAGATCTTGAGAACTTATCTCGTAGCGGGAAAGGCTTGGCCGTTGACTGTGCTAATCCAGCACAGGTCGGGTGATGAGTCTTTATTCCATCTAGCACTGTGAAAAGAGCCTGGCTGTTTGGGATCGTATAATAGGGAGAGGTCATTCGCTGAAGCCCAGTCGGCTAAGATAGAGCCGTCAGCACGAGTAGAGGAATATCCCCAGTCTTGGTGATGACTATTAAAGTCTCCAACGTAAACAGCTGGGTGATTTGGGCTAGGCAGGACCTCATTATCCCATGAGGCACTGGGAGGCTTATATACATTGACGAGCTGAATAGTTTCAATAGTAATGGAGTCGTAGAAGGTCAAAGAGGCCGTATGGTAAACGTCAGCAAGACACGATTTGGCATAGATGGCGTAGAAAGACCAATACCAAATGATCTCACCTTTAGGTAAAATTTAAAAACAAAGAACATAAGGTGAAACTTTGGCTGGGTGTGGTGTATTGTACCAAAGCCAATGACCCAGGAAGAAGGGAAAGGGACTGGATGAAGGGACACTGGGGTCCTGTTGTGTCTCCTAGACAGTAATAAGGGGAGATAAGAGGTTGTGCCCATGTGTTAAAGACTATGCTGTAAATCATTACAGTAAAAAAAAGTAAAAAGTAATGAAGAAGTAAAAAATAATAATAACCAATGTAAAATATCCAAGTTTGGTTAATATCAATTTAATTTTTAGAGTATAAAAATTATTTCTCTGGGCTGACAAGAATCCATTTGCACAGTGTGCTGCTTTGCCGTGTGCAACTCAGGTTCATGCCTGGCACCACTCACTGCACTGGAGGAACTTCAGTGGTGTGGTATCTCTTTCTCTCTCTTTCAGAAAAAAAAGGGAGGAAATGTTCCTATATCATTTTCATTCATCTCCTTCCAATGTGCTATTTTTGATGTAAAAAAATCTTAAATGTCGTAAGTCTGTATAAAGTTGTTTTTTTTTTTTGACATAGAAGCAGAGAGGTAGAGAAATAAGGAAAGAGACCTCAGAGCCAAAAATTCCTTCAACACATTATGAGACGGGCTCAAATTTGGTGGCATACTTGGCAAAACAACACACTATCCAAGTGAGCTATTTCATCAGCTTCATAAAAAAATTTATGAGTGTTCTTTTATGTAGCTATCTTTGAAATATTTTGAGGGGAATGTGTCATATAAATATCATATATATGATATTTACATATGTAGCTACTTATTTAATTGCTTTTTTTTTTTGCCACCAGAGTTATTGCTAGGTCTCAGTTCCAGCACTAGGAAACCACTACTCACAGAAGCCTTTTTCTTTTTCCCGTTATTATGTTTTCTAATTTTTACTAGATAGGACAGAGAGAAACTGAGAGAGGATGGGGAGATAAAGAGTGAAAAAAAGATACCTCCAGACCTGCTTCACCATTTGTGAAGTGGACCCTGTGCAAGCAGGAAGCAATGGCTCAAACCCAGGTCCCTATACTTGGAGATATGTATACTTAGCCACGTGTGCCACCACTCAGCCACTGCTATTTTTTTTTTATTGCATGCAAGTTTATTTCCATCTGAAGGGATTAGCCTAGTAGTTCTTGCAAGACAGGACAACTAATAAAAAGTTCTCATAATTTTTCATAGAAAAATATCAAAACATTCATGGCCTTATGTGTCATTCCCCAATGGTTTTACTTATTTCTGCATCGCTCAATGTTAGTTTGTGTGCTGCCAAAGAGAAAATTTATCATTTACCTGTTCATATGAAGTAAAATTTTAAAGCACTATAGATTATGAAGTTATAGCCATACTTACTATTTATTTAAAGATCATTTCAAAGCTTATTTGAGCAATGCTAAGATTCATCTTTCAACTTGAGTGCTGCAATAATGTGGCAAGATTACATAAATGAGCCTCATCATGACTTTTCTAGTTAATAGGAATAGGCTTAATTATTAGTTGTGACATTTCTTGTTATTTTCTTTGATTAAAAAGGATCATCTTCTTAACTTAGCATTAAGTGAAATAAAAGGATGGTTAAGTTTTATATTAATTCCTGAATGAGAACACAAGAACTTTAGAAAAATAATGTCTGTTTAGCAAACTTTGGCTCCTATGAAAAATCAGGATGTCCCACTTTCTTAAAAGTTAATATACAGGGGACTGGGCGGTAGCGAAGCAGGTTAAGTGCACATGGAGCAAAACACAAGGACCTGCGCAAGGATACTGGTTCAAACCTCCTGCTCCCCACCTGCAGGGGGGTCACTTCTCAAGTAGTGAAGCAGGTCTGCAAGTGTCTATCTTTTTCTCCCCCTCTCTGTCTAACCCCTCCTCTCTCGATTTCTCTCTGTACTATCCAACAACAACAGCTATAACAATAATAACAACAAGGGCAACAAAATGGGAAAAATAGCCTCCAGGAGCAGTGGATTCGAAGTGCTGGCCCTGAGCCCCAGTGATAACCCTGGAGGCAAAAAAAAAAAAAAAAACTAATATATATTTTGCAGATTATAAATTCACTAAGTTATTTTAGCACTAAAAAGGATTTCAGCACACCTATAATCTCCTCTATCATACACCTTCATTCTTTTTAAAAAAATTTTTTATTTAAGAAAGGATTAGTGAACAAAAACATAAGGTAGGAGGGGTACAACTCCACACAATTCCCACCACCCAATCCCCATAACCCACCCCCTCCCATGGTAGCTTTCCCATTCTCTAGCCCTCTGGGAGCATGGACCCAGGGTCGTTGAGGGTTGCAGAAGGTAGAAGGTCTGGCTTCTGTAATTGCTTCCCCGCTGATCATGGGCGTTGACTGGTTAACTTTTCAAAGTTAACCCAATTAACAAATAATGTGATGATAATAGTAACTATCGATTGTCTTTTTGAACCCTAAGACAGCGGGAACCTCACATCTTCACTATAGAGCCCCTACTTCCCCCAGTCCTGGAACCCTTGGATAGGGCCCACTTTCCCGTATGCATCTCCCAATCCAAACCAAATAATATTGCATCCGCCGATCACAACCTAACCAAAGCAACAATTGCCACCTCAACATGCTTCACCTCAGACTGTATCCAGAAACTTCACGTGTGGAATGACAACCCTTCAGCTTCATTACTCGGGTGAGACCTTTCCTTTTATAGTACACTCTAATTTCATCTCAGGTAGTTCACTTTCTAACAAAGTCCCATAACCTAGAGATACACCAGTTTCTGTGAGAGAGAGCTTATGTGCACACGTATCCATAAACTACTGCAAAATATATACCTGAAAGCAGAAGTACACTAGAGTTTGCAGTGAGTACCTCCCTAACACTTCCTCTCCACTCTTCCAAGCTTGGGATCCATGATTGCTCAACAAATTGTTTGGCTTCATATGTTAACTCTCTTTTCAGTCACCAGGTTCCAGATGCCACCAGGATGCTGGCTAGGCTTCCCTGGATTGAAGACCCCACCAATGTGTCCTGGAGCTCAGCTTCCCCAGAGACACACCTTACTAGGGAAAGAGAGAGGCAGACTGGGGGTATGGACCGACCAGTCAACGCCCATGTTCAGCGGGGAAACCTTCATTCTTTCTAATTTAATTGGGTTAGTGATTTTTTTATTCTTTATTACACTGAGTTATGTTTAAGTTTCTTCTGATCTCTTTCCAGATGATGATTCTAACTATAAAAAGTCTACATTCAAGCATACTGAAATAGGCCAGACTTAGTATCATTCCATTAAAGTTAAAAACTAGTGTGGGGGAGTTGGGCGGCACACGTGGCGCAAAGCGCAAGGACCGGTGTAAGGATCCTGTTTCGATACCCTGGCTCCCCACCTGCAGGGAAGCTGCTTCACAGGCGGTGAAGCAGGTCTGCAGGTGTCTATCTTTCTCTCTGTCTTCCCCTCCTCTCTCCATTTCTCTCTGTCCTATCTAACAATGACGACATCATCAGCAACAATAATAACTACAACAATGAAAAACAACAAGGGCAAAAAAAGGGGGGAAATATATATATGTATATAAACTAGTGTGGTGAGCTTCTGAGAATTTCAAGAAGTTTCCTAGAACTTAAAGCAATTGAGGGAAGATAAGTAATTCTAGTAAAAATCCTTCAGTCATCCATTTCTTCCTCCTAGAAGCAATCATCGTTGGCAGTTTTTAAGTATTTTTTTCAGACTCAGTTCCCACAGACATGAACATATATGCCATATTGAATGTAATTCCTTTTATTAGGATAAATCAGTGTTTTATTTCACATTGGACTCTGCAGGGATCAAAACTATTTTGTGGAAATTAGAATTGGGCAAGATAAGCCAGTTTCAGTGTGATCTTTATTCTTTTTATTCTGTTTCATTTAAACAATATTACCTTTATAGCTCATTAGTAAGATTCATTTGGCTTTTAATGTGCTGATCTGATCATTTGGGACAAGAATGACATGACTGAGAGGTTCTAAACAGTATGAGTCTTCATATTTGTAAATATATTGAAATCCTGACTGAAACTCTCTTTGTTTAGAGTACAGTAACCATGCTTTCTGCCTTTAATTTTATCTTACAGATTCCTTTTACCTCTCTCCTTATGTGAACATCTTGTTTTCTGTGTTCTATATTTTCCTAAATTTGGATTTTGCTATATCCTCATTGTTTAATATAGCTACAGTCATATTGTGAAAAATAGTATATAGAAGGTGTACTTTTTAAGATTGTGCATATTTGCAAGACTTTACTTTTTTAAAAAAATGTTTTCATTAGTGATTAAAGGATTTTTTTTCCTTTTGTTGCCTTTGTTGTTTATCATCATTGTTATTATTGTTTTTGTTATTGCTTTCGTTGTTGGATAGGACAGAGAGAAATGGAGAGAGGAGGGGAAGACAGAGAGGGGGAGAGAAAGATAGACACCTGCAGACCTGCTTCACTGCCTGGGAAGCGGAACTCCCAGCAGGTGGGGAGCCAGGGGCTTGAACCCAGATCCTGATGCCAGTCTGTGCACTTTCGCCATGTGCACTTAACCCACTGCACCACCGCCAGCTCCCAAGACTTTATTTTTTATCTTCTTTTCTTTTCTTTCTTATTGATTTAATAATGATGGACAAGACCATAGGATAAGAGGGGTACAATTCCATACAATTCCCACCACCAGAGTTCCACATCTCATTCCCTCCATTAGAAGCTTTCCTATTCTTTATCCCTCTGGACCCAGGATCTTATGGGGTGCAGAAGGTGGAAGGTCTGGCTTCTGTAATTGTTTCTCCATAAGACACGGGTATTAGCAAGTTTATCCATACTCCCAGCCTGTTTCTATCTTACCCTACTGGGGCAGGGCTCTGGAAAGGTGGGGTCCCAGGGTACATTGATTAATCCTCTGCCCTAGGAAATCAGGTTGTGTCATAGTAGCAACTGCAACTTGGTGGCTGGAAACCATCAAGATATAAAGGAGAACAAATTATTTAATAATAAGGAACCTAAAGGTAAGAATACTACGTCAGTTGAGATTAGGGGTCTCCATTTTGGAAAAAGCTAGGAAGTCTATTGTAGGTATATTCCGGGAGTCCATTGAAGTCTCAAATTTTTGCCTGAGCTCGACAGCTAACATGCAGGTGGACGAATGGAATTGTCTGGGGAGATGGTGTCAGATTTGGAAATAGGACTAGAAAGCTGGATCAGGGAAGAGACTAGCTCCCCTATATGGGAAAAGTATATACATAGCAGTAACTGTAAACCCCATCAATCAGATCTGAGGACCATATTCAGCACAGGAGCCAATGCAACAACTGCATTCCTGTAAGCCTGAGCTCACATTACCATTCCGTGGTCATAGCGAGGAACATTCTAGGCTGCACTCATTTCAGAACCTGTCCTCCTGGAGTGGCAGAGTAAGTTGATCCAACCTCCCTTCAAAACGTGGGCCAGTCCTTGCCATTTTTGCTCCAAATTGAGGGCAAGGTGTAAGACTTTTCTATACTCTGCTTAACTAAGAGTTTGAGTAAGGATGGAACTCTGGGCTATATCTCACTTTATTTCAGAATACTAACCATATCAGTCCACTAATTGATCTGCCACATTGTGAGAATTTTTTTTTTTTCCTCCAGGGTTATCTCTGGGGCTCGGTGCCTGCACTACGGATACACTGCTCCCGGAGGCCATTTTTTTTCCTCATTTTGTTGCCCTTGTTGTAGTTATTGTTATAGCTGTTGTTGTTTTATAGGACAGAGAGAAACTGAGAGAGAAGGGGAAGACAGAGAGGAGAGAGAGATAAACACCTGCAGACCTGCTTCACCGCTTGTGAAGTGACACCCCTGCAGGTGGGGAGCTTGGGGGCTCAAACTGGTATCTTTGCAGGGGTCTTTGCACTTTGTGGCCATGTGCACTTAACCCTCTGCACTACCATCCAGCCCCCACATTGTGAGAATTTTGAACCAATTCTAATACATATTTTAGATATACTTTTCTTAAAATATCTATCTTTTTCTGAGCAATTACAGTCATATATTTGTTTATAAGTGTTGCTCTTTACATTCATATGCTTAATTTAATGTTATCTTGAGTATTTGGCAGGTCCTTTCCTTACAGAAATGTATCTTTTGTTTTAGAGAAATAACATCTATGAATTCTATTTCTATCACTTTTAGCTTTGTCCTGGAACTCATTTTACCTAGATATTGGATTTCTTAAAAGAGCTTATGAATTTTCTCTCTTTTTTTCCCCTTCAATTTTTAATACAATTTTCCAGTGCAATCTTCCAGATATTCTATTTCTCCAGGCAGTCTACTTTTCTATACCGTTTTTATAGAAAAGGTGAATATTGAAAACAAGTAGTTAGAGCCACTAAAGTAAAGGTGAAGGACTGGGCCCTCTAGCATACTTTTGTCTTCAGATTCCACAAAACTGCTTAGCACATAAAAGATTTTCAGTAAGCAAATGGTGGTAGACAAACAAGTAGTAAAACCGAGATTCTAAATCCAGGTTTTTCTTTCTTTTCCACTTCATCATTGTTATGGTGTTCCCTTTCTTCTCTCATTTTCTAACTAACAACTTGACTACATTTTCTCTGGTTTTGTTTGTTTTGTTTTGGATAGGACAGAGAGAAATCAATAGAGGAGGGGAGACAGAGAGGGGGAGAGAAGGATAGACACCTGCAGACCTGCTTCACCACCTGTGAAGTGACTCCCCTGCAGGTGGGGAGCCTGAGGCTTGAACCTGTTTCCTTACGTCTGTCCTTACACTTCACACCACATGCACAAAACCCACTGCCCTAGCGCCCGACTCCCCATTTTCTGTTTTACTTACAGTTCTAATATTATTTAATTCTAGCAACATAATAATCTACAAATTTTTGTTAAATGTGCATACTCTAACCTCCATGTTTATCTCCTCATTCCAAATATGGTATATGTAAATACATGTATATTCACATACATAT
Organism: Erinaceus europaeus; assembly: GCF_950295315.1. Lineage (NCBI taxonomy): Eukaryota > Metazoa > Chordata > Mammalia > Eulipotyphla > Erinaceidae > Erinaceus > Erinaceus europaeus. The sequence continues at coordinate 175,674,211 of NC_080162.1, read as the reverse complement.
TATACATTAGTCAACTGAATTTTTAAAAATTATTTCAAATAAGTTTCTCTGCTCATAGAAAATGATTTAGTCCAGCTAAAATAATTTGGATCTGCTACTTGAAATCCATTGAAATCCTAAGCTCTTATGTTATTGATAGACTTGAATTAGTGTATTTACTTTTCATAAAATGAATTTGAAAAGAAGTATACTGGTAAATTGAGATACATAAATGTATCTCAATTTACCAGTATACTACTCAGAATGGTTTCTAACATCATGTAGTACAGGTGTCCAGGCATTTGCAATGCTTCACTACAAGTTACAGTGGTTGAGCCAGTGAGTAGCTCACTGCACAGTAAGCTGCTTTGCCATGCGCATGACCCAGATTTGAGTGTGGCCTCCTCCACATTAAAGTATGTTTCTATGCTGTGGTGTCTGTCTTTCATATCTCTCTCTCCCTCTGTCTTTTCCAATTGCCCTCTCAATCTCTATCCAAAAACTAATTAATTAAAATGGAAAGTATAAATTTATCAATAAAGCAGGAACACATGATAAATTTCTTGTGATTTGAACAGTGAAAATAGTATGTATCTAGATATTGATTAAAGGGAAGATACCAAACCTTGTTATACAATAATTTCATATTAAAAAAAAAAAAGTTTGTCTTCCAAATTCTAGACCTGTATAGTTTTTTTTTTTTTTTTTTTTTTTTTGCCTCCAGGGTTATCTCCAGGACTCAGTGCCTGCAATAAGAATCCACTGCTCCTGGAGGCTATTTTTTTCCTTTTGTTGTCTTTGTTGTTTATAGTTATTATTTTTTGTCATTGTTGTTGGATAGGACAGAGAGAAATAGAAAGAAGAGTGGAAGACAGGGAGAGAGAATGAGAGACACCTGCAGACCGGCTTCACCACCTGTGAAGCAACCCCCCTACAGGTGGGAAGCCATAGGCTAGAGACAGGATTCTTGAGCAGGTCCTTGTGCTTTACGCCAGGTGCGCTTAACCTGCTGTGCCACTGCCCAACCCCCGGCTGGCCCCCCTGACCACCACCCCCTGACCGGCCCTCTCGACCGGCCCCTGACCTGCATACCTTTAAGTCAGTTGGCAATAGATCTATTTAAATCCTTTATTTTGTTTGCCAATCTATCAGTTTTAAAAGAGCATGATTTTAATTCCTTTTTTTTTTTAAATAAAAGCAGTCTTGTTTGTACTTATCTCATCATTTCCACTAAAAATGTTTACCTGACAAATGAAAGAGAAAGGTAGAAACACTGATATATCTTCTGGCATTATTAACTTAGAAACTAGCTTGCAGGTCATCATTATGTTTACCAAATAAACATTATAAGTGATTTGTTTGGAGGTCTAGAGCTATTTTTGAACTCAAGATATGCAGGCAACTATAGATAAAGTTTCATTACTAGACTGCACTAAATACACTGTAATTATATGCAAGTTAGGAGACCTTTTGTCCCATAAATTTAAGTTATTAATCTACATAGGTTAAACATTTAGAATATCATCATTCCTCAAAATTTTATGAGTACTTTTGCCAGACAAGAAGGTATAACAAGAATATACAATTGATGTTTCAAAAAAGGTTAAAGATTGATTGGCTAGTATTCATATTTATATCATTACAATGGCTTCATGTTTCTTCTGGTCTATGAAGCTTAGGCCACTCTACATCTTAAAAAAAGTTGGCTTAAGCACATATGTTGGGCATTTAAGATGTAGAGTGGTAGAACAGCAGAGAGACAGAGAGACCACAGCACTGAAGCTCCCTTCAGTGAAATCAGGATAAGTTTTAAACCTGGGTCAAGCACAATACAAAACAATGTGCTATTCAAATGTGTTATTCTGCCAGCCTGAGTTAGCCATTTTTCTCCATATAGAAAATGTTTGCTAACTTTGTATTTTTTATTCTTTAAATAAATTTTTCTAATGTTTTATTTTCATGTGTTAAGATAGATTACAAAAATATTATATTTAACCTATTTTTTATGAGAGAACTACAGAGATAGAGAAAGAGAGGAGTTGTGGATTTGTACATGTGTGAGACTCCAGAGAGACCAGTAGCAGTGTTTGGGTTTGAACCTGGAACCTCAGAGTCTCAGTGTCTTTTGCTGTGTCCCCAGCTCCTCTCTTTTCTTTTGATTAGTGTGTCACTTAGCTTTGATTGTTGATGGTGCCCAGGGTAGAACCTGGCATCTCTGGAATACAAATTCTATGTACTTTGATTGTGCTACCTCTCAGGCTTTTTTGACATTTTACCTAAAATAATCTTATGTATTTCTTAAATAACATACTGAGGGGAAAAAAGTACTATTTTTATAACAAGCTTTAAAGTAAATAAAGTAGATCTTAGATGGGTTAAGCTATTGCCTCACTCTAGTGGAGGAAATCAAGTTTCAAACTCAGACAGTCGGCCTCAAGAGTTCACATTCTAAATGACCCTGTTACAGCGCTTTGAACATGAAAATGAAACATTTTTGTTTCTCATCTCTCTCTTCAATACTATACACTAAACCATGAGGCTTACAAAGAGGATAAATGTGCTTCCCAGGATTGCGAATCTATCAGACTTATGAAGTTGCCCTGACCTAAATGAGTCTTAATTGACTTTGCTCATCTGCTATCTCTGACTTTAAGCAGTGTGGTCCTTCAGGTGTAATTGAGAGCTCCACAAACATCCACTCTCCCAACATATTCTTACTTACTGTAATTAGAGGAGTTTATTATAAAATGCCTTTGGCTGTCCATAGTAATATTCACATAAGAAAAGTATTATAGGAGTACATTTACTACTTTTAAAATTTCAAGATCTGCAATTAAAAGTCAGTTTGTGATGCCATCAATTCTTACCAATTTTCTTTTGCAGGTTGGGAAGAAATCTTTAATTTGTACACATTAATGTGTCTCATTAATACAAGAAATTCACTCGTGACTATGAGAAAGTTTTTATATAGAAGAAGTCCACACCACAGTGTGCTAATGTTACCCTAAGGGTCAACAGCTAGGAGTGCTTTAAATGACTCAGGTGGACCCATGAGTGGCCAATCAAAATGCTTGGCGAGCCGCAGCTTTTGGTTTGTGCTAAGGTCAAAAAGAGGCACTAAAATTTATCAGAACACTGTCTGTCTAAGTGAGGTTTGGCAAGTGTTTTTGTATCTCACACCAACCACAACTCTAAAATTTGTTCAATTTCTTCTATGAGACACAAAGTGTCAGAATGATACTATACCTTTAGACTGAAAAAAAAGTCAACACAGATGAAAATATCTGTAGGCTAGAAAATTAGCATATAGGGTTTTCTTTTTTTTCTTTCTTTTTTCTTGCTGTTGTTGACCACAGACCAGGTAATTTCAAATAAATAATAAAACAATCTGCAAGAGTTATGACACTGAATCTACATTAATAATCAGTTACTTTTGAAAAAATATTTATAGTAAGTAGTTATGAATCATAAATATAGTTTGGTATAATAACCAATATATACCTTTACATTGTCTAAATGTTCTCTATCTTTGTAGAAAAAAAAGTTTAACTATTGTAACTATTCTGTGCACAGTTACTGCATGAACACTTATTGTATAAATATTTAGGCTCTGACAATCAAAGTGTATAACTGAGAAGAACAGAGCTCAGCCCAGATTATAAATTCTGGTCCTAAGTAAACCAGAAAAGACATAATGTAAGCATGAGATTCTCTTATTGCATTACACTTTATTTATTTTTAGACATTCTGTATCAATAAAGTCACAGGTGGCTAGTCTCTGACTAAGTTGTCTTTGAAGAATTTATCTCTGGGTTTTCACAATTTGTGTAACATTGTTATTTGAAAAATAAACTCATTTCATTCTTACTAAGTGGAAACAATTTAATACAGACAATTTATATAATTTATTCGGAAAATGTATCTTTTATGACAAATTTGTTGCTTAGAGTTTTAATGATTGATAAATAAAAAAATGGCCAAAGCTAAGTTTCATTTCATTGAACTGAAATATATCAACTTTCCAATAATTGTTCTATTAAAGGTCCAAACATAATTGTGCTAAATCCAGAGGCAGAATATACAAACAGGACAATCTGCTTAAAATAGCACTCTTGCTGGGAAAAGACTATCACAAGGAAAATGTCTATTATTGGAAGAAACAAATAGTGAGAACAGTGAGCTTTAAAGTTAGAGACAAGTAGTAAATATCTTCAGAGATGACATAGACAGTTACATATATACAGCTTCAATTGATTACAATCAGGATAAAATAGATAACATAAAATACATACGAAAAGTCATAATTACTGTGGTTGTTAATAATAAATTATGTAACTTTCCTTTTTTTATTTCTTCCAGGGTTATCGCTGGGGGTCTTTGCTAGCACTACGTATCCATTGCTCCTGGCGGTCATACTATTGGACAGAGAAAAATTTAAAAGGGAGGAGTAGAGAGAGGGGAGGAAAGAGAGACCTTTTATTTATTTCTCCTTTTGTTGCCCTTGTTGTTTTGTTGTTGTAGTTATTTTGGTTGTTATTTATGTCGTTGTTGTTGGATAGGACAGACAGAAATGGACAGAGGAGGGGAAGACAGAGAGGGGGAAAGAAAGAAAGACACCTACAGACCTGCTTCACCGCCTGTGAAGGGACTCCTCTGCAGGTGAGGAGCCCTGGCTCGAACTGGGATCCTTATGATGGTCCTTGAGCTTTGTGCCACGTGTGAGTGCCCCGTGTGCTTAACCCGCTGTGCTACCTCCCAACTCTCAAAGAGAGACTCTTGCAGACCTATTTCAACGCTTGTGAACAGACCCCCTGTAGATGCGGAGCAATCGGGGTCCATGTGCAGAGCTTTGTACTATGTTTGCTTAACCTGGTGTACTACTTACTGCCTGGTCCCTGTTAATAAATAATGAAGAAAAATAATAAAATACTGCTTTCTCAAACTAAACTTTTGTAACTATTCACTGATATGGATGGCATAATATGTGAATGGCTTCTTAACTGTTATTGTTTGAAATTGATATGGTCAGAAAATATTCAGAGCAAATACAAACTTAAATTCACCAAACAAAGCCTGAACACCTCACATTCATTATAAGTGGCGGTTAATCTGATCATTTTTTTTTTTTCCCTCCAGGGTTATTGCTGGGGCTCGGTGCCTGCACTACGAATACACTGCACCTGGAGGCCATTTTTCCCATTTTGTTGCCCTTGTTGTAATCCTTGTTGTTATTATTATTATTGTTCTCATTGCTGTTGTTGGATAGGACAGAGAGAAATCGAGAGAGGAGGGGAGACAGAAAGGTGAAGTAAAAGACAGACACCTGCAGATGTGCTTCACCACCGGTGAAGCGACCCCCTACAGGTGGGGATGGGGGCTCCAACCAGGATCCTGGCACCCATCCTTGCGCTTTGCACCATGTGTACCTAACTCGCTGACCTACCACCCAAACCCATCATCTGATACATTTTTATATTAGCACATTCTTAGCCAGAGTTTATTTTGCCAAGAGCTATGTTTTTTCACACACAGCTCCATAATGTGACACATTTCTTTTGTTTTTATTTTTAATTATCTTTATTTATTGGATAGAGACAGCCAGAAATCAAGAGAGAAAGGGGTGATAGAGAGGGAGAGAGACAGAGTGACACCTGCAGCACTGCTTTACCACTTGCAAAGCTTTCCCCCTGCAGGTGGGGTCGGGTGCTGGAACCTGGGTCCTTGCGCATTGTAATACTTGCGCTCAACCAGGTGCGCCACCACCCTGCCCCAGACACATTTCAAGACATAAGAAATCATAGGTCGTGCACACAACATCTTTACCTTTGCCTCCATTTTTTTTCTGTATTTTTATACCACATTTGTGCATAAGCCTTCTGAAGACAGGAATAGGGACATTTCTTATTTATGCTGTTACTCTCCATTGTTTAAGACAGTTCATGATACATAGTAGGTGCTGGAGCAAATGGCTGAGCTAAAGCTATTATACATTGGTGTCATTTACTCTTTTTTACTTGGTTACATTTTTTTCCATTAAAATAATTTTTAAGGATATAATTGAGGGGTCAGGCAGTAGCACACCTGGATGAGTGCACACACTACAAACAAAGGCCCAGGTTCAAGCCCTTGGCCCTAATCTATAGGGGGAAGCTTCATGAGTGATGAAACACTGCCATAGGTCTTTCTGTCTATCTCCCTCTCTATATCCCCCTTCCCTCTAAATTTTTCTGTGTCTCTTTCCTAAGTAAATACATACATAAATAAAATATTTTAAAATAGACTTGAAAGGTCCTTAGCAAGGATCCTAATCTTTCACTCTAATAAAACTCTTCATAACAGCAACTCTAGCAAACTTCTATGTTTAAGTACTATGTTGAGTGTCAAGCATAATAGAAATTGTAATACCATATTGAGGTAGACACAATTATTTTCCCTTTATAAATAGGGAAATGAGGTTTATAAAGCTTGAGGCACATACAAATGATCCATAGATAGTAAGCAGTAAAAATCAAGATTCCAAACAGATGTCTTATATATATATATCAAGTCACAGTGTGGCTGAGAGTAAGAGAAAGTGTTCTAGCAATACTGGCTTGAAACCAAAGTTTGTATGGAAGCAGAGTTTTGTAGAGATTTTAGAAACCCAGTCTCTTCCATATCACTCTTCTAACATATTTGATCTTTGTGGTCAAGCAGCACATTCTTTTTTAATTATAATTTGCAATCAATTGATTGATTGACTAAATATAGAAGAGAGAATCAGAGCGTCATTCTGGCACAAGTGATACCAGGAATTAAACTCAGGACCTCAACCTTGAGTGTCCAATGCTTTGTTCACTGGGCTCACTCCTAGGCATTCACATTATAAACAATACTTCTTTTTCATAGAGTGAAGAGAATGAAGAATGAAAGAAAAGTAGTAAAGAGTACATGAAAACTAGGACTTAAGGAAGCTAGTTGATTGACGCATTTGCTTAGAATGATACATTAGAGTGCCGCCACTGCCCTCTAAAATCCTTATGTTGAAGTCTTATCCCCAGTATGTCAGAATATGACCTTATTGAGTAATAGGGTAACTGAAGATGTGACTACATTGGTTCTGTGTGGGACCTGAACTACTCAGACTGGTGTTGTCATAGGGCACAACTAGTTATCTTTCCTTTAAGATCCTGAAGAATTAAGGTGTGTAACTTAATATAGAAAAAACTGCATTTCCCAGAATTCCCAGTGCAAAAAAAAAGATGAAAATGGAGTGCCAAAAGAAGAATGAAAAGCCAATTTTTATACAAAAAGAGGCTCTGGACCTGGGACTTGCCTGGAACTCTGGGCCATAAATAACAGTGGACAAAGAACTGGGAAAGCAGGGGAAAGAAGGAACTGGCAAAGAAGATGCAGTCAGAATGAGCACAATACTGAGCTGAGTAAAGAACATGTCAGAGTCGAGCAACAAAGAGGAAATAAAATGATAAAAGTGGTACAAAGAGAAAATCAATTTCCATAGACACTTCTCTGCTTTTCACCATCCCTAACTTAAAGCAATAAAACCCAATTTTCATTCAACTAATCAATATGCTTATTGGATTTTTGGTTAGCCTCTATAGAATAGTCTTGTAGTCATTTCTATAGTAAAAGAGGCAATGAATGACATGAGGTCTTCAGTAACTATGTTATTATCATCAAAAGAATAATGCCTTCCAAAGAAATAAGCATGAATATTGGAGTAAATACCATGTAAAGATTGGAACTGTTAGCTGTTAGCAGTAGGACCTGGAATGATTCTTTTTCTCACACCTTCAACTCTTCAAGGCTTTACTTGACATCTCTAACTTCTAGCCCCCAGAACTGGGAAGTAATAAAAAATATTTCCCTTTTTTTTTTAGATTTTTTTAAATTACTTTTATTTATTTACTGGATAAAGACAGTCAGAAACTGAGAGGTAAGAGGTGAGAGAGAGAGAGAGGAGAGAGACAGAGATAGAGAGAGACAGAGAGAGACCTGCAGTAGTGCTTCACCACTTGCAAAGTTTTCCCCCTGCAAGTGAGGACCAGAGGCTTGAACCTGGATCCTTGTGCATTGTTACATGTGCACTCAACCAGGTGGGTGTTACATGTGCACTCAACCAGGTGTGCCACCACCTGGCCCCTAAAGAAAAATTTCTATTGTTGAAGATACTCCATTGTGGCCCTTTGTCATGGCAGCCCTAGCAAAACAATACAGTCATCTTCAAGGCATTAGGGAATTATTATTTTTCTCTATTTCTAGTTAGAATTATTTAAAAGTGAGAAAATATTGTCGTAGGACTACAGGCATTCTCTATTAAAACTATATAATACTCTGAAACATGGTGTCAGTTTCAATTCTTATAAATCTGTCACATTTAGTTGTGAACGTTATATTAGGGGGCCAGGAGGTGTGCACCCAGTTAAGCACACATATCACTAAGTGTAAGGACCACAGTTCAAGTCCCACTCTGCATCTGCAGGGGATACATTTCACAAATGGTGAAGCAGGTCTACAGGTGTCTGTCTGTCTGTCTGTCTGTCTCTCTCTCTTTCCTTTTCTATCTCCCCAACCCTCTCAATTTCAATCTGTCCTGTCAAATAAAAAAACAGAAGAAGGGGAAAAAAAAAAAAGGAAAAAAGTGGCTGCCAGGAGCAGTGGATTCATTGTACTGGCACTGAGCCCCAGCAATAACCTATAACCTATAACTCTGGTGGCAATAAAAAAGTTAAAAATAAGTAAAAGTTGTATTAGTGTGTTATATTTTGTAATGTCTAGAATAAGAAATGCTATGATAGTCTACCTATCATAAAAGCTATGCTTATTTTAGAGATGCTAAATATAGAAAGAGAAATAGACACTTAAGAATCAATTAAATAGTATAAATGATCTACAAACAGTTTAATTAGAAGAGTAATTGTGCACGGGCAATGATTCTATAATTTAAACTCTAGCTTTTATAAAACAGGATGATGTATCTTACAACAGGGTAAATAAAATTGTACATACACTAGTCAGACACAAAGTATATACTCATCAATCTGGATATTGATATAAATATAAAAATAAACTTCTTTGGTTCATGGTGAAAAATATACTGGGCATTTACCATAGGTTTGAGAGGACTGCACTGTTTAGCCTCTACTGACCAGCTCTGCTTTATCAGGGATCCTTACCTGCTGAAGAAGTTTTCTGATCCCAACTTCCTGTTACATGTTATTAGAAATCCTACTGATTGTTACTTTTGCCTCTATGCTTGTTAAAAATACATTTGCTTGCTGTTGGCCTGCCAGCTACATTTCTTTTGACTAAAAATACCATAAGGCCTATCTTCCAGGGGATTAGCCCACTGGCAGTATAGCAGTAATGCACACATTGCAGTTACCCCTAACTCCAATGTCTGGCTTTATGGGAGTAGGACCTGGAACGATTCTTTTCCTCACACCTCCAGCAGAAGCAAGGCCCTACTGACATTTATAACTTTTTTTATTTTTTATTTATAAAAAGGAAACACTAACAAAACCATAGGATAAGAGGGGTACAATTTCGCACAATTCCCACCACCAGATCTCCATATCCCATCCACTCCCCAGATAGCTTTCCTATTCTTTATCCTTCCAGGAGTATGAACCCAAGATCATCGTGGGATGCATGCAGAAGGTTGAATGTCTGGCTTCTATAATTGCTTCCCCACTTAACATGGGCATTGACAGGTCCATCCATATTCCTAGCCTGCCTCTCTCTTTCCCTAGTGGGGAAGGGCTCTGGGGAAGTCCAGGACACATTGGTGAGGTTGTCTGTTCAGGGAAGTCCGGTCACATCCTGCTAGCATCTGGAACCTGGTGGCTGAAAGAGAGTTAACATACAAAGCCAAACAAATTGTTGAACAATCATGGACCTAAAGGCTGGAATAGTGCAGATGAAGAGTTGGGGGGGGTCCTCCATTTTGTAGATAGCTAGTAAGCATATTTTAGTTATATTTCAAAGGGCCTGTAGCTATACTAGTGGTTTTTTGTTTGTTTTGTTTTTGTTTTTGTTTTTGTTTGCCTGAGCCTGAAATCTGATATGCAGGTGGATCCTAATTATTGTCTGGGAAGATGATGTCATGGCTGGGAAAAGGACCAGAAAGCTGGATCAGGGAAGAGAGTAGCTACCTAATAAGGGAAAGGGGTATAAGTACTGTTAACTGTAAACCCCATAGATTTGATGTGATCTGGGGCCCATAATTAGTTTAGGAGCCTGTGTGACCTCTGCATCCCTCTAGATCTGAGCTCACATTCTGTGGTCATGAGTAGGAACATTCCATACTGCCCCAGTATGGATCCATCTTCCTCAGCTGTAGCATAGTGTATATTGTCCATCCTCCCTTCGGATGATGGAACATTCTCTGCCATTGTTGATTCAAGTTGAGGGCAAGGTCCTATGAGGGCCCACAAAGGGGTCTATTTGTTGTTCCTGACATCTCTAACTTCTACCCTCCAGAACTGCATGGGAAAACTGGAATATACTCAGTACTTTTAGCATCAAAAGAATGTACATGGTGCAATGCCATGCAGACAATGGCAGTTTTTAACACACCTACATTTCTGATATTGTCCACCTGCATGAAAATATGTTCTGACCTTTTGATACTGATGCTTAACCACCTGTTACTTGTGTTTTGACACCTCCCCCTGAAGAATGTCTTCCTTAAAAAAATATTTGATCTTCAATATTCTTTTGTGATGCAGTGAATGTGTTTATCAAGAAATACTCTGGGAGAAGCTTGGGACTGCAGCTCACACCCAGCACTGTCCCAACTCTGGGTGCCTGTGTGTGCCTCTCCAGATCTCTTCAGATCATGGCATCTGACTGAAGTAAATTTCTCTCAACCCTGGGATATGTTGATTCACGTGGTCCTAGTAACTGGTAAAGGCTCTCCACCCACAAATTAGCCATCCTTATCAGTAAGTTTTACTTTCAGTGCAAACAAAGCCAAAAGAATGTAACAGAGGGCTGGGTGGTAGCACTCCTGTTACAGTGCACAAGGACCCAGGTTGTAGTCTCCAGCCCCCACCTGCATGGGGAAAGCTTTACAAGTGGTGAAGCAGTGTTGCAGGTGCCTCTCTGTCTCTCCTTCTCTATCATCCCTTTCCCTCTCAATTTCTGGCTGTCTCTATCCAGTAAATAAAATAAAGATAATTTTAAAATATATATATAAAGACCAAGAGGGAAAAAAAAAGAATGTAACAGTATGGCTGCCTTTAGGAAAGAATTTTTGGACCCTCTAAACTATAAGCCTCAGGTCAGGTTTTATTCTTCCTTTTATTCTATTTTTTCTTGCTTTCTTTATGATAAAATATTAATAAATCCTTGACTTATTTAGCAAGATGCAAATACTAAAGGAGGATGTTTGAGCTGGTTAAAAGGTAGTTGGGTCCCAGTGTCCTGTAGAGAGATGATAGCACTTTGATGGGCTGGCATGTATATTGGGGAAATGTAAAATGATACACTTGAAACAACACTCTCTAAAACAATTCCTCAATAATAATTAATTTTAAAATTTTAATAAATCAAGATACATGTTAATTTTTCTATATCCCAATCATCTAATAAAAATCCAAGAACCTCAGATTTATCTAGTTATATAAGAAGAAGCTGGTTAAATTTTCAGAGGCTAAATTTTTTTTTTCGAGGGGGGTTACAGTTAATGGTATTTATTTATTATTATTTTTTTAATTTATTTTTTATTTAAGAAAGGATAAATTAACAAAACCATAGGGTAGGAGGGATACAACTCCACACAATTCCCACCACCCAATCTCCATATCCCACCCCCTCCCCTGATAGCTTTCCCATTCTCCATCCCTCTGGGAGCATGGACCCAGGGTCGTTGTGGGTTGCAGAGGGTGGAAGGTCTGGCTTCTGTAATTGCTTCCCCACTGAACATGGACATTGACTGGTCGGTCCATACTCCCACTCTGTAGAGGCTAAATTTGATGAGAGTTTCAATCCTATGTCTGTGCTTTAATTTTAGAGTTAGGTAGAACATACACCTACATTTTGGAGAGTGAAAAAAATGCAGGTAAATACAAATTTTAATCTAATAAAATAATCACTTCAAAAACTCAAACACAGAAAGATAAGGAGAAATATAAAAATCTGTTCTTTAATTTAGAAAATAGCCACCACCATCCCAACCCCACCCGCCCCCCACACACAAATAATCAAATAGATTTTCTTATCTTGTTACCCTGAGATAACATGTCAATTTCACTTAGGAATAGAACGCATAAAAAATTGCAGAAAGTTTTGTCACAAAGTAAATCCTTCTTGAAATGTATTTATTTGAATATATCTTTGGTAGTCTTTTGGACAATTGATTGTTTAAGGTATGTAATATTATTGATAGCAATCATCATCTTATGTAGTGGCTAATTTTACAAATGCATCAGTAAATGGACTAAAATATGCCTTAGGCAGCTAGTAATAATCCATTATTACTGGGGTGGAGGGCTCTTTTGAAAAGAGTTTGGCATTTTGAACAGTAGATAGTATAGAAGAGGAACATTACAATGTGGTTGGACTTAATTCGGTCCATTGAGGATCTTAATAGAATGAAAAGATAAAGAACGGGTAAATTTACATTCTCATGAGTTGAGACATTTATCTTCTCTCTTCTCGTTCTCAAGATTTCAGATTCAGGTTCTCAGGATTTCAGATTCTGATGAACATGAACACCACTGGCCTCGTAATTCCCAGGCTTGTACATCTGGACAGAGTGAACTCACTGGTTTTCTTAAGATTTCCAACTGAAAAAACAATAGATGTTGGGATTTCTTAGCCTCCATACCTATAGGAGAAAATTTCTATAGTAAATATACAGAAATTGGATATATATTTACTTCTTTCTGTTTCTCTGAACAATCCTGACAGGCACACCTCTCCTAAATTTACAGATATTTTTCTACTGGTTTTTCATGTTTAGAAGTTTAATTAAAGCCTAGTTTCATACTTTTATAATTGATAATTCTTTTCTAGTCACTTGCCATTATACTGAGTTCATATCTTTTTAGCTCTCTACCTTTACTGTTTCAAATAAATAACAATTTCACAGTTAATTATCTTGTTTAGCAGACAACAATATTAGAAATCTGAATTTGGAGTTCTCATGAATTAAGAAAAAGGAACTTCACATGTTTCTTCCCCTTTGTTTCTTGTTTTATAGCATGCAAATTGAGCAAATGTTCAGTCTAAATTCATACAGCCTAGTTAGACAGAATTTTAATGAAACAATGTCAGTGAGAATTAAAAAGACTCTTACTGCAGGGGTAGATAGCACAATGGTTATGCAGAGAGACTCTGCTGCCTGAGGCTCTGAAGTCCTAGATTCAATCCCTGCAGCACCACAAACCAGAGCTGATCAGTGCTCTCGTAAAATAAAAATAAAAATAAAAATAAAGGAAGAAAGAAAGGAAGGAAGGCCAGAAAAGATTCTTGCCTCTCCTTAGCTTGCAGATCTGGAAACTGGCATTTTCAATCTTTATGCCTGAAAAACAATGAAAGATGATTTACTTAAGATGAATCATTTGGGCCTGGAAACTGAGGGGTGAGGTTAGGACTGAATAAGTGATTCACATGAGAGGAGTCTGCCTGACAATTCCCCGGGAAGGTGACACTTGTAAGAAAGAACTGAAGGGCTTGGAAATGGACATTTGCAAGAATGAAAAAAGGCCATCCACCTCAGGTGAACTGGAGCATTCAACCCCAATCTCCACACCTGAAAATAATAAATCATCTACATAAGGACACAGAACAGACTTGCCTGATTTATAAACCATACACAGTAGAAACATAGAACACTTTAACTTTACAAAGGAATGAAACAGAACTGGGGGAATGGTGGGTGTAAAGGCAGTAGCCTTGAAATTCCCTTTTTATGCAGTTGTTTATTAAGTGCTTTTAGTATGAGTTGCTTGTAGTATGAGGTGGAAAATTCCTTGCCCTTTTCCCTTTGAAGAACGGGACTAATCAGTGAAGGCTATCAGGTGTTTTGCAGAAGTTCTGTGTGAGGGCTAGCCTTATCAGGACCTCTGCACAGCCCCAGCAGTATACTGGTCGCCAGATGGCCTGGTATGACGGTAGGGGGATGTGAGGACCTAATACCTGGTCAAGTCTTATTGGTTGTCTGGTTTTGCAAGGTTTGAAATTAGCCCGCTCTTTGCTTTGTATGGACCCCGCTTTTTGCTAAGTTTGAAATGATTGGATTTTGTGTTTGCTATAGCCTGTTCTTGGATGTAGGTTGATAAGGTGATGTGCTCCCCCTCCCTGAGTGTAGTCTGAATTCCTATAAATTGTGTGGTTTGAGCCCCGTTTGGGGTCAAGCTTGGTAGACTAACACCAGTCACCATCTCGGCCCGGATTGCAATTCGTCAATAAATGTTGTTGTGTCGGTCTGGTGTCGGGCTGCACTGCGGAGAAGAGAGTGGACGTCCAGAGCAAAGGGGTACACAAATCTTTATTATAGGATGGGGGGTTTGGTTCAGACCACGTGGGGCCAGCCAGCAATGGCCGTCCCCACTACCTGACCACGGGGGGAGAGAAGGGGGCGAGATCTGAGAGAGGGGGAGCTGAGAGCCCAGAGAGAGGGTGGGGGAGTGAGGAGGCTTTTTATTGGGCAACAACCAGGGGTGACGTGTGGGGCCAGGATTGGTTGAAGGGGGCACTGCTAGCTCTCCCCCTGCCAAGAAAATTGGTTCAGTCCTGCTAGTTTTCAAGGACTGCTTGTCCCCGCCCCAAGGAACCCCGAGAGAGTTCCAGAGTTTCAGAGTTCAAGAGTGCTTGGCGCGGCCTCGGGAAAAGAGGCAGCAGAGTTCTGTTTGGTGATTAGTTTGTCTTAGTTTATAAATCGTTGTTCCTAAATAAAGAAATACAGCTTCCCTGCCCAGCCATATGTCTCTGGTCGTCTCTGTTACCCGCCCGTGAAGCTAGCCCGGCCAGTTGGAGCCACCGAATTTTAACAACAAATAAACATCTTTTCTTCCTTGCAGTGGATGATGGTTTGATTTATGCTCGCTAACAGTGGGGAGTTGATATCTCCACCCTCACATGTACAATGATGTTTTCTTTTTATTTTATATCTTATTCTTTAACATCATTTTTCTTATTACAAATAAGATTATTGGGTTCTTATGGGCCAGCAGAAGGCAAGCCTAGAGATGTCTAATACTTTGACTCTATTTTTTATTTTATTATTTTTTCTACTTACTGATTTTTTCCAGCCTTCCCTTTCACTGGTAGTATTTCACTTTGGAGAAGCAAGACTTTATGAAAATTCTTCTGACTTCCCCTACCTTCATAATCCTAAAGTCAAATGGTTCTCATTTAGTTATCATTACCTATAACAATAATGCCAGCTTGCTATAGCTATATCATACTTTCCCTCTCCAAGTCTCACAAAATGTCACAGGTTTCATGTTGGCATGGGATTTTTGTCAGCTTTTAGAGCCTTCCTTATTGTTTTGGTGAAAAGAAGGTATTTGAGGATTTCTTCTACTTTCTTGAGAACTCAGTGTGTGTGTCTGTGTGTGTCTGTGTGTGTGTGTGTGTATAGCATACATATCTTTATTATATGTCTGAAAAAAGCCACATGTTATACACAACTATGTTTTCATAAGTTAGTGTTGTGTAAGCTCAAAAATATTTAATTAATATTTTTATTTATAAAATGGAGATATTGACAAGACCATAGGATAAGAGGAGTATAATTCCAAACAATTTCCACTAACAATAGTTACTTAATATTATGGAAATGTTCACATTGAAGGAAAAACCAACAACACAAAGAAAGACATTAATCATGCCTGAGGCTCCCAGCTACCAGGTTCAATCCTCCCATACCATCATAAGCCAGAGTTAAGCAGTGCTCTGGTAAAAATAAATAAATAAATATATAAATAAAATATTTTTAGTGTTTAAATATTTTACATGAGTAAAAATAAGAATAATGATATAAAGCTGCCTAATTCTGACCATCTATATATTAATATTCACATTTGTCTATATGTATTTCAATTATTTAAAGTAATACAATGTTACCAAAACAAATAACTTCCAATTAGAACTACTTGAAGAGTAGAGGATAAATTTATTCATTCTCTAATTAATATACAGCAACCCAAAATTAAATATCACATATAATGCTTAGACTTAAGTTACATTTCATACTTTTACTTTCACTGTTATTGAAGATTCAATCTTGTTACATAAACATTTATTGAAAACCCAGGAAAAAATTACATAGTGAAAATAAAATAGGGGAAGAAAATGTTCCAATTGTCAAGAAATTGCATTACTTACTGATACTGTTTATCTTTAAAAAATTGAATTATCTATGTATGTTTATCTACTGCCTTTTACTTTCATTTGGATTATTTATTAATCCTTGACAAAAAGATCAATATACTATGAATTAATTTATATACATTCAATATCAATGAGATAAAATGTAATTATGCAAGTACTATTAAATAAAGAAATACCAGTTAGGACTATTACAGATACTTAGAAATCAGCTAGTCCTTGGCCATTTCCTGTGTTTTGCTGTACAAGTAGACATAATACTATTTCTTCCCCATAAACTGAAATATTTTTAAATTTGTAGAAGAATTTTAATAAAGTCTATGAAAAGAATTATCAATCCCCTTGGATAGTAGTAGGGAATGTATTGTAATGGGTAGGCTTTGTATCAGAGTTCTTGGAATTTCTCCAACTGCATTAGCAATTGGTCATCTTAATTACATGGTCCATTAGCTGAAATCTGCATCACAAAACTACCATGTACCATTCTTGCCAACTCTGATCCATTCATTATAAGGTCAAAGTTTCCTTGCTCATTGCAAAATGAAACTAGATATATTAAGTTAAAGCATTTCAAGTTCATTAAATATACAACCTCAAGTTAGTCACTATATCACATACAGAAAATAACTGCAATTCTAGAAATATACCTCTAATACTTTTAGTTCTTTCTTGCTTCTTTTTTTTAATATTGTGAGACAGTTCTGCAAAAGATCTGGGGTCAATCAAAAAAAATGTAAAAGAGCCTTATCAGTCACTGAGTTTTATATACATATTGTTAGCTCCTGTGTTGACCCAGGCGTCCTGGCCTAACTGATATTTATTACTAGTGTGTTTCTAAATAAAAAAGTGGATTTATAGCCAAACCTTGTCACTCCCAGATATTGTTTAGTTCAGAAGTGTCCACAGAGCTTTAACTAAAGCCACTCAAAAATCTTTCTTTTAGCATAGTGTCTATTGAAAAGTGCACAGGTAACTAATGCTGAATGGCTCCATTTAATATTCACTCACTCAGTTAATATTATTTTATTATTATCTACTATGTTTACCATGCTGGTATTTCAATATAAATAAAACATATTCACTCTTCTCAGGGTACTTGTATTCAATCCATTTATGTAAATTTTTCAAGACAATGCAAATGAGATCCTGGGAGGTTGGTACAGTGGTAGAATTTTGATCTCAGATATTGCATATGCCAGAGTGATGCTCTGGCTCCCCCCATCTCACCTCATCCAGTGTAAATAAAAATAAATCTTTGAGAAAAAGAGAGAAATGTAGTATGTCTTCTTTTCTATCACAGAGGATTTATTTCTCCATTTTTTTTCAAGTGATATAATGGAAAACTTACTTAGATTCTTGGCTAATATCAAACATCTATACCTATATACTTCCTGACTCTCATAAATCTAATTTAACAAAACATTAAGGCCAACCTAAAATATAGCACATGATGAATTCAAGTTAGCATTATCCGATATTTTAAATATTATTGAATTACCAAATGAGAAGCCATTCTAGAATGTAACCCAGTGTTGAATCCAGATGCAGTCTACAGTATTCTCTCAATGAAAATATGGGAAATAGGTATCTGTCACCTCTCTTCCTATCATTTTTATTGTTGTTGATCTATTGAATAGTTAGAATTCACTGAAAAAAATGTAAGTGCATATTAAGTTCTATAGTCACAGAACTCTTAATTGCTAAGGGTTATAAGTGCTTTAGTGTACTATGTACTATGAACTCTTACAACTTTTTCCACTCAAGCATTATTTCATATCAAAGTACATTCTAATTTTTCTCATTTGAATTATATGTCCTTGGTATTTAAAAAATAGTAGTAATACAGCATACCTACTGTCTTTAATTCTAAAGAATTAAACTAAATACACCTAGCTAAAATTTTATCATGAAATGAACAAAATAGTGAAAATGAAACAGCCTTTTCCATGTCTATTCATTTTATCTCATGAACTATCTCAGCATCCATGATGTATCTTATATTATTATTCTGTGTCATGCTAATGTGTAGCTTTGGTAAAATAACACCCAGTTCATCTTTTCTACCAAATCGTTTTAAAATTATGCCTTACTAAATCACTCACTCCCTAAATTTTAGCTATATCTATAACTATATATTATCATTCCAGGTTTCTTTTTCATTTGGGTCATTTGCAATTGTAGAGTCTGATAATTATTTTGGGAGACTCCCAGCCTTCTTAACCCATACTCCCTTTTAAAGGGTCAAGCAGTAGGATCAAATCTTTTATGGTAGAAGCTTTAGAAAGGATATGACTTAAGTCAAATCATCTTGTACAACTCTGACTGTCTGGAAATAGGAATAAAGCAGTTTCCTGGAAGGAACTTGTGGAGATAGGATGAGCTCTACGGAGTTCAATCTTGTTTCTAATCCTATTACTCCCAGGGGAGATAGATAAAAGGACCATTAAAGTGGTACAGATGCATCCTGGCCCTGTGATTGCACCCCAGTCTCTGACAACAGTGCTGGAAAGTTTCAACAACGCTAATTTCTTTAGTGATGGAAAAGATGGAGGGAACAAATCTGTATTTATGTATTTTTAAGTGGTAGTCACAATGTTATGCAATGTTTTTGTAATAGTAAAAGAAACTGGAACAATCTTTTACCATCATAAAAGCTACGAGGCAATTCAGAGGTGGGGAAGGGGATAATTTTAAAGATACTGTCAAAGAATAATGGAGTGATGGTGGTGGTGGTGGTGGTGGTATGATACCATAACGAACTCTTCAAAACTATTTCATCTGGGAGCTATTACCCTGTGAATGATCCAAATCTTCCTTTTACATCATTTCTTGTCTAATTAAAAGCAGTATTTGTACTCAACAATACCACGGAAATTTAAGATAACATAGCCCTTCAGAAAACAAAGTCCCTATTATTTTCATGTTAAAAAATATTTGTCTTTGCACTGAAAAAGAAGATTGATGGTATATACGGACTCTATCTTCCCACAGTTTAAAAGCAGATATAATTTTTAGCAGTCATCTGAAGAACTGATGCTTCAGGAAAATAAGCATTCCTTATACAGCTGCTATTTTCTAATACTTTGCACATGTTAGCATATAATATATTAAATGTTGCATTTTAATACAGCAGATTTCACATTCACATTATTTAAAAATTATGACCAGGGGCTGAGAGATAGCTCATCCTGCAGGATGCACATTGTCTTGTCTGGTGATGACTCCAGATTAAAATTGTCTATTGTTTCTCTTTCTTTCTTTCTTTCTTTCTTTCTTTCTTTCTTTCTTTCTTCTTTCCTTCCTTCCTTCATTTCCTTCTCTTTCTTCCTTTCTTCCTTTATTTATCTTCCTTTCTTTCCCTTTCTTTCTTTCCTTTTTTCTTCCTTTCTTTCTTCCTGCTTCTACATTTTCCTCTTTATTGAGTACACATAGTCATGTCTCCAGAAGTCCCTGAGTGAGCCTTCCTAAATCTTAGAGGGAACCTCCCTCATAACTTTTCAATCCTCTGATTACACTTGCCTAGAATCCCGTGTGGCTATGTGAGTTACTTAAGAGGTCATATTTGTACAATCTGATGGTTATTTTTTATTTAACTCAATCCCTGAGGTGAAGCAAGATAGTTCACACAGTTCTTTGCTTTGATGCTGAGAAGTTGGCTAGAAACTATTTTTTTAGCTGGCCCTGGGAGCTTCAATAATATGTATTTTTTTCACCTAACTATTCCTTAGTGAGTAATAGAGAAAACAAGGTAAGAAATGAAAATAATAGCAGTGATATAGGAGGGCATAAATAATAGAATTTTGATTTAATCTCCCGCCAGTGATTAAGAGAAATTGAGATAACAGAGATAAGGTAAGTGAAAAAACAGAGACTGAGAACGGGATATGGTTTGATGTTAAAGGGAAATGATGCAACAGGCACATGATTGATTTGGGCTAAACCCCAAATTCTCTCCTCTATTGCCCACTGGCTATATCTATATTCTGCCTAGCACTGGATTGGTAGCCAGTCTTCTTCTTCTAGCGTTTGCCCTTCTTCCGTAACCAGTCAACAGCGTCAGGTTGAGCCTGATGTAAAGTTTTGAGACCTCCTTTGAATCTGGAGAGGTGGCAGTCGTTGACTATGTGGGTCATAGTCTGTCTGTAGCCGCAGGGGCAGTTCGGGTCATCTCTAGCTCCCCAGCAATGGAACATAGAGGCGCACCGGCCATGGCCTGTTCGATAGCGATTGAGGAGGACCCAATCATAACGTGCTAGGTCAAAGCCGGGTTGATGATTACAGGGGTCTGTGATGAGGTGTTTGTTCTTTACCTCAGCTGACTGCCAACGCTGTTTCCAAGAGTCTGGAACAGAGAAGTTCAGTGTAGGCGTAGGAGACCAGATTGGGTGACTAGACGTCAAGCGTTGGACAGGGTGGGCAAAGATATCCGCGTATATTGGCAGGTCCGGTTGAGCATAGACGTGGGAAATGAACTTAGATGATGCTGCATCCCGACGAATGAGTTATCTGGCGGGGCGATGTTGCTAAGAACTGGCAGCCATGGAACCGGGGTGGAACGGATGGTTCCAGAAATTATCCTCATGGAGGAATATAATTTGGAATCGACCAAGTGGACATGGGGGCTACGGAACCATACTGGGGCACAGTATTCTGCAGTGGAATAGCATAATGCCAGAGATGATGATCGTAGTGTGGAAGCGCTCACGCCCCATGAGGAGCTGGCCAGTCTTGCAATGATGTTATTCCTCGCACCCACCTTTGCTGCAGTTTTTATGAGATGTTCGTGAAATGACAGAGTGCGATCGAGAGTAACGCCAAGATAGACTGGCTGGGCTTCATGCCGGATTCTCGTATCGCCAAGCTGCACATTAAGCTCACGCGAGGCCGAGGCATGGTATAGATGGAAAGCAACCAGTGATCTTGAAGAAATGGGGTACCATGAGGAACCAGAATGTTAGCTTCAGTCATTCCCTGCCATTGTTAACGTGCTGAGTTGTTCTACTCCAGATTTGGAGCCAGCTCCCTCTAAGCATGATGTCTTGAGTTCCCAATATCTCCTCATTATGCCTTTCCCTCCCACAGGCCACATGTATCTGTACTCATCTGTAGCTCAGTGAGTTTCTAAAGAAATCCTGGTGTTATAAAAATTCCATATATAGCTTTCCAGTGTTACAACACAAAAGTAAACAAAGAATGAGACTGAGGTATCATAGAGGGCAGAGATTTACCTTTATTTCATGTTAACAGGTCGAGCGTAGACGTGGGTCAGTTCCTACCAAGCCTGAACAACTTTTCAATCTCAGGAGCCAGACTTTATCTGTCTTCAAGTTGGATTTAGCACAAGCTGATTCGTTATAAACAGACTCCGTCAAGGTGCTGACAATAAAGGTGAGAGCAGGTTGCCTACAATCAGAGTATACCACGCAGGGAAACTCTAATGAGAAAGCGATAGTCTACCAGCAGCAGTTTTGCCATTCTTTTGAGTATGGATTTTTCATTTCGTTGGTTGTATTTTGTTGAGTCTTCAGGTGAGTTTTTGCTGTTGTTCTTAGTTTCTTTTTTTATTTTTTTTATATTTATTCCCTTTTGTTGACCTTGTTTTATTGTTGTGGTTATTATTGTTATTGATGTCGTTGTTGGATAAGACAGAGAGAAATGGAGAGAGGAGAGGAAGACAGAGGGGGAAAAGAAAGACAGACACCTGCAGACCTGCTTCACCGCTTGTGAAGCAACTCCCCTGCAGGTGAGAAGTCGGGGCTCCAACCAGGATCCTTCTGCTGGTCCTTACGTGCGCTTAACTCGCTGCACTACCGCCCGACTCCCTGTTTTTCCTAGTTTTACAGGAGGATGGTCCTATGGTCCTACTGTCCTGTCTCCCTGCCTTCCACCCCCCTTTTAATTTTGTCAGTGGTGGATTATATTTTAAAAAGACACAAACAGGGACTATAGAAGGTAATTCAGCTTTTCTTCCTCTAAATCTGGCTCGCGCACCGTCTTATCTAACTTTCCAATGTTAATGGAGCTGTATCCCATAATAAATTTCTTTTTTTTAATTTTTTGCCTTCATGACCAGAACTCAGTTTTTTCATTCCCTCTCATTTTAATGCATACCTTTCTCATAAATTGGTATTTTATTAAAGAGTAATCAAGGAACTAAAGCAATAGAGGATTTTCCATAACATAAAGAGGACATAAAGCTTTTCATCTCAAATTTGCAGTTTTCCTTTTAAATTGGGTTTATAGAATCCAGCTTCTCCCTCTGTGGGAGGGAGAAGCCCCCACCCTTCAGATTCTCATTCTTCCTCTCCTAACATGCTCCACTTCCACCTTGACCCCTTTGTGTCCTTTTTTTTTTAAATATGGATTAATTTATCACCTCTAATACACCACATCCCACCATCATCATTTATGCTGTCTTCAAGTTGACAAGATGGCAGCAAATAAAAGCTATTTCATTTATTATCTATATCCTTCCTCCTTATGAATTACTATAAAATTATTATATCGCATTTTTCTATTCCATCTTTAACACATTTCAAATGCCTTTCTGTGTAAGACTCAATATGAAGTACTGGGAAACAGGAAAGAAAAAAAAAGCAAGTATACAATCATTAAAAAACTGCTCTCCATCCAAAAAAGCAATTATACATAAATATGTAACAGGCCATTAGGGGATATTTATTCATGTCACAAATGGGTAATTAAGGGTTAAAAGATGGGAACAGTCAATGAAGATATCAGGCAACTACAGACTTCCAAACTAAAAGTTTGATCAACAATGTTTCCTCACTTTTAGATGGGAATAATTCATGCATTCTTAAACTCAGAGAGCATGCCTAAGGAGATAATGTTTAGTCTTATGTCACCAAGATTTGAATCATACTGATAACATTTTCCTTGTGTTCCACAGTATTGTCCAACACATTACCTCTTGGCTCCCATTCACACTATGCATTCCCATACTAAGTATACAGTCCGCAATTCTGGGCCCCATTTGTAATTGTCTGACACTTGCTTTTCATTCCTTGTTATCTTCTTACCATAGCATTCACATGTTTTCCATAAATATTTTCTTCAGATACCTCCTTCAGTTTACTGAATGTTTATAATGAAAAATCTTGAAAAGAAATAATCTTGGGGCCAGGAAGTGGCACACCTGGTTAAGCACTCATATAAAAGTGTGCAAGGACCCAGGTTCAAGTCCCTTATCCCCATCTGCAGACGAAAAGTTTCACCAGTGGTGAAGCTGGGCTGCGGGTATCCTTCTCTCTCTCTCTCTACCTCCCTCTCCATACTCATTTTTTTCTGTCTCTATCCAATAATAAATAAGTCAAAATATTTATTAAAGAAAAAAGAATAATCTCTTGGTAAGTAAGAAGATACTGATTATATGCAAAACAAGATCCCATTCTGCAAACTGTGTGCATGTGTGTGTGCATGGATGGGACTGGAAGGGATATATATTTATATGTATGTATAATCACATACACACATATATGATTTGAAAGAAAGTTCATGCTAAACATTCTCATTTTTCTTCAAATTTTGTGTATTGTCACAGAACACCTATACAGAATATCAGTTTTCCAAATCTTCTTGCCCCCCACTATGATTCATAATGTCCCTGCCTTCCTCTTCTGTCCCGCTCTTTTAATAATCTCAGTTCTGCTTCATGTTCTAGGATATGTTTACATCATTTAGTTTGTGAACTTTTGTTATTTCACTTCATATGACCCCTTCCAACTCTATCCATAAAGTATCAAAAGTCAATATTTTATTCTTAGAGTTCAGTAGTACCTCATTGTCTAGAAAAATCACATATATTTTTTAATTTTTTATTTATAAAAAGGAAACAATGACAAAACCCTAGGATAAGAGGGGTACAACTTGATACAATTCCCACCACTAGAATCCATATCCCATCCCCTCCCTTGATAGGTTTCCTATTCTTTAACCCTCTGGGAGTATGGACCCAAGATCATTGTGGGATGCAGAAGCTTGAAGGTCTGGCTTCTGTCATTGCTTTCCCCGCTGAACATGGGCTTTGACAGGACGATCCATACTCCCAACCTCTCTCTTTCTTTCCCTAGTGGGGAAGGACTCTGGGGAAGACAACCCCACACATTGGTGGGGTTGTCTCTCCAGGGAAGTTTGGTCACATCCTGGAACCTGGTGGCTGAAAAGAGAGCAAACATACAAAGCCAAACAAATTGTTGATAAATCATGGACCTAAAGGCTGGAATAGTGCAGATATAGAGGTGGGGGCTCATCCATTTTGTACATAGCTAGTAGGCATATTTTAGTTATATTTCAAAGAGCTTGTAGCTACACTAGTGCTTTTTGTTTGTTTGTTTTTTGCCTGAGCCTGAAATCTGATATGCAGGTGGATCCTAATTATTGTCTCTGGAGAATATGTCATGGCTGTAAGAAGGACCAGAAAGCTGGATCAGAGAAGAGAGTAGCTCCCTAACATGGGAAAGGGGTATATATATTGTTGATTGTAAACCCCATCGATTTGATGTGATCAATAATTATCTTAGGAGCCTGTGTGAACCCTGCATCCCTCTAGATCTGAGCTCACATTCTGTGTGAGTAGGAACATTACATGCCCACCCAATATCGACCCATCTTCCTCAGGAAGGAACATACTCAACAAAAAAGCAAATGACCCCATCCAAAAATGGGCAGAGGATATGAACAAAACATTCACTTCAGAGGAGATCCAAAAGGCTAACAAACATATGAAAAACTGCTCCAGGTCACTGATTACGAGAGACATGCAAATAAAGACAACACTGAGAAACCACCTCACTCCTGTGAGAATGGCATACATCAAAAAGGACAGCAGCAACAAATGTTGGAGAGGCTGTGGGGACAGAGGAACCCTTCTACACTGCTGGTAGGAATGTACCAGCCTTTGTGGAGAGTGGTTTGGATAACTCTCACAAGGCTAGACATGGACCTTCCATATGACCCAGTAATTCCTCTCCTGGGAATATATCCCAAGGACTCCATAACACCCAACTAAAAAGATATGTGTACACCTATGCTCATAGCAGCATAATTCGTAGTAGCTAAAACTTGGAAGCAACCCAGGTGCCCAAAAACAGATGAGTGGCTGAGAAAGCTGTGGTATATATACATAATGGAATACTACACAGCTAAAGAACAATGAACCCACCTTCTCTGACCTATCTTGGATGGAGCTAGAAGGAATTATGTTAAGTGAGCTAAGTCAGAAAGATAAAGAAGAGTATGGGATGATCCCACTCACATACAGAAGTTGAGAAAGAATAACAGAAAGGGAAACTCAAAGCAGGATCTGACTAAATTTGTAGTAGGGCACCAAAGTAAAAACCCAGGGTTGAGGGTGAGGGTGCATGTTCAGCTTCATGGGGTGGGAAGGGGAGAGGATTGGATGGGACACAGTCTTTTGGTGGTGGTACTGGTGTTTATGTACACTCCTATTAAAGTGTAGTAATATAAATCACTATTCAATTAATATGAGAGGGGAAAATTGATCATATGTCTAGAACTTTTTAAAACACAGACTGAGTCTTTTTAATACATAGGCTGAGTCTTTGATATGTTGACTCTCTTAAAAGCTTAGTCCAGGGAGAACAAAAGTAACTGGTGGCATAGCTATATGCAAATAATGTCAAAGGACATAAAATATGGTGATGGTGTGTATGATACAGCAAATCCTAACAAAGGGATTTTTAAAAGTTAACCCAATTGCCAAACAATGTGATTATCTGCAATAACTATCTATTGTCTTCTTAAACCCTAAGACAACAGGAACCTCCCAATAAATCACATATTTTTTAATCTACTCATCTATCAGTGGGGAAATGAACTGTTTCCATACTATAGATAGATATGGCCCTAAAGGCAAATTCTATTTCTCAATTCAGTATTGTAGCCATTTCACTTTCTAATATACTCCCTTCCCTTCAGTAATGACATGCCTTATAAGAAACAATAAATAAAAATACCTCTTATAGGTAGGGGAGATATCATAATAATTTTGCAAAAAGACTTTCATCTCCCTAAATCCAACTCCTTCTTTTCTTTCTAAACTAGCAGATATAACATAGGAGTTAATGTCTGGTGTCTTCTCTCATCTACATTCCTGGAATTTATTTGTATCACTGCACTCATTCAAGAAATATTTGAACAGATGTCTGGTAGGTTCTAGAGATATTAAATAACAAAGATAGCCCCAGTGAGCTTCAGTTAAGTGGGATACATGCAGTATTAATGGTGTTCACATATAATTGTGTGTTTAGGGTGCTATAGAAACCCAGAGAAAAATTATCTATTGTTCCTTAGTAGTAAATGAGTCTGAAGGAAGTTGGCTTCCAAGAGTGAATACTACCTGAGCTATCACTGCTGTAATCAGTAGTGTTATTATCTATCAAAATATTTAAACTGAAATCTAAGATCTAATCCAGTCTGGGATATTCCCAAACATTATGTAAATACAATTGATTCTGCTTCTTGATCCCAACTCCCTCCATTCCTCTGCCAATGTATTTTTTTAAATTTTTAATATTTATTTTATTTATTTATTCCCTTTTGTTGCCCTTGTTGTTTTTTATTGGTTGTAGTTATTGGATAGGACAGAGAGAAATGGAGAGAGGAGGGGAAGACAGAGAGGAGGAGAGAAAGATAGACACCTGCCGACCTGCTTCACCACCTGTGAAGCGACTCCCCTGCAGGTGGGGAGCCGGGGTTCGAACCGGGATCCTTATGCCGATCCTTGTGCTTTGCGCCACCTGCGCTTAACCCGCTGCGCTACAGCCCGACTCCCGCCAATGTATTTGTTATACTCCTCTGTATCTTTAAAAAACTATAATGTTCTCTAAGATATCCTTTCTGAATACAGAATCATTACACTTTTTTACTGCATTAAATTTGGCATGAAAACTCTTCAATGGTTACCAAATGCTCTGAAAATAAAATACATATGATTATGATGTAGACAAAATCAGATATATTTCTGGAGTCTGGTACATAACAATAGATGAATATTAACTATACTTATTTTCTCTCCTATTTCCTCTTCCCTGCTATTTCATTCTCTGTGCTGATGCATGACATATTTGCTTTTGTTCAGTCTTAAGTCACAGGACTTTGCTATGTTCATATCTTTCACAACATTTTTTTTTAACCAAGATCTCCTTTCCACAAATTTCCTAAGAAAATCAACTTCCAGAACTACTGTAGACATTTTCCTTCTCCAAGTCCTCAGTGCTGAGGCAGGTATTTTTCCAATAGTCATTCCCTTTTGTATGTTGTACCCTAGTACTGATCACTTTGTTCCCTTTCACTGGATTATAAATTCCTTAAAAGGTTATTCTCCTCATTGTCTACCCAATACTTAAAACCATCAGTGGTTTATATAATCATAGTTCTGTGTGCAGGGAACTATCTAATTTTCAATTCAATAAGCCATTTTATTAGATGCAATCAGAAGACATGTCATTATTTTGAGCTCTAGACTAGTCAAGTTTAATAAAAATATAGTTTAGAAACAGGTGTTTCTACTTCATGATCTATGTCCTTATTGTTGGAAACTAGGTGAAAAATCTTCTTTAGACTAAATATTCAGCTTTAAGTGTGAAATGTAAATGAAACAAAATATCTTTAAATTACACAATACTAAGATTCTGTGAATGAAACAGAGAAAAATAAGTTTGGGGTTCAATTTATTTTTCTGCAAATGAATGCCACTGGGCTTTATGTCTTTAATCCTCATGATTTATATTATTTGAAAGTGAACATTGAAACAACATCCAAAAAAAAAAAAAACTAATGGGCACAGAATTATTCAAAGAGAAATTTTGAAAGGAAGAAAATCTGAGGATTAATGTCCTTAATATTCACTTCTGACAGCCTATGTTCAAGTTTAAGTTGTCTGGTCAACATTTGGGTCTGACTCGTAGTTTCCAAATCATGGTGTGTCGTGTTCTAAATCAATTCCCTAGGAGAGATTTAGGGATAACCATTCCACAGGTTTTCTCAATTAAAGATGCATCTAGCTCTTTGCCCATATCACCCACATCTGCTCATAAAAAAATGAATAATGGAGCACACATGTGCTGACTTGCGATTCATTTCAGTCCTTTGCAGGTGCAAATGCAACTTTTAAGGTGCAAAGCGGAGTCGCAAATGTTGTGGGTTTGTCCAGCTGAAATTCTAGTCTTTAATCACAGCTAAAGAACTCCTCGGGTGATACAATCACAGGATTTTACTTAGAAAAATGGTGTAACAAATATTGCAGACTAAACTAGTGTATACTAACCGATGAGGCCCTATTATTTACAGAAAATAAATACAATCAATATCCACCACATCTGATATTTGCTAAACAGTTCTTATGTATCAACAAAAAACTCATCCTGAGTGCTTCATCACAAACTTACCCAAACAAAATAAGAAATAAGGCACTTATATTGTTATAGATAACTAATTTATATTGACAGATATCTCAAAATTATATCTGCAAAGTACCCTTGCAGTTGAGTAGCCTATGAGCAGACCAAGACAACACTGTCTCAAATACTAATAGAGAAACTCACTGTTGGAGATAATCCTAAAAGCAGAAAAATCTCAGCAACAACAACAAAAAAACATTTATTTTCAGTATATATATACATTTAGGAGATTTTTTTTAAAAACCAGCATCTACTTATAACTTCAGGTTAAGATTCTGTGAATTAAACACTTTATTAATGATTCAAAAGTCACATACCTTTCATGAGCCAATATATTTATTATAGCCTGCCCTTTGCCACTTAAGATGATACAGATAACAGATCTGTTTAAAGATGGACAGTGGAGCTTTTCTGAGGAAACAACCCCCTAGCTACCCTTTGTGACCAGATTTCAATAAAGTTTATTAAACATGCCTTCTGTTTATTAAACTGCATCTTCTGATGCCCAGCTGTACTGTAATTGTTTTGCTTGAGTAATAACAATACCCTTCTCACTCCTTTGACAGGAAAAATGCACAACTTCCTTGGTTGTTTATGAGCTGGAAAAACTCAGAATAAAAAAAACAATATACACATATATTTGCTTTTCTTTCAAAACTGTAAAGCAGTGTGCTTATGGGAATATATTATTTTCAAGCAAGAGATATGAATATAACACCATCCAGGAGAGCATAACAGAAAGGAAATTTTTCTAGGTAGCCTTGTTTAAAATATAGATACAGCTAAAAAATCATTGAAAGAGAAAGAGGGAATTTCACTATCAGATTCATGTTTAACTACATTTATCTCCTCTCAACCCTGAGGCTGAGAAAAATGAAAATTAAGTTGCCTTTACACTACTGCTGTTAGAGCACCTCACAACTCAACCCTCCTTGCTCTGTTTATCCAAATCCTGCCCATTTTTCAAAGTGCAATGCAAATCCTGTATCTTTTGTATAGCATTTCATCTGGAAGCAATCTTTCCTTCTACACTTCTATAAGACTTATTTTCCATTTCACTCATTGAGCACTTACTATTGACTGACTAGTAGAAAATAAGATTTTCAGAAGTGTTGCAGCTATAATGGAGACACTTTTATCCTTTTTTGTGGAAAATAATTTTATATTTTAAAAATCTGAATAGGCCTATTGGTTTTTACTTTTCTGAAATCTAATTCGATAGGTTACAGACTATATCATCATAACAAAAGTATCCACATATGTAATGTTTGTGATGTACCAGTATTGCTTTGAGAACCTCAGAAATTTGAAAATTCTAGCTACTTCATAAGTATTAGGTAGGTAAATAAGAGATTTTAGATTATAATCTATAAAAGAGATTTTTATAGTCATATATACCCACCTCTTCTATGTGTGTATATGTATATATGTGTGACTATAATATATACATTTATGTTTACATGTGTATGTATAAACATATATTTGTCTTGCTCAGGTATATTGGAGAATTGCAGTAAGTCATTTCTTCAGGCACTATTTATGAAGATATTAACAAATTATTAATAATTATAAATTACTATTGACTGTAATTTTTCACTTCTTTTTTATTATTTATTTATTTATTTATTATTTATTTAAGAAAGGAGACATTAACAAAACCATAGAATAAGAGGGGTACAATTCCGCACAATTCCCATAACCCGATCTCCACATCCCACACCCTCCCCTGATAGCCTTCCCATTCTCTATCTCTCTGGGAGTATGGATCCAGGGTCGTTGTGGGTTGCAGAGGGTGGAAGGTCTGGCTTCTGTAATTGCTTCCCCTCTGAACATAGGCGTTGACTGGTTGATCCATACTCCCAGTCTGCCTCTCTCTTTCCCTAGTAGGGTGGAGCTCTGAGGAAGTGGCGCTCCAGTACACATTGATGGGGTTGTCTGTCCAGGGAAGTCTAGTCAGCATCCGGAACCTGGTGGCTGAAAAGAGAGTTAACATACAAAGCCAAACAAATTGTTGAACAATCATGGACCTAAAGACTGGAATAGTGCAGATGAAGTGTTGTTGGGGGGTATTCCCTGCATGCTCTTGTGTACTTCTGCTTTCAGGTATATATTTTTCCCCTAGTTTATGGGGCATGGGTGAACCTATGCTCTATCTCAGGAGACCTGGACTATATCTAGGTTTGGGGACTTTATTGGGGAGTGGAACACCTGGAATGGAATTAGAGAATACTATGAAAGGAAAGGTCTCACCCAGGTGATGAAGCTGAAGGGTTGTCATTCCACACCTGAAGTCTCTGGTCACAGTCTGAAGTGAAGCATGCTGGGGTGGCACTCGTTGTGTTGATTAGGTTGCGATCTGCGGATGCAATATTATTTGATTTGAATTGAGAGCAGCATGCAGAAAAGTGGGCCCCACCCTAAGGTTCCGGGACTGGGGGAAATATAGGCTCTATAGTGGAAATGTGAGGTTCCTGTTGTCTTAGGGTGCAAGAAGACAATGGATAGTTATTGTTATCATCACATTATTTGGTGATAGGGTTAACTTTGCAAAGTCCCTTTGATAGGGTTTGGGGTATAGTACCCAGCATCTTGTATATAGCTGTGTTGTCAGTTGCTTCTGTTCTCCCTGGTCTAGGCTTTGGGGAGAGAACATATCAAAGACAGCCTATGTATTAAAAAGACTCAGTCTGTGTTTTAAGAAGTTCTAGACATATCATCAGTTTTTCGCCTCTCATATTAATTAAATAGTGGTTTATATAATGTTTATACTTTAATAGGATTGTACATAAACAGCACTCCCACCACCAGAAGACTGTGTCCCATCCCCACCACCCACCCCCGCCCCCCACCCTTCACAGTGCCGGGAAGCCCAATGGCCACCCTCCCCTTCAGCACAGTGTTTTTACATTGGTGCCCTGCTCTTAATTTAATCAGATCCAGCTTTTAGTTTCCCTTTCTGTTCTTCTTTCTCAGCTTCTATTGATGAGTGGGGACATCCCATACTCATCTTTATGTTTCTGACTTAGCTGACTTAACATAATTCCTTCTAGCTCTGTCCAAGATGGGTCAGATAAGGTGGGCTCATTGTTCTTAATAGCTGCATAGTATTCCATTATGTATATGTACCACAGCTTTCTCAGCCACTCATCTGCTGTTGGGCACCTGGGTTCCTTCCAGGTTTTAGCTATTATGAATTGTGCTGCTATGAACATAGATGTACACACATCTTTTTGCTTGGGCATTATGGAATCCTTGGGGTATATCCCCAGGAGAGGAATTACTGGGTCATATGGAAGGTCTATGTCTAGCCTTGTAAGAGTTCTACTGTCCAGAGAAGCTGGACCAATTTACATTCCCACCAGCAGTGTAGAAGGGTTCCTCTGTCCCCACAGCCTCTCCAACATTTGTTGCTGCTGTCCTTTTTGATGTATGCCATTCTCACAGGAGTGAGGTGGTATCGCAGTGTTGTCTTTATTTACATCTCTCTGACAATCAGTTACCTGGAACAGTTTTTCATATGTTTGTTAGCCTTTTGGATCTTCTCTGAAGTGAATGTCTTGTTCATATCCTCTGCCCATTTTTGGATGGGGTCATTTGCTTTTTTGTTGCTAAGTTTGCTGAGTTCTTTGTATATTTTGGTGATTAGTCTCTTGTCTGATGTTTGGCATGTGAAGATCTCCCATTCTGTGAGGGATCTCTTTGTTTGTGTGATAGTTTCTTTGGCTGTGCAGAAGCTTTTCAATTTGATGTAGTCCCATTGGTTTGTTTCTGCTTTAGTCTTCCTTGCAATTGGGTTTGTTTCATCAAAGATGTCCTTGAGGTTTAGGTGGGAAAGTGTTTCACCAATGTTTTCCTCTAAGTGTTTGATAGTTTCTGGTCTGACATCCAGGTCTTTGATACATTTGGAGTTGATTTTTGTTTCTGGTGAGATAAGGTGGTTCAATTTCATTCTTCTGCATGTTATAACCCAGTTTTCCCAGCACCATTTATTGAAGAGAGCCTCCTTCTTCCATTTAATACTTTGGGCCCCTTTATCAAAGATTAGATGTCCATAGGTGTGGGGGTAATTTTTCACTTCTATAGAGATAAATGTCCTGGCTGCTACAATAAAAAAGAAGTATATCTTCATATTGTCTTTTGAAGGAGAGATGAGATTATAGAAAGAAATTCACATAACAAAGAGTCACACATAATTAGACTTTATACATTACTTAACTTTGGCTCTTCTTTATTTTACCCAGCAGATAAGACATACTGGCTTTATGTTTCCAAGTCGAGACACAAAGACAAAAAGTAACTGATCATTACCCTAGATTCTAGCCTAGCATCACCATTACTAGTTTTTAACCTTATGTTTCTTAGTTTCTTCACCTAAAGATAAAGGTCATCAATTTGATTAATAGTGTTATTTCAAATTTCAAAATACATGTTTGATTTTGTACATGTAGAAGAGAGTCTACACCAATTAGCTTTAATTAATGTCTGTAATTAATTACTATAACTATTTAACTTTAATGTAATTAAGTCAAGAAGTTGATATAGGTAAAATTGATTAAAAATAATTATAAGAATCTTCTATCTAAATCAACTTTTATAGGTTTAAGTAAAATTTGAAATGGTATTATAAACGATGAAGACAATGAAAATCATGTAAAGCAGATAAGCAGAAAATGACTATTCAAAGCTTTTGCTTCTGTTTATATCCTTGGGGGCAGGGGATTCACATTTAGTCTGGACTAAATCAGCCTGGTTTTAGGTGTCTTTTCATCTTAGTCCATTGTTTATTTGTTCAGTCAAATACAATCTTAGGTCTGTCAGTCCATGCTTTAGATTGTGTCCTAATATTTCATAAGTTTTGAATTGTACCCATGTGCCAATAACTAGCTTGCAAAATAGTACTTCCCCAGTAAAATTATTATTGTTTTTTTTATTTAAGAAAGGATTAATTAACAAAACCATAGGGTAGGAGGGGTACAACTCCACACAATTCCCACCACCCAATCTCCATATCCCACCCCCTCCCCTGATAGCTTTCCCATTCTCTATCCCTCTGGGACTGAAGACCCCACCAATATGTCCTGGAGCTCCGCTTCTCCAGAGACCCACCCTACTAGGGAGAGAGGCAGAATGGGAGTATGGACCGACCAGTCAACGCCCATGTTCAGCGGGGAAGCAATTACAAAATTATTATTTTTAAAATATTTTACTTATTTATTCATTAAGATAGAAGGAAATAGAGCGGGTGTCAGTCCTTAGAGCAGAGGGTTAAGCGAACATGGCACGAGGTGCAAGGACCAGTGTAAGGATCCCAGTTTGAGCCCCTGATCCCCACCTGCAGGGGAGTCGCTTCACAGGCAATGAAGCAGGTCTGCAGGTGACTGTCTTTCTCTCTCCCTCTCTTGTCTTCCCTTCCTCTCTCCATTTCTCTCTGTCCTATCCAACAACGACAACATCAATAATAACTACAACAATAATAAAAAACAACAAGGACAACAAAAGGGAATAAATAAATAAATAAAATATTTTTTAAAAAAGGAGATAGAGCGAGAAAGAACCAGACATCACTCTGCTTCACATGTGCTGCCAGGGATTGAACTCAGGACCTCAGGTTTGAGAATCCAATGCTTTACCCACTGTGTCACCTCCTAGACCACAATAAAATTATTTTTGAATCCAAAAAATGATAAAGAAATATATTTATTTAAAAATATGTTATAAAATAAAAAGATGGAAAGAACATGTATCTATGTCAAATGTCAGTCCACCACAAAGTTGTCTTCAAACTTGTTTTTATTCATTGTTAAAATAACATATTTAAACAAAATTATTTTATAAGTTGTTTCAAAATCACAAATTTTTACCAATGAAATATAAACCTCTGAGTGGGTGTCTAATATTGATGAATAGTCTAATAATGAATTCTTAGAGTGTTCAGCTAGGCAGATAAACATACATTTGGATAATTATGGTTTTCTGGTAACTAGGATTACTTTTCAAGAGAGGAAGCCTCACAGCTATGGCAATTTAGTGACTAAGCCACATAATGCCCTAAAAA
The DNA here is from genome assembly GCF_950295315.1 of Erinaceus europaeus. Taxonomy (NCBI): domain Eukaryota; kingdom Metazoa; phylum Chordata; class Mammalia; order Eulipotyphla; family Erinaceidae; genus Erinaceus; species Erinaceus europaeus. Next base: position 175,639,396 of record NC_080162.1, on the reverse strand, counting down.
AGTATCCTAACTATTGAGGGACAAAATCCGATCTTTAGTTTCTCAAGTGTTGTATCCAATGGAAACAAGATTTTGTTTAAAAGAAAAAGGAAAAAAAAAATAAAAGCTAGGGACAAAAGATATAGGCTCATGACTCAAGATTATGCTTCTCAGACTGTGCTCTATCCCCACCTCCAGGACGTCTAGGATTTTAGGAAGAACAATAATTGGTAAATTTTCTAAAGAAGACTTGATCAGAAAGAAGAGAGGGGTAAAAAAAATTATTTTTCACAAATTCAAATTGTGAGTGTTTAAATTAATATGGTGATTATAGAAGGAAAACAAAGAAACAAAGAGCAATAGCTATTACCTAGAAGCAGAGAAAAACATCTAATCAAGCTAATGTAGAGATCTTTAAGGAAGCAGTAATGTACCTCACTTTCCAAGATTGGTAGTAGGAAAAAAGAAAGCTATGCTAAGGAAGGAGAATGAATGACTGTTCATAAGCTTTGTGAAAGGGCCTCAAATTTCAAAGGAACTGGAAGATGAGATTTGATAGTACATTATAAGCTATTTGTGTGATGTTTTGTATCAAGTCAAAAGGTTATGCAAACTCAGGAAGCAGAATAAATATGTGAGCAATTTATATTCCACAAATTGATCAAGTCAGTTGCAGATCATAAAAGTTTCTATAACCAAGCACAACTGCATTCCCTAAAATGTATTCTTGCTAACTTAGAAGGTATGATTATTTAGTATCTTGAGTGTTTTCTCCCTCAAATTATTTTGTTCAAAATTTATTTTATAATACTCAGGTTTTCAAAGTGGTAACCAGTTCTCTCAAGTTTAGGTACACCCATGTTTGTTTTGAAAGGAAAAACAGCACAGCACATCCTACATTTATTTCATTCCCTTTGAATGTATAACAAAAACATAGTGCACAAGTTTGATATATGGAGGAATACACATAGCAGGGCAATCATCTGAATGCACACATTAACGATGTCTAGTCTGCCACCACAAAATGTAAGACAACAGCTGTGATTGCTGCCATTAATCTTAAGTAAGATTTATCATGATGTCAAATTAGATTCCAAATTTCTATTATCTAAGAAGTCATAAAATGAGTGAGCTAGCTACTCAAAGGGCATTGGAAAATATATTTTATGATGCATATTTCCTTTATATGATACTTGCATTAGCCATCTGCTAATCATATGTCTTTCAAAGTTCCTTAGACACAGTTTATTGTTATGACTAGATCAAACAAATCTTTTATTGATTGGAGCCTTTTTGTTATTGTAGCAGAGGAGATAGAAATGAGAAAAAGAGTAACAGGGGTGTTACCAAATAATCTGAAATAAAAGAACAAGTATCCTGTATAGAGAAATTTGAAATAAATCCTAACCATCTAAGCAAAAAAGGGAGAATTTCCCTAACTGTATCAATTCCTCAACCTTTTCTAATGAAATATTTAGCAAGCTTGGTTGTCCTTATCTAACTGTATTTTTTCCCAAATTCAGTAAGTATATGGAGTATGGGAATTCAGAAAACAATTTCCAACCCTTTGGTGCCATCATGAGGCCAGATGACAAAGTACTGAGAAAAATAGATATGGCAACTCAAGGTTTTAATGTTGTTTTTTTTTCCATCCAAACTGTAATTATCTAGAAAACAAAAGTTCATTTCATAAGTAAATATAGTTACCTTTGCTATAGTTAAATCCACCAACCAACATATCCCAGCTCATATGTCTGCAAAGGTAGTTTTCAGTTGAATAAAATGTACTGTAAGATTCTGAACAACTAAAAATTTGTAGCTCTGTGAATTTATAATCAATGAAATACTAATGTTCCAAAGTTACAGCTATGACCTGAAATTTGTCATTTGAAACCAATCATAAAATAACTTTTTGCATATTTATTTTACTGTTTCATAGGGCAGCATATAATATATTATGATGAAATATTTCAGTGCTCTACTATTGCAAAAATATTGTCACAAATAATAATAGAAGAATATGGTAAAGTAATTCATCTGAAAGAACAGCTAATGAACATGTAAGGAGCTTATACCAGATGAATTCAAAGTGCAAATAACTATCAGGTGACTTAGTATTTTAAATCACCATAAAGTACATCTCAAGAATTATATAAAGGTGCTTTATTAAAACTTCAACCAGATATAACTTCCTCTGTTATTTCTGTTATACCATTAGTATGATCGTGGCTTTATGTTATGCCCATTCTCTGACTTTATTTAAAAGTACATTAATGAACTTATACTAGGTTCTTTTTTTCTTATAATTATCTTTATTTATTGGGTAGAAATATCCAGAAATCAAGAGGGAAGGGGAGAAAGTGAGAGAGAAATAGAGAGACACCTGCAACACTGCTTCACCACTTGTGAAGCTTTCCCCCTGCAAGTGGGGACTCAGGGCTTGAACCTGGGTCCTTGCGCATTGTAACATGTGCGCTCAACCAGAAGGTTCATTATTCATCTACCTTTTCAGCCTATTTATTTTGTTTTAATTGTTTAAGTTTTCACATATGATATATATATATAATATTAAACTTAAATGATGTCTGAGAATATCTAAATATGATTTATTATCATTGGTCCTCAAAATATTATTTATTTCTGTCTTGTTTTGCCTCATAACATCTTGAAACCAAAGAGGCCCACAGTTTCACTTGTAAAGTATGGACATTCTCTAAGAGATGGAAACTTCACTATTCACTATGTAAATGTATGTGTCATGGTTATTCTTTTTTTCTTTTTTTTTTTTTCTGAAAAAGCCAGAAGTGGAGATATACATATGTGTGTGTGTGTGTGTGTGTGTGTGTGTGTGTGTGTGTGTGTGTAACTGCTGAGCTGTTCTCTCCCTGCCTTTGTTCTTAAAGTGTTCTAGCACGACCTCTATGCACAACTTCCTTATACTCAAAATTATCAAAAATGTGGGGTTGGCCATGGCACACTCCATTAGTGCCCATAGTACAAGAGGAAGGACCAGCACTAAGATCCAGGCTAGAGACAATGACTCCCCACCAATGAGGAGGATACTCTACAAGTGGTGAAGCAGGTCTGTAGGTATCTATCTTCCTCTCTCCCTGTCTACTCTCAATTTCTCTCTGTTCTATCCAATAAAATAGGGGGGAAGAAGGGGTGGGGAAGGGCCACCACTAGCAGTGGATTCATAGTGTAGGCACTGAGCCCCAGAGAGAATCCTGCAGGAAAAAAAAGAAAAAGAAAAAAGAAAAAGTATATATAATGTAACCATGGTTGGCTTTGGATATAGTATTGATACTTCAAATTGCACTTTTTCTTTCTCTTATCTCAAATAATACTTTTATGTGGAGTTCATTTGTTCTTTTTTAAAGTCAAAAGTGATCTTTTGTAGAGTGACCTTCAGCCTTCTTTCAAGTGGAATCACAGTGTTAATCCAGCTTTGCTCATGGCAAAGGTCGCCCTCATCTAGCCATTACTAACTGTTGCCTAACACAGATCATTATCTTTAACGTTATCCCAAGATGAAGTGAAGCTAAGTCTCCCTCCATTGTAATAATAACCAAAGCTCCTTTTACTGGGGGTGGGGGTGGGCCAAAAAGCACATAATTTCTGCCCTAATGTGATTCTCAAAGTACCCTAGTCTAAGGAAGGTAACTTGGGAGCCATCATCACTAGAGATGAAAAAGCACTTTCTGATCACCTTTAACCTCCTTCAGGCAAGACAAGACTATTTTTATCTCGGATGCTTTACAACATTCAACTATTTAAATGTCTTTTGATTATTATTCTATTCATTTCACATCTAAAACCATTTCTTTCCATTTCTATGACATCATCTCTTACATTTGCTTCATTATGTAGTTTTGGAAAAGTAAAGAATATTAAGAGAATATTAAGAATATGTAAATATCTTATTCAGTTTGGTATATAAATAAACGATTCTGTTATTTATAATATAATTTATAATATTTAGTACATAAAAATAATTCTACATGTGGACAGTGAATAAATACAGATTGTCAATAGGAAAATGCTGCAATTAATCCTTATGTGGAAAAAACAGATGGCTGATACAGAGACTGTATGTGCAAAGCCCAGGGCTGGTGTCAGCTGGCAGAAAATTAAACCATGTCACTCACCCATAAATGGAATATGTAAGGACCCCCACTTCTTTCAGCTTCCTTGCAGTTTTTGACCAGAGATTCTCACTGTGTTTACTTACTAGTTAAAATATTTTACTTATTTATTTTCAGTGAGAGGGAAATATAAGTTGAAATAAGCAGAGATGTGAGCACCTGATTAAACGCATATAGTAAGTACTAAGCTCAAGGTTGTGCAAGGATCCCCTAGCTCCCCACCTGCAGGGAGGGCACTTCACTAGCAGCAAAGTAGATCTGCAAGTGTCTATCTTCTCTCTCCCTATCTCCCATCTCCTTTCAATTTCTCTCAGTCTAACCCAATAAAATGGAAAAAAAAAATGCCAGAATCAGTGGATTCATAGTGCTGGCACTGAGCCCCAGCAGTAACCCTGGAGGCAAGAGAGAGAGAGAGAGAAAGGAAGAAAGAAAGAAAGAAAGAAAAGAAGAAAGAAAGAAAGAAAGAAAGAAAGAAAGGAAGGAAGGAAGGAAGGAAGGAAGGAAGGAAGAAAGAAAGAAAGAAAGAAAGAAAGAAAGAAAGAAAGAAAGAAAGAAAGAAAGAAAGAGAGAGAGAGAGAGAAGGAAGGAAACACACACAGAGAGAAGCACTGTTTAGCTATAGCTTATGTGATGCTAGGGACTAAACCTCGGTCCTCAGAGCATCAGACATGAAAGTCTTTTTGTATAACCATTATCCTGTCTCCCCAGCCCTCACTTAGTTAACTTTTAAAGTCAAGTTGTTGGGGCCAGGTGGTGGCGCACCTCTTTGAGCGCACATGTTACAATGTGCAAGTACCTGGGTTCAAGCCCCCAGTCCCCATTTCCCCTGAAGGGGGAAAGCTTTGTAAGTGGTGAAGCAGGGCTACAGATGTCTCTCTGTCTCTCTCCCTCTCTATCTCCCCCTTCCTTCTCAATCTCTGGCTGTCTCTATCCAATAAATATAATTTTAAAAAATAAAAAATAAAGTCAAATTGTTAAAAATCATTAGAGAAAAAGATTCACGTGATGCAAACCATCTGTATTTTACACTCCATGATTGCTTGCTTCCTTCCTCAGAGTTCCAAGGAACTGCAAAATAGGACTGATGGTGAAAAGATTGTGTAGGTTAAAAAATACAACACAAGGAAGAAAAACAAAAATGAACCCAGAAAGAGTTGCTACAGACAAAACCCTTATGTAGGTTGGCATTTGGGGATTACGTCACTAAACAATAGTACATTTCAGGTCATGCAGAGCATTCAAAGTGATAGGAAAGTGGCATAAGCCTCAGTCAGATTATGTGACAACCCAGACAGGAAACTACATTTTAATTCCTGAAATTAAATTTAACATCTCCAATAAAAGAACTTGAGTATGTAGTCTGCAAGAGTCCACCCTCAGTATAGTGACCCAAACATTGGGATGGGAACAACTGTTTCTGGATCTGGAGGTAGCATGACCCAGAAGACTTACACAGAACTTTGGGAGGGGGGGAAATGCTGTTAGGTATTTATTAAAAGGACAGAAGGTAGAAGACTATGAGTATCTAGTATACACCTTCCCAAGTCTACTATTTCCTTTATTTGCTTTTTGTTTGTCATTATTATTTTAGTGTTGGTCTTTCAGAATCAGAAAACTGTCCTTTATTTTTTTCATGAAAAGTGAGGTATAACATCTTATAATTTTTCAATTAAAACTTGTATAAGATTCATTAATAGTGTTTTCTTTTTCATTACGTTCTGCTAGTAAAGAAAATGCCTATCCTAACAGTAACAAAAGTGTAATTCTAGTGGTAAACTGCAAATAATTTTTCAGTTTTTGATAAAAAGATGGGCAGTCAAAAACAGTCACAACTCCTAAAACACTTTATGTTAGTTTACTTCAATTGGAAGTAGCTTTACTTATTTTTGATTTTAAAATAATTGTAAAGATGCATTTGTTTATTTTAAGGAGAGAGAGAAATCAGATATTGCTCAGTAGTGGATCACGGTGGTGCTAAAGATTGAACTTGGGGCCACTCAGGCTTGGACATCAAAGTTTAATGTGCTTATCATTATGCTATCTCCCCAACAGTGAATATATCTTTAAATTATATTATTCAAAATATTTTGCTCCACTAATTACCAATCCATTTATTTTTTAGAATTTTAAGTATATTTTTTTTTATTTTTTTTTTATTAAAGAAAGGATTAATTAACAAAACCATAGGGTAGGAGGGGTACAACTCCACACAATTCCCACCGCCCAATCTCTATATCCCACCCCCTCCCCCGATAGCTTTCCCATTCTCTATCCCTCTGGGAGCATGGACCCAGGGTCATTGAGGGTTGCAGAAGGTAGAAGGTCTGGCTTCTGTAATTGCTTCCTCACTGAACATGGGCGTTGACTGGTCGGTCCATACTCCCAGTCTGCCTCTCTCTTTCCCTAGTAGGATGGGTCTCTGGGGAAGCTGAGCTCCAGGACACATTGGTGGTGTCTTCAATCCAGGGAAGTCTGGCCGGCATCCTGATGACACCTGGAACCTGGTGACTGAAAAGAGAGTTAACATACAAAGCCAAACAAATTGTTGAGCAATCATGGACCCAAAGCTTGGAAAAGTGGAGAGGAAGTATTAGGGAGGTACTCACTGCAAACTCTAGTATACTTCTGCTTTCTTACTTTGGTGCCATACTCCAAACTCAGTCAATTTCTGCTTTGCATTTCTACTTTTTTTTTTTTTTACATGCATAACATTCCCCAGATTCCCATTTAGCAATATAACCCCCACTATTTCATTCATCATTTTTCATGGACCTGTATTCTCCCCACCCACCCACCCACCCCAGAGTCTTTTACTTTGGTGTAATACTCCAATTCCATTTCAGGTTCGACTTGTGTTTTCTTTTCTAATCTTGTTTTTCAACTTCGGCCTGAGAGTGAGATCATCCCATATTCATCCTTCTGTTTCTGACTTATTTCACTCAACATGATTTTTTCAAGGTCCATCCAAGATCGGCTGAAAACGGTGAAGTCACCATTTTTTACAGCTGAGTAGTATTCCATTGTGTATATATACCACAACTTGCTCAGCCACTCATCTGTTGTTGGACACCTGGGTTGTTTCCAGGTTTTGGCTATTACAAATTGTGCTGCCAAGAACATATGTGTACACAGATCTTTTTGGATGGATGTGTTGGGTTCCTTAGGATATATCCCCAGGAGGGGAATTGCAGGGTCATAGGGTAGGTCCATTTCTAGCCTTCTGAGAGTTCTCCAGACTGTTCTCCACAGAGGTTGGACCAATTGACATTCCCACCAGCAGTGCAGGAGGGTTCCTTTGACCCCACACCCTCTCCAGCGTTTGCTGCTGTTACCTTTTCTGATGTGTGACATTCTCACAGGAGTGAAGTGATATCTCATTGTTGTCTTGATTTGCATTTCTCTGACAATCAGAGACTTGGAGCATTTTTTCATGTGTTTCTCGGCCTTTTGGATCTCTTCTGTGGTGAATATTCTGTCCAATTCCTCCCCCCATTTTTGGATGGGGTTATTTGTTGTCTTGTTGTTGAGTCTGGTAAGCTCTTTATATATGTTGGTTATTAAACTCTTATCTGATGTATGGCATGTAAAGATCTTCTCCCATTCTGTGAGGGGTCTCTTGATTTGGGTAGTGGTTTCTTTTGCTGTGAAGAAGCTTTTTAATTTGATGTAGTCCCATAGGTTTATACTTGCCTTAGTCTTCCTTGTAATTGGATTCGTTTCATTGAAAATGTCTTTAAAATTTATGCGGAAAAAAGTTCTTCCAATATTTTTCTCTAAGTATCTGATAGTTTCTGGTCTAACATCCAAGTCCTTGATCCACTTGGAATTTACTTTTGTATTTGGTGAAATACAGTGATTCAGCTTCATTCTTCTGCATGTTTCAACCCATTGTTTCCAACACCATTTGTTGAAGAGACTCTGTTTCCCCCATATAATAGTCTGGGCCCCTTTGTCAAAGATTAGATGTCCATACGTGTGGGGCCTCATTTCTGGGCTCTCAATTCTATTCCACTGGTCAGTGTGTCTGTTCATGTTCCAGTACCAAGCAGTTTTGATGACAATGGCCCTATAATATAGTTTGAGATCTGGCAGTGTGATGCCTCCGGTTCTGTTCTTTTTTCTCAAGATTGTTTTGGCAATTCTAGGTCTTTTCTGGTTCCAGATAAACATTTGTAGCATTTGTTCTATTCTCCTAAAAAATGTGCTTGGGATCTTGATGGGGATAGCATTAAATTTGTAGATGGCTCTGGGTAATATATTCATTTTGATGATGTGAATTCTTCCAACCCATGAACATGGAATATCTTTCCACTTCTTTGTGTCTTTTTCAATTTCTTTGAGTAGTGACTCATAATTTTCAGTATACAAGTCTTTCACTTCTTTGGTTAGGTTTATTCCTAGATATTTTATTGTTTTTGTTGCTATAGAAAAAGGAACTGATTTCTGGATTTCAATTTCTTCTAACTTAGTGTTTGCATAGAGGAATGCCACTGACTTTTGAATGTTAATTTTATAGCCTGACACATTACTGTATTGCCTGATGATTTCCAAAAGCTTCTTGCTAGATTCCTTAGGTTTTTCCATGTATACTATCATGTCATCTGCAAATAAGGAGAGTTTGACTTCTTCTCTTCCAATCTGTATTCCTTTAATTCCTTGCTCCTGCCTGATTGCTATGGCAAGAACTTCCAACACTATGTTGAATAGTAATGGTGATAGTGGGCAGCCCTGTCTAGTACATAAGGGAGCTAAATGAAGAGATAGATAAACTAGAACTATTGGACATTTTCAGAGTCATTCATCCCAAGAAACTGGAATACACATTTTACTCAAATCCACATGGATAATTCTCAAGGATAGACCATATGTTAGGCCACAAAGACAGCATCAGCCTATTCAAGAGCACTGAAATCATCCCAAGAATCTTCTCAGACCACAGTGGAATTAAACTAACACTTAACAATCAACAAAAGATTAGTAACAGTGCCAAAATGTGGAAGCTCAACAGTACACTTCTTAACAACTTCTGGGTCAAAGAGGAAATCAAGGAAGAAATCAAAATGTTTTGAGAGTTCAATGAAAATGAAGACACAAGCTATCAAAATATTTGGGACACAGCTAAAGCAGTCCTAAGAGGGAAGTTCATAGCTATACAAGCACACATTAGGAAACAAGAAAAGGCACAAATAAACAGCCTGATTGCACATCTTAAAGACCTAGAAGAAGAACAACAAAGGAACCCTAAAGCAACCAGAAGGACAGAAATTACTAAAGTTAGGGCAGAAATAAATAACATTGAGAATAGGAAAACCATACAAAAAATCAATGAAAGTAAATGTTGGTTCTTCGAAAGAGTAAACAAAATCGACAAACCTTTAGCCAGATTCACAAAACAAAAAAGGGAGAAGACCCAAATAAATCGGATAGTAAATGAAAGAGGAGATATCACAACAGACACTGCAGAAATTCAACATATCATGCGAGGCTTCTATGAACAACTATATGCCACCAAGTTAGAGAACCTGGAAGAAATGAATGATTTCCTAGATACCTACCAACTTCCAAAACTAAGTAAAGAGGAAGTGGATAACATGAACAGACCCATCACAGCTAATGAAATTGAAACAGTTATAAAAAATCTTCCCAAAAATAAAAGTCCTGGACCAGATGGTTTTACAAATGAATTCTACAAAACTTTCAAAGAAGAACTAATACCTCTACTTTTAAAAGTCTTCCAGAAGATTGAAGACACTGGAATACTCCCTTCCAGCTTCTATGAAGCCAACATCACCCTGATACCAAAAGCAGACAGGGACACAACCAAAAAAGAAAACTACAGACCAATATCTCTGATGAACATAGATGCGAAAATATTGAACAAAATTCTAGCCAACCGGATACAGCAGTATATCAAAAACATTGTTCATCATGACCAAGTGGGGTTTATCCCAGGCATGCAAGGTTGGTTTAATATATGTAAATCAATCAATGTGATCCACCACATCAACAAAAGCAAGACCAAAAACCACATGGTCATATCAATAGATGCAGAGAAAACCTTTGACAAAATACAACATCCCTTTATGATCAAAACACTACAAAAAATAGGAATAGATGGAAAATTCCTGAAGATAGTGGAGTCTATATATAGCAAACCTACAGCCAACATCATACTCAATGGTGAAAAACTGGAAGCATTTCCCCTCAGATTAAGTATATTTTTAATATTTACTTATTTATTCCCTTTTGTTGCCCTTTTTATTATTGTAGTTACTTTGTTGTCATCGTTGTTGGATAGGACAGAAAGAAATGGAGAGAGGAGGGGAAGACAGGGGGAGAGAAAGACACCTGCAGACCTGTTTCACCGCCTATGAAGCAACGCCCCTGCAGGTAGGGAGCCAGGGACTAGAACCCGGATCCTTCCTCTGGTCCTTTTGCTTTGCGCCACCTGCTCTTAACCTGCTGCACTACTGCCCGACTCCCTATTTTTTAGAATTTGACTGCTATAACATAGTTTGTTCTACCACCAAAATAACCACAAATTTCTGCCAAAAACTTTTGATGGATTAATAATTCATTATAAAACGCACATACATGCAGCTATCAAGAACAATGAACCCACCTTCGCTGACCCATCTTGGACAGAGCTAGAAGGAATTATGTTAAGTGAGCTAAGTCAGAAAGATAAAGATGAGTATGGGATGATCCCACTCATCAACAGAAGTTGACTAAGAAGATCTGAAAGGGAAACTAAAAGCAGGACCTGACCAAATTGTAAGTAGGGCACCAAAGTAAAAGCCCTGTGGTGAGGGGTAGACAAGCAGCTTCCTGGGCCAGTGGGGGGTGGGAGTGGGTGGGAGTGGGTGGGAGGGATGGGTCACAGTCTTTTGGTGGTGGGAATGGTGTTTATGTACACTCCTAGCAAAATGTAGACATATAAATCACTAGCTAATTAATATGAGGGGGAAAATCAATTGTACGTCTCAAAGTTTCTCAAAACACAAACTGAATCTTTTTAATATATAGGCTGTGTATTTGATATGCGGACTCTCTCAAAAGCCTAGACCAAGTAGATTAGAAGCATCCAATAGCACAGCTATATACAAGATACTGGGTACTGTACAGCAAACCATAACAAAAGGACTTTTCAAAGTTAACCCAATTACCAAATAATGTGATGATCACATTGACTATCGATTGTCTTTTTGAACCCTAAGACAGCAGGAACCTCACATCTCCACTATAGAGCCCCTACTTCCCCCAGTCCTGGAACCCTTGGATAGGGCCCACTTTCCCGTATGCCTCTCCCAATCCATATCAAATAATATTGCATCCACTGACCACAACCTAACCAACGCAACAATTGCCAGCTCAACATGCTTCACTTCAGACTGTGTCCAGAGACTTCACGTGTGGAATGACAACCCTTCAGCTTCATTACTCGGGTGAGACCTTTCCTTTTATAGTACACTCTAATTTCATCTCAGGTGGTTCACTTTTTAACAAAGTCCCAAAACCTAGATATATACCAGTTTCTGTGAGAGAGAGCTTATGTTCACATATATCCATAAACTACTGCAAAATATATACCTGAAAGCAGAAGTACACTAGAGTTTGCAGTGAGTACCTCCCTAATACTTCCTCTCCACTATTCCAAGCTTTGGGTCCATGATTGCGCAACAATTTGTTTGGCTTTGTATGTTAACTCTCTTTTCAATCACCAGGTTCCAGATGCCACCAGGATGCTAGCCAGGCTTCCCTGGATTGAAGACCCCACCAATATGTCCTGGAGCTCAGCTTCCCCAGAGACACACCCTACTAGGGAAAGAGAGAGGCATACTGGGAGCATTGACCAACCAGTCAACACCCATGTTCAGCGGGGAAGCAATTACAGAAGCCAGACCTTCTGCAACCCTCAATGACCCTGGGTCCATGCTCCCAGAGGGATAGAGAATGGGAAAGCTATTGGGGGAGGGGGTGGGATATGGAGATTGGGTGGTGGGAATTGTGTGGAGTTGTACCCCTCCTACCCTATGGTTTTGTTAATTAATCCTTTCTTAAATTTAAAAAATTAAAAACACACACACAAAAAAAAAAAACCACACATACAGATATATAAATATACATATTAAAATAACCAATCCAATCTCCTAATGTGCTTTTTTAATTGGAGGGAGAAAAGATTACAAAATCCTTGTTGACATGTTAGTACAATCTCTCATCTTCCTATGATAGGTCTTTGCAAAACATTCACCTCCAATTTGTGTCCTTTTCCACCTTCACAGACCAGAATCTCAAAGCCACCCCACTCACAGCCAGGCCCTGCCAGCCTTATGTTTTCTCCCTAGATTCCTTTGATTTGGTGCAATACAGTAAAACCAGTTCAAGTTTCACTGTATGTTTTCCCTTTCTGTCCTTGTATCCTAAGTTCCACCTATAAGTAAGATCATCCAATACTTACCCTTCTTATTCTGGTTTATCGCACTTAACATAATTTCTTCAAGCTCCCTTTTTTTTTTCAGGACTCTTTTTGTATAATATCTGTGAAGTTTAAACAGTCTAAAAAGTCTATGATATTGGTAGTAATCTGTCAGAAAATGCAAGTAAAAAAAATAGCAACTTGACCCTCTAGGTTATCATTTTATTGTATAAAAGTCATAACCAACTTAAGTCCTCCAATATCCTCTCACTGCAGTCTGCTATCCTATCCCATTCCCCACCCCACACCTGAGACTTACTGCTTCAGGGCAAACCTAATCTGGTGTTGAAAACACCCATCATGGGGAGATAGAAAACTGCACTCATGTGACAACTATCTTGTAATTCATTATTTCCCTAATACAAAGATTTTTTAAAAATCACAACCAAATTGGGGAGTTGGGCGGTAGTGCAGTAGGTTAAGCGCAGGTGGCACAAAGCACAAGGACCGGCATAAGGGTCCTGGTTGGAGATCCCAGCTCCCCACCTGTAGGGGAGTCGCTTCACGAGTGGTGAAGCAGGTCTGCAGGTGTTCCCCTCCTCTCTCCATTTCTCTCTGTCCTATCCAGAAACGACAACAACAATAATAACTACAACAATAAGAAACAACAAGGGCAACAAAATGGAATAAATAAATAAATAAATAAATAAATATCACAACCAAATTGATTGCTACTGTTTTAACATTAATGAATAAGTATCTGTTTTCTTTGTGCATGAAAAATCTGTAATATGGGCATATGTTATATTCATTCTCCAATATATTACTTGTGATATCATAGTCCATCTTGATATGCTTAACTATCTCTTAACACAGCATGAAGATAACTGATGAATCATGCTCTATTCTGACACTATGGTAGTTAATATTTTAAGCTATAGAAAGTAAATTTGTTTTTAACCTTAGTAGAAGACAGTGAGGGATCTACTTCTTTCCTCCCTCTTATTCTGAACAATATCTGTAATTTCTCAAAGAGCTTCTCCATACTCTATAGCTTTTCAACTTCATTGTTCATATTGGTTTCCACCCTGGAAATAATATGAACTTAAATAAACTACTGACAACCCATGACCTTAGGAAAAAGTCTTAATTTATTAATATGCAGCATAAAAACTCTTCATGATTAGGTCACAATCAGCACCATCTCTTGTTTTTCTGCATTCACATTTCACTGCAACATTATCAAACTGACAATTATCAAAATATATCCTATTAATTATTTTGAACATGTGCCTTAAACTGAAAGACTTTCTCTGTACTAGTTCTTCCAGATAGTTCTTACTTTTTTTAGCACTATGTAAATTATTATTTCCTTCCTGATGATACCTCTCCATATAATTAATTCATCTACATTTTGACTCCTAGGCAGTTTGCATATAAGTGGAAAGCATTGCAGTGAACAGCCTAGAGGTTCAACCACGTGTTTATCATTTTGCCTGTTCACAATAGTTATTCAGCAAACATTGCTCAACTATTGTACTTACTTGATGGGAGTCGGGCGGTAGCACAGCGGGTTAAGCACATGTGGCTCAAAGCGCAAGGACCAGTGTCAGGATCGCGGTTCGAGCCCCCCGCTCCCCACTTGCAAGGGAGTCCCTTCACAGGCAGTGAAGCAGGTCTGCAGATGTCTATCTTTTTCTCCCCCTCTCTGTCTTCCCCTTTTCTCTCCATTTCTCTTTCCTAAAGATGACATCAATAAAAACAACAATAATAACTATAACAACAATGAAAAACAACAAGGGCAACAAAAGGGAAAATAAATAAATATTAAAAAATAAATAAAAACAATTGTACTTACTGTAAACCACTAATCCACCAATAAAAAAGTAAATAAAAATATTACTAAAAAATAAAAATGTAAACACATTCAAATAAATTTACTATGGTGCTTATATATTAATTTCCTGAAACAGTGCCTTTTAATCTTAAATACAAAGAGAATGCCTATTGAAAGTATTTAACAGTGTTTTTTTTAGTCATTCTAATTTTGAAAAATTTAATACAATTATTTTTTCACTAGTGTAGAGTGAAAGAGAATAACAAACTATTAGTCATTTAGCACAAATTATTTATTTAAGTCAGACATAAGCTCACACTTTTGATCCTATAAATCTATATGCCATTTTCCTACATTAAAGTTGAAGCATGAGCCATTTTAAAAGATCAGTCAATGGATAAGAAAAACTTAATCAACCTTCCTATAAAATCCTGGGATTAAGGACAGGGTACCCTGATGGCTTATCTGGTTGAGCACCTAAATTCTGGTGCACAAGGACCCAGGCTTAAGCCTTCTGACCCCATCTGCAAAAAGGAAGCTTCATAAACAGTGAAGCATTGCTACAGGTCTCTCTCTCTCTCTCTCTCTTTCTCTCTCTCTCTTTTTCTTTCTCTTTCCCTATGTACCCTTTTTCTCTCAATATCATTGTCTCTATCCAAAATAAAAAATTTTAATACAAAAATTAAATAAAATCCTGGATTTTTTTGTTGCTAAAAGTTTCAAAGACACATAATTCCCTTCAAATCAAGGAAACTTCATTATTATGATAGATTGTCATCATGTCTCAGTGAACATTTCAGAATGCAGACAGCTTACTTGTTTGTTAGTCACTTCGAACACTTGGCAACAACTCACGGAAAATCTGAACTTCACCCACTCAAGTAGGAAGGCCTGGAAGCTTCTTCATAGTCTGGGTGCCGGTAGCCAACCCTCTCCTGTCTCCCATCCTCCCGTATCTCCAAACTCAGTGGCCAGTCACCTAATTCAAGTTGGACGTGCTAAGATCGACCCAGTCTGGAAAAGAGAAATTTCCCATGAGTGGTCATCCCACTTCCGTTTATCTTGTCCATCTCCAAAACTCTCTCCCTTTACACTGTCTGAACTGGAAGACGCTTTGAAGAGGGTTAAACCGGGAACGGCTGCTGGCTATGATAACATCACCCCAGAACTCATTCTTAACTTGGGCCCCACAGCAAAGAAGTGGCTCGCTACATTCCTGTCCCACATCTTGGAATCTGAATCTATGCCCAAAATATGGCGTCGTACGAAGATAGTAGCAGTTTTGAAACCAAAGAAAGACCCAATACTGGCCACCAGCTATAGACCAATTTCTCTCCTCTCCGTGTGTTACAAACTCCTTGAGAGGCTGCTTCTGTCACGAATTTCTCCTCTTACAGAGAAATTCCTATCACCCACCCAAGCTGGTTTCCGCCCAGGAAGATCTACCTGCGAACAAGCCCTGGCCCTCTCAACTTACATTGAAAATGGATTCCAGAAGAATTTAAAGACGGGTGCTGTCTTTGTTGATCTCACAGCAGCCTATGACACAGTCTGACACCGTGGTCTCCTAGTCAAGATCTCAAGATGCCTGCCTCCATGGGAGGCCAACACTATATCGTTTCTTTTCCAAAACAGAAGATTCCGGGTGCATCTGGGTGACAAGTCTAGCAGATGGATACTTGTCTTAAGTGGCCTCCCCCAGGGCTCTGTTCTGGCTCCTACGATATTTAATATTTACATCAATGACCTTCCAGAAACTTCTTCAAGGAAGTTCATCTACACCGATGACATCTGCTGTGCAACTCAGGCATCCAAGTTTGACATCCTCAAGGAAACACTCATGAAAGACATGTCTCTGATATCTGATTACTGTAAAAAATGGCGACTAATCCCTAGCACTGCAAAAACGGTATCATCTGTTTTCCATCTACATCATGCCTCAGCCTCGCGTGAGCTTAATGTGCAGCTTGGTGATACGAGAATCCGGCATGAAGCCCAGCCAGTCTATCTTGGCGTTACTCTCGATCGCACTCTGTCATTTCACGAACATCTCATAAAAACTGCAGCAAAGGTGGGCGCGAGGAATAATATCATTGCAAGACTGGCCAGCTCCTCATGGGGCGCCAGCGCTTCCACACTACGATCATCATCTCTGGCATTATGCTATTCCACTGCAGAATACTGTGCCCCAGTATGGTTCCGTAGCCCCCATGTCCACTTGGTCGATTCCAAATTATATTCCACCATGAGGATAATTTCTGGAACCATCCGTTCCACCCCGGTTCCATGGCTGCCAGTTCTTAGCAACATCGCCCCGCCAGATATTCGTCGGGATGCGGCATCATCTAAGTTCATTTCCCACGTCTACGCTCGACCGGACCTGCCAATATACGCGGATATCTTCACCCACCCTGTCCAACACTTGACGTCTCGTCACCCAATCTGGTCTCCTATGCCTACACTGAACTTCTCTGTTCCAGTCTCTTGGAAACAGAGCTGGCAGTCAGCTGAGGTAAAGAACAAACACCTCATCACAGACCCCTGCAAGCGTCAACCCGGCTTTGACCTAGCACATTACGATTGGGCCCTCCTCAATTGCTATCGAACAGGCCATGGCCAGTGCGCCGCTATGTTCCATCACTGGGGAGCCAGAGACCACCCGAACTGCCCCTGCGGCTACAGACAGACTATGACCCACATAGTCAATGACTGCCACCTCTCCAGATTCAAAGGAGGTCTTGAAACTTTACATCAGGCTCAACCTGACGCTGTTGACTGGCTATGGAAGAAGGGCAAACGCTAGAAGAAGAAGTGAACATTTCAGAATGCAGACAGCTTACTTGTTAGTCACTTCAAACACTTCCAATTACTAAAGGTGTTTCTTCTTTTTCAGAGACAAATTCCATCCCTATGAAGCATCACAGTTCATTTTCCCCATAGTAACTACAGAGGTCCATATCATGGGCCCTTTAAAATATATCTACTAGCTATTTCCAAAATGGAGACCCCAAATCTTCATCTGCAATATTCCAGCCTTTAGGTTCATGATTAGTCAATTTGTTTGGCTTTATATCTTAATTCTTTTTCAGCCACCAGGTTTCAGATGCTACCGTGATGCCAACCAGACTTCCCTGGGCAGACCACCACACCAGTGTGTCCTGGAGCCCCGCTTCCCCAAAGCCTCCTCCTCACTAAGGAAAGAGAGAGACAGGCTGGAAGTATGAATAGACTTGCCAACGCCCATGTTCAGCAGGGAAGCAATTACAGAATCCAGACCTTCCACCTTCTGCATCCCATAATGACCCTGGGTTTATACTCCCAAAGAGATAAAATAGGAAAGCTACCAGAGGGTGGGGAAGGGATGCGGAGCTCTGGTGGTGGGAATTGTACCCCCCTCTTATCCTATGTATGGTCTTATCAGACTTTCCATTTTATAAATTAAAAAATAAAATAAAATATAAGAAATAAGAATAATAATCTGATTCTTCACATCTTTGATGTTTTCTGAATGTATCTTGTTTCCATAGATAATTCTTATCCCTTAATTAGAGTCCAGTCTAATTTTGAGAGTGATTTCCCTCCCAAGTACTGTTTCAATATCATAACTGCTACTAACTATATCATAATTATTCAACAGTTAATCATGTGGATCTTAACAGTTGTCTTACCTATATTTAAAATCCCACTGAAGTAAGTTACAATACATATCAAAAATAATAATCATAAAAAATATCTGAGAATAGCAAACTATCAAAATGCTAGAAAACTAGAGGAAAGACTGCTACTTAAAATGTCCAAGGAACTCAAAGTCAACATTCATACTTGATAGCTTTTGCTCTGCATCTTTTTTCTTTAAAATTGCTGCACACATCCACCAGATTTACTTCATATAGTGTTGAATTTAGTACCGTCAACATTTTATTTAATGGATAGAGACACAGAGAACCTGAGAGGGAAGGGGGAGATAGAGAGGTAAAGAAAAAGAGAGAGACCTGCAACACTGTGTAACTGCTCATGAAATCCCCTCTCCCACCCCCACAGGTGAGGACTAGGGGCTTCGAACCCTGGTCCTTGCAAATTGCAACATGTGTGCTCAACCAAGTGCATCACCACCCAAAGCCATATAATTCTTTTAAGATTATCACACAGGATCTCACTCTCAAATGGCAGTCACAGACTGACATGGACATGGCCCCTGTGCTAAATACGAATATATATGGGCCTTGAGTGAGAACAATGGGGTAAACAGTTAACTGTACTTACATATTTTCTATGAGTTTGGTAGCTACTCTCTGCCCTGCTACATCTTTCTAGCCCTATTTGCAACTCTAACACCATCTTTCCAGACAATATTTTTAGGTCACCTGAGTGTTAGCTATCAAGTTCAAGCAAAAAAATTAATATATTAAAGCCATGGGACACTAAGAACATACCTAAAATAGAGTTACTAGCTTCACTCTAAGACGCCTTATTCTCATTTTCTCTATTCTTAATTTATGTTTCCTGTTTATTAGACATTTTGTCCTGCTTTTTATCATACCACTTTTTAGCCACCAAGTTGCAGATGCTACCATAATTCCATCCTGATCTCCCTGGGCAGAAGACCTCACCAGTATGCCCTGGCACCATCTCACCTCTCCAGAGCCCTGTCCTATTAGGGAATGACAAAATCAGGCTGGGGGTGAAGATAGACCTGACAGCTCCCATGTCTAGCAGAAAAATCAATTACAGAAGCCAGAACACCCACCTTCTGCACCCCCTAAAGAATTTTGGTCCATTCCCCAGAGGGGAAGCAATGTTAATGGAAGATGACCAGAGGGCTCTGACTCCAATTCCATCAGGACCTAGAGAGAGAAGAGGAAAAAGGGAAGGACATTTGGAAGTAGTAACATGTGTAAGTGTAACAAAGAAAGAAAGGAAGGAAGGGAGGAAGGAAGAAAGAAAGGGCTAAGAAAGGAAGAAAGAGAGAAAGAGAAATGGTCTCCAGGAGCAGTGGATTCATAGTGCTAGCACTAAGCCCAGAGATCCCTGGAGGCAAAAAAAAAAAAAAAAAAAAAAGGCAAATATATGTAAATATAGTTAGTTATAGAAATAGTAGTCAACCTATACCAGTGACCTTGGGAAAACCACTGCAGTTTCAGTGGAGGAGATGGGAACACAGAATGCTGGTGGTGGGAACAATGTGGAATTATAGCCCTATTGTCCCATAATTTTCTAAATCAATATTAGATCACTAATAAAAATTATTTTAAAATTACATTCATACATATGTTTTAAGTGAGGTCAGTTTTTAGTGAGATAGATGCTTCCTAAAATACAGACAACTAGTAAGCATGTCGTTTTACATGATAATGACAGATGATATATTTATAATAGCAGTACTCTAAAAAGAAGTCCATGGTGGGATTAACAAGATAGTCCACCTGGGAAGTTGCCTGATCTGCTGTACATAGTACTTAGCTCAAGCCCAGCCCCCACCAACCCTCACACCTCACACATGAGGGCAAGCTTTGGAGTTCTGATATCTCTGTATATCTTTCTATCTAAAAAAAATCAGCCCAGAGCAGTGAAGTCCCAGTGATGGCATAAGTGTAAAAAGAAAAAAAAACTATGATGACAAGCTCCATGTCCTTCAGCTGCTAGATGAATAAAAAGATGTTAATTACCAGTAAGATGGAATATTTTCAGCCATTAAATGCATATGCTATAACATGAAACAACCTTGAAATACTATGTTAAATGAAAAAATGACAGGCACAAAAAGCCACATACTATATGATATCATCTATACAAAATGTACAGAATAAGCCACACAGAAAGAAAAAAAGCAGATTGGTTCATGGCAGGAGTCAGCAAGGGAAGTCAGTGTAGGAGAAATAGCTTAATAGGAGGGGATTTCATTCTGCAATAATGCTTTAAAACTAGATACTTATAGAAGCACTGTGGGAATGAGACTTGGTTGTACACGTAAGGAAGTTGTTGTTTTTTAATATTTATTTATTTATTCCCTTTTGTTGCCCTTGTTGTTGTTTATTATTGTTGTAGTTATTGTTGTTATTGATGTCGTCGTTGTTGGATAGGACAGAGAGAAATGGAGAGAGGAGGGGAAGACAGAGAGGGGGAGAGAAAGACAGACACCTGCAGACCTGCTTCACCGCCTGTGAAGCGACTCCCCTGCAGGTGGGAAGAAGGGGGCTCGAACCGGGATCCTTATGCTGGTCCTTGCGCTTTGCGCCACATGTGTTTAACCCACTCGCTACTGCCCGACTCCCACGTAAGGAAGTTTTAAATAATTTAAATAACAGACTTTATGTTCTATACACTTTACTTCAATGTAAGAAGTGTCATGAGAAAGAAAAAAGCAAAGCTTTTTTATCTTTTTAAATTTTTACTAAACTAATAGGAGTGTGTGTTAACACCATTCCTGCCACCAAAGGTCGGCATCCCTACCTCTGTCCCCCTCTAGTGAAGCTGAAAATCTACCCTACCCTCCCTAGAAATTTTTACTTTAGTGCAATACTCCAAACTCAGTCAAATTCTGCTTTGTATTTCCCTTTCTGTTCTTCTTTCTAGTTTAAACAAAATTTTTAATTACTAAGGTATTGGTTCTAATATCCAATATCTAAAACTGTGGTTTCAAGTCTCTGTAAGACTAAGTGAATTGGGTCTTCTATATTATGGATTATTCAATAATTTCCTTTTTTTAAGAGTTGTATTCTCTTAATTAATTAACTAATTAATTAATAGAGACAGAAAGAAATTGAGAGGGGAGGGGAAGCTAGAGAAGGAAAGAGACAGAGAGACACCTGCAACCTTGATTCACCACTTACAAAGCTTTCCCTCTGCAGGTGCGTACCAGAGGCTTGAACCTGGATCTTTGAGCATTGTAAAGTGTGCACTTAACCAGGTGCACCACTGCCTGACCCCCTCAGTAGTTTTCTAATTATTTATTTATGCCAAGACTTCTTTTTTTTTCTTTGTTTTTTAATTTAAGAAAGGATTAATGAACAAAAACATAAGGTAGGAGGGGTACAACTCCACACAATTCCCACCACCCAATATCCATAACCCACCCCCTCCCCTGATAGCTTTCCCATTCTCTATCCCTCTGGGAGCATGGACCCAAGGTCATTGAGGGTTGCAGAAGGTAGAAGGTCTGGCTTCTGTAATTGCTTCCCCGCTAAACATGGGCGTTGACTGGTCGGTCCATACTCCCAGTCTGCCTCTCTCTTTCCCTAGTAAGGTGGGTCTCTGGGGAAGCTGAGCTCCAGGACACATTGGTGGGGTCTTCAATCCAGGGAAGCATCCTGGTGGCATCTGGAACCTGGTGATTGAAAAGAGAGTTAACATATGAAGCCAAATTGTTGAGCAATCATGGACCCAAAGCTTGGAATAGTGGAGAGGAAGTGTTAGGGGGATACTCACTGCAAACTCTATGTACTTCTGCTTTCAGATATATATTTTGCAGTAGTTTATGGATACATGTGAACATAAGCTCTCTCTCACAGAAACTGGAGTATATGTAGGTTATGGGACTTTGTTAGAAAGTGAACCACCTGAGATGAAATTAGAGTGTACTATAAAAGGAAAGGTCTCACCCGAGTAATGAAGCTGAAGGGTTGTCATTCCACACGTGAAGTCTCTGGACACAGTCTGAGGTGAAGCATGTTGAGGTGGCAATCGTTGTGTTGGTTAGGTTGTGATCGGCAGATGCAATATTATTTGGTATGGATTGGGAGACACATACGGGAAAGTGGGCCCTATCCAAGGGTTCCAGGACTGGGGGAAGTAGGGGCTCTATAGTGGAGATGTGAGGTTCCTGCTGTCTTAGAGTTCAAAAAGACAATCGATAGTCAATGTTATCATCACATTATTTGGTAATTGGGTTAACTTTGAAAAGTCCTTTTGTTATGGTTTGCTGTACAGTACCCAGTATCTTGTATATAGCTGTGCTATTGGATGCTTCTAATCTACTTGGTCTAGGCTTTTGAGAGAGTCCGCATATCAAATACACAGCCTATATATTAAAAAGATTCAGTTTGTGTTTTGAAAAACTTTGAGACATACAATTGATTTTCCCCCTCTCATATTAATTAACTAGTGATTTATATGTCTACATTTTGCTAGGAGTGTACATAAACACCATTCACACCACCAAAAGACTGTGACCCATCTCTCCCACCCACTCCCACCCACTCCCACCCCCCACTGGCCCAGGAAGCTGCATGTCTACCCCTCACCACAGGGCTTTTACTTTGGTGCCCTACTTACAATTAGATCAGGTCCTGCTTTTAGTTGCCCTTTCAGATGTTCTTACTCAACTTCTGTTGATGAGTGGGATCATCCCATACTCATCTTTATCTTTCTGACTTAGTTCACTTAACATAATTGCTTCTAGCTCTGTCCAAGATGGGTCAGAGAAGGTGGGTTCATTGTTCTTGATAGCTGCATAGTATTTCATTGTGTATATATACTACAGCTTTCTCAGCCACTCATCTGTTGTTGGGCACCTGGGTTGCTTCCAGGTTTTAGCTATTATGAATTGTGCTGCTATGAACATAGGAGTACACACCTCTTTTTGGTTGGGTGTTATGGAGTCCTTGGGGTATAACCCCAGGAGAGGAATTACTGGATCATATGGAAGGTCCATGTCTAACCTTCTGAGAGTTTTCCAGACTGCTCTCCACAGAGGCTGTACCAATTTACATTCCCACCAGCAATGTAAAAGGGTTCCTCTGTCCCCACAGCCTCTCCAGCATTTGTTGCTGCTGTCCGTTTTGATGTATGCCATTCTTACAGGAGTGAGGTGGTATCTTAGTGTTGTCTTAATTTGCATTTCTCTGACAATCAGTGACCTAGAGCAGTTTTTCGTATGTTTGTTAGCCTTTTGGATCTCCTCTGTAGTGAATGTTTTGTTCATATCCTCTGCCCATTTTTGGATGGGGTTATTTGCTTTTTTGGTGCTAAGTTTGCTGAGCTCTTTATATATTTTAGTGATTAGTTTCTTGTCTGATGTATGGCATGTGAAGATCTTCTCCCATTCTGTGAGGGGTCTCTCTGTTTGTTTAATAGTTTCTTTGGATGTGCAGAAGCTTTTCAATTTGATGTAGTCCCATTGGTTTATTTCTGCTTTAGTCTTCCTTGCAATTGGGTTTGATTCATCAAAGATGTCCTTGAGGTGTAGGTGGGAAAGTGTTTTACCAATGTTTTCCTCTAAGTGTTTGATTGTTTCTGGTCTGACATCTAGGTCTTTGATCCATTTGGAGTTGGTTTTTGTTTCTGGTGAGATAAAGTGGTTCAATTTCATTCTTCTGCATGTTACAACCCAGTTTTCCCAGCACCATTTATTGAAGAGAGCCTCCTTTTTCCATTTAATCCTTTGGGCCCCCTTATCAAAGATTAGATGCCCAAAGGTGTTGAGATTTATTTCTGGGCTTTCAATTCTGTTCCACTGATCTGTGTGCCTATTTTTGTTCCAGTACCATGCTGTTTTGATGATGATGGCTTTATAATATAGTTTAAGGTCTGGGAGTGTGATGCCTCCATTTCTGTTTCTTTGTCTCAAGATGGTTTTGGCTATTCTAGGTGTTTTCAGGTTCCAGATAAATGATTGTAGTGTTTGTTCTATTCTCTTAAAGAAGCTTGGTGGAACTTTGATGGGTACTGCATTAAATTTGTATGTGGCTCTGGGGAGAAATATTCATTTTGATGATATTTATTCTTCCAATCCATGAGCATGGGATATCTTTCCATTTCATGCTATCAGTTTCTATTTCCTTGAGTAGCGACTCTTAGTTTTCAGCATACAAGTCTTTCACTTCTTTGGTCAACTTTATTTCTAGGTATTTGATTGATTTTGCTGAAACAATAAATGGGAGTGATTTCTGGATGTCTTCTTCTTCAGATTTAGTGTCTGAATAAAGAAATGTCACTGATTTTTGTACATTGATTTTGTAGCCTGACACCTTGCTATATTGCCTAATAACTTCCAGTAATTTTCTGCTGGATTCTTTAGGTCTTTCTATGTACACTATCATATCATCTGCAAATATGAGAGCTTGACTTCCTTCCTTCCAATCTGTATTCCTTTGATTTCTTTCTCTTGCCTGATTGCTATGGCAAGAACTTCCAATACTATATTGAAGAGTAACGGTGACAGTGGACAGCCCTGTCTAGTCCCCGATCTGAGGAGGAATGCTTTCAACTTCTGTCCATTGAGTATGATGTTGGCTGTAGGTCTGCTATATATAGACTCCACTATCTTGAGGAATTTCCCATCTATTCCCATTTTTTGTAGAGTTTTGAGCATGAATGGGTGTTGGATTTTGTCAAAGGCTTTCTCTGCATCTATTGAGATAATCATGTGGTTTTTGGCTTTGCTTTTATTGATGTGGTGAATGACATTGATTGACTTACAGATGTTGAACCAACCTTGCATTCCTGAGATGAATCCCACTTGGTCATGATGAACAATCTTTTTGATATGTTGCTGTATCTGGTTGGCCAAGATCTTGTTTAATATTTTGGCATCTATGTTCATCAGAGATATTGGTCTGTAGTTTTCCTTTTTTGTTCTGTCCCTATCAGCTTTTGGTATCAGGGTGATGTTGGCTTCATAGAAGGTGGAAAGGAGTATTCCTGTTTCTTCAATCTTATGGAAAAACTTAAGAAGTATGGGTACTAACTGTTTCCTGAAAGTTTTGTAGAATTCGTTTGTGAAGCCATCTGGTCCAGGACTTTTGTTGTTGGGAAGATTCTTAATAACGGTTTCAATTTCTTGATTGGTGCATTGGTCTGTGATTGGTGCATTTAGATTTTGTAGTTCTTCTTGGTTCAGTTTTGGATGGGCATATGTTTCTAGGAATTGTTCCATTTCTTCCAGATTCTCTAGCTTGGTGGCATATAGTTCTTTATAGAAGTTTCGCAGGATTCTCTGGATTTCTGTGGTGTCAGTTGTGATATCTCCTCCATTGTTTACAATTCTATTAATTTGAGTCTTCTCTCTTTTTTGTTTGGTGAGTTTGGCTAGGGGTTTCTCAATTTTGTTTAATCTTTCAAAGAACCAACATTTGGCTTCATTGATCTTTTGTATGGTTCTTTTATTTTTGATGTTGTTTATTTCTGCTCTAACTTTAGTGATTTCTGTCCTTCTGGTTGCTTTAGGGTTCTTTTGTTCCTCTTCCTCTAAGTCCTTGAGGTGTGCAGTAAGATCGTTCATTTGAGCTTCTTCTTGGTGTTTAATATGTGATTGTATGGCTATAAGTTTCCCTCTCAGTACTGCTTTAGCTGTGTCCCAAATATTTTGATAGGTTGTATCTTCATTTTCATTAGTTTCCAGAAACATTTGAATTTCCTGCTTGAGTGAGTCTATGACCCAGTGGTTCTTAAGGAGCATGTTGTTTAGTTTCCAAATTCTGTGACTTTTAATAATTTTCTGTTTGTTGTTAAATGTTAGTTTTACTCCACTGTGGTCTGAGAAAATACTTGGGATGATTTCAATGCTCTTAAATTTATTGATGCTGTCTTTGTGGCCTAACATGTGGTCTATCCTTGAGTATGTGCTATTTGGATTTGAAAAGAAGGTGTATTCCAGTTTTTTGGGGTGGAGCAGTCTGAAAATGTCCAAGAGGTCTAGTCTGTCAATCTCTTCATTCAATTCTCTTGTATCTTTATTGGTTCTCTGCTTTGTTGATCTGTCTAAGTGTGAGAGTGGGGTATTGAAGTCTCCCACTATTATTGTATTACTATTGATGTATTTTTGAAATTCTTTCAGTAGGTGCTTAATGTATTTAGATGGTCCCTCATTGGGTGCATAGATGTTAATAATTGTTAAGTCTTCTTGGCTGATTGATCCTCTAATCATTATGTAATGTCCTTGCCTATCTTTTATTACTTTATTTAATTTAAAATCTATCGTATCTGAGATGAGAATGGCTGTTTCTGCCCTTTTTTGTGGTCTGTTAGCCTGTATAATAGTTTTCCATCCTTTCACTTTAAGTCGGTGTTTATCTTGTTGTGACAGATGGGATTCTTGCAAGCAGCATATGGTTGGGTTATGTTTTCTGATCCATCCCCACACCCTGTGCCTTTTGATGGGTGAGTTTAAGCCATTGACATTTATTGATATTATGGATTTAATGTATTGTAGTGGCATTGTTCAAAAAAAAATTTTGTTTGCTCTGATATATTGCAAGTATTATAGTGATGTTCTTGTTTATAAGAAGTCTTTCAGAACCTCTTTCAGGGCCGGCTTGGTGATAGTTACCTCCTTTAACTGTTGTTTATCTAAGAAGGTTTTGATCCCTCCATCTAGTTTGAATGAAAGTCTAGCAGGATATATTATCCTTGGTTGAAACCCTTTTTCATTCAGGGCTCGATAGATATCTTGCCACTCCCTTCTGGCTTTTAGAGTTTGAGTGGAGAAGTCTGCAGATAATCTTATGGGTTTTCCCTTGTATGTGACTTTTTGTTTCTCTCTTGCAGTCTTTAGGATCCTATCTTTATCCTTACTTCTTCTCATTGTGACTATGATGTGTCTTGGTGTCTTCAGGTCTGGGTTGATTCTGTTTGGTACTCTCTGGGCCTCTTGAATCTTGATGTCCTTTCTGTTATTCAGGTCTGGGAAGTTTTCTTCTATTATTTCCTCTAGAATGTTTGCTTCTGCTTCCTCTCTTCCTCTGGCAGGCCAATTATACGAATGTTACTTCTTTTGAGATCATCCCATATGTCTCTGTTGTTCTTTTCAGTGTCTCTCAATCTCTTTTTAAGCTCTTTCACCTCTTTCTTCATTTTCTCTAACTCATCCTCTGCCTGACTAATTCTGTTTTCTGATTCTGTTAGTCTGCTTTCCCTTGCCTCAGCTTCTTTCTTCATTCCAGCTATTTCAGCTTTCAGTTCTCTAATTGCCTCAAGATAATCAGTATTTTCCTTGGGGGTCTCAACTGTTGTTTCCCTAATACTGCCATTCCTTTCCTCCAATGTTGTTTTCATTTCTGTGATTAATAAGTTTATTATTGCTTGCATACTTTTCTTATCTATGGTTACTTCTGGCTGATTTGTAGTTTCTTCTGGGCTCTTGTCTTCATTCATTAGAGTAGCAGTTTATTTGTTTTTGATCTACCCATTTTTTTGATTTATGTGTTTCCTTTTTTTTATGCTCTGTTGTTCCTCAGTTGTTGTGTCTTGAGTACAAGTAACACTGTACTAAATACCTTTATGACAATTGCACTCACCAACCTCAGGAATTACAGTAGCAACTGAAGCAAGTATTGAATCAGTTTAATCGTTACCAGTTAGCCAAACAATTTCTCCAATCCATGAAAAAATAGTAACCAAATCCCAGTGAAGAAAGAGAAAATAAAGAAAGGATAGCAAGAATAGACAGTTATGCAAGTCTACTATCCACTGTATATTCTAGGGGTAACAAGAGGGGAAAGGGAACTAGAGCAGAGATACACACATAGAGAGTCCACTCTGAGTCAGATTTCTTCCCCAAAATAATTCACAAATTCAGAAAGGCATAGGAGAAGGAAGAAGTGTATGACAAGATTAAAAAAGAGAGAGAGAGAAAGAGACGAGAGGGACAAAAGGGAAAAGATAAGAAAAAGAGCTGTAATTAAAGAGCAGTGAAAGGAAATTCCCAAATGTGTATCAGTGAATTCAAAAAAGCACACTATGGTGTGGGGGCTGGGGGCTGTGACTTTGGAAGCTGTAGGATTAAGGAAGAAGGGATGACAAGAATGAGAAAAGGAAAAAAAAGAGAGAGAAAAAAGAAAAAGGTAAGAAAAAGAACAGTCATAAAAGTGCAGTAAATGGAAAGGGTTCTTTTTTGTGTATTTATTTTTAATTATTTAATTAGCTGTGTGGGGTGAGGTGGGGGGGGTTGGCTATTTAGAAATAAAAAAGGCCAGAGGTTTCAGAAGGGTATAGACTTAGAATTAATGATACTCCCTGGTGGGCAGGAATTTGGTAAAGAAAAGGAGCTCCCCTCCCCTGCTAGGAGCTGGTCCCCAGGGTCTGGTTATGGGGGGGGGGGGCAGGAAGGAGGTATGCTTGAAAATTAAAAGGAAGAAAAAAAAAATTTTCCCCTTTTTTCCCTACTCTAATTCTTAACCCAAATTAAGTTATAGTCACCTCCTTGGTGTCAACGCTAGGACCCCTTATTGGGAGGCCTGCTAAAGGCAGAAAATCCTACCGTTTCCAGGAGATGTGGTCAGAGCTCAGCCACTAGCAGCTTCTCAGTCCACCATCTTCTGGGAAAACCTCTGCCTAGGCTTCTAATAATTATTTTGTTACTTTGAAACAAGAATCCCTTAATTTTTACATTTATTCTTCTATAAATTTTTTTACTCATGTATTCCCTTTTGTTGCCCTTTTTATTATTATAGTTCTTCTTATTATTTTTTAAATAATTTATTTCTTTATTGGGGAATTAATGTTTTACATTCAACAGTAAATACAATAGTTTGTACATGCATAACATTCCCCAGATTCCCATTTAACAATACAACCCCCACTATGTCATTCATCATCTTTCATGGACCTGTATTCTCCCCACCCACCCACCCACCCACCCCAGAGTCTTTTACTTTGGTGTAATACTCCAATTCCATTTCAGGTTCAACTTGTGTTTTCTTTTCTAATCTTGTTTTTCAACTTCGGCCTGAGAGTGAGATCATCCCATATTCATCCTTCTGTTTCTGACTTATTTCACTCAACATGATTTTTTCAAGGTCCATCCAAGATCGGCTGAAAATGGTGAAGTCACCATTTTTTACAGCTGAGTAGTATTCCATTGTGTATATATACCACAACTTGTTCAGCCACTCATCTGTTGTTGGACACCTGGGTTGCTTCCAGGTTTTGGCTATTACAAATTGTGCTACCAAGAACATATGTGTACACAGATCTTTTTGGATGGATGTGTTGGCTTCCTTAGGATATATCCCCAGGAGGGGAATTGCAGGGTCATAGGGTAGGTCCATTTCTAGCCTTCTGAGAGTTCTCCAGACTGTTCTCCACAGAGGTTGGACCAATTGACATTCCCACCAGCAGTGCAGGAGGGTTCCTTTGACCCCACACCCTCTCCAGCATTTGCTGCTGTTACCTTTTCTGATGTATGACATTCTCACAGGAGTGAAGTCATAACCAAAGAAGTGAAAGACTTGTATACTGAAAATTATGAGTCACTACTCAAAGAAATTGAAAAAGACACAAAGAAGTGGAAAGTTATTCCATGTTCATGGGTTGGAAGAATTAACATCATCAAAATGAATATATTACCCAGAGCCATCTACAGATTTAATGCTATCCCCATCAAGATCCCAAGCACATTTTTTAGGAGAATAGAAAAAATGCTACAAATGTTTATCTGGAACCAGAAAAGACCTAGAATTGCCAAAACAATCTTGAGAAAAAAGAACAGAACCGGAGGCATCACACTCCCAGATCTCAAACTGTATTATAGGGCCATTGTCATCAAAACTGCTTGGTACTGGAACATGAACAGACACACTGACCAGTGGAATAGAATTGAGAGCCCAGAAATGAGGCCCCACATGTATGGACATCTAATCTTTGACAAAGGGGCCCAGACTATTACATGGGGAAAGCAGAGTCTCTTCAACAAATGGTGTTGGAAACAATGGGTTGAAACATGCAGAAGAATGAAACTGAATCACTGTATTTCACCAAATACAAAAGTAAATTCCAAGTGGATCAAGGACTTGGATGTTAGACCAGAAACTATCAGATACTTAGAGGAAAATATTGGCAGAACTTTTTTCCACATAAATTTTAAAGGCATTTTCAATGAAATGAATCCAATTACAAGGAAGACTAAGGCAAATATAAACCTATGGGACTACATCAAATTAAAAAGCTTCTTCACAGCAAAAGAAGCCACTACCCAAACCAAGAGATCCCTCACAGAATGGGAGAAGATCTTTACATGCCATACATCAGATAAGAGTTTAATAACCAACATATATAAAGAGCTTGCCAGACTCAACAACAAGACAACAAATAACCCCATCCAAAAATGGGGGGAGGACTTGGACAAAATATTCACCACAGAAGAGATCCAAAAGGCCGAGAAACACATGAAAAAATGCTCCAAGTCTCTGATTGTCAGAGAAATGCAAATCAAGACAACAATGAGATATTATAGTTATTATTGTTGTTATTGTTGTTGTCGTTTCTGGATAGGACAGAGAGAAATGGAGAGAGGAGCAGAAGATCAAGAGGAGGAGAGAAAGATGCACACCTGCAGACCGGATTTACCGCCTGTGAAGCAACTCCCCTGCAGGTGGGGAGCCAGGGCCTAGAACCAGAATCCTTACTCCGGTACTTGCACTTGGTGCCACCTGCGCTTAACCCACTGTGCTACCGCCGGACTCCCAATGTACATTTGTTCTTCTTCTTCTTATAGCGTTTGCCCTTCTTCCATAGCCAGTCAACAGCGTCAGGTTGAAAGCTGTCAGGAGCTGCTTGTTGCTGGCTTTGAAAGTGACTGGGATCCATGTGGATTCAGTCGGCTAGGAAGGATCGTCAGTTTCCCCAATGAATGGGTACTCACGGGATGCACCACGAGAAGGTCGATCCAATGCATCCCACATTTGTTCTTAATACAGTTAAATAGCAGAATGTAGGAATAAAGCTGGAAAATACAATTAATAATGGTGAGTAGTGATCAAACAATCAGTGATATCAAGATCATATCATAGTAATCAATCATGCATTCGATCAATATCAAATATTTCACAAATTAAAGAATTGGTATACAAAAACACTAAAGCAATCCCTCTCTCTCTCTCTCTCTCTCTCTATATATATATATATATATATATATATGTATGTATTCCATAAGTACAATAAGTTATAAAAAGCTGACATAAAAGTAAATTTTACAAGACCAAAAGTAAGTTTCTAGAGATTAGAATACAGTGCTTGAGATGGAAAATACACTGGGTGATTAAAAATACATATTAATTTCTAGAGAAGGAAATCAAATAGGTAATCTAGCATATGTATCAAGTGTTTGATTTAAATACAACTAATATCAGCAATTTTATTAAAGGAAAGTAGTCATGAAAAGCCAGTTAAAAGTGAGAGACCACCAGATCAAAATTTCATTCTCTTCCTCCCCCATCTCTCTCTTTGGTCCTCTCTGCCTCTTTCTATCTGTCTTGTTCTGAAAAAAGTCAGCCTGGAACAGTGAAATCCCAAAGATGACAAAAACAAATATGCAAACAACTATCACTGAGCCTGCTACATGACTCAGAATTACTGCCCTTAATATTTATGCCTAAGGCCTTGAATTCTACGACGCTTAGACTCCTTCAAGGTACAGCATGAAAGCAACACATCAAAAAGGATGGTGGAATAGTGCTTTTTTGCTCTTTTCTTCTTTCTAGTCTACGCTTTTAAAATAAAATTTTAAAAAGGGCAGAGGATATGGGTCATCAGTAGAAGGTCTGTGTGAAGTCCTGAGTTCATTTCTAACCTTCTCATCAATTGAAAACAAAGGGATATCAAAACATGACATAGAAAGGAAGAAACATTTTCTCATAGTTCAATGAGTTAAAAAATGGAGATTTCTGGGTAGAGGTAGATAGCATAATGGTTATGAAAAGAGATTCTCATGCCTGAGGTTCCAAAGTCCCAGGTTCAATCCCCTGCACCACCATAAACCAGAGCTGAGCAGTAAGTACTCTGGTAAATAAATAAATAATAAAATTTCAAAAAAAAAATTGAGACTTCTTAAGTAGTATAAGCAGCATGAAAAGTCTAGGCCATTTTGAGGTTGATTCAAAATATAGTTTTAGCAAATGATCATACATCTCTCATGTTGATGTTATTGTCATCCACCACATAGTGTCATTAATTTGGACTCCTTGATATATTTTAATTATTTTGTAATTTGTTTAGTTGTGTGATATTACAAGTAACATAATTATACTAGTTTTACATTTTTCACTATTCTTGTGAAATAAGGTAACAAAAATGGGATGACTCAACAGCAAATAAGTCATTAGAATTTTGTTTGCTCCATTTAAAATTTTTACAGATCACCTAGTGTGAGAAGCATTAAAGAATCTTTTCTAATATTCTCTTTGGGTCTACATTTATATAGCATTCTCTTCTCTCTGTGTGTACATATGCTATTTAAATCCACTAGAGAACAGTAAGGCACTTAAATTGAATATGAAATATTTTTTCAAATAATTTATAACTTTATTGGGCAGTAATGGTTAACAGTACAATTATTGGCAAATGAATATAATTCTCATCTGTCCTTGATAGGCGTCTACACAACACTCTTGGTGCAAACTCAGGTCTTTTTCCACCATTATGTACCAAGAATGCAATGTCCTCTCTACCACCTCCCTTTCCCTCTTCCCCCAGAGTCCTTTGCTTCAGTGCAAGATACCACACCCAGCTCAAGTTTCATTTTAAGTTTTGCTTTACCCTCCTTTCTTAATTTCCACCTATAAGTGAAATCAAAATGTAATTTATTTTTATCTTCCTTCTGTTTCAACAAAAAAATTAGGACTGAAATTAGGATAAATATATATATATACATTAAAGATATATGCTCAACAATTTGTTTGGCTTTGTATGTTAACTCTCTTTTCAATCACCAGGTTCCAGATGCCATCAGGATGCTAGCCAGGCTTCCCTGGATTGAAGACCCCACCAATGTGTCCTGGAGCTCAGCTTCCCCAGAGACACACCCTACTAGGGAAAGAGAGAGGCAGACTGGGAGTATGGACCGACCAGTCAACGCCCATGTTCAGCGGGGAAGCAATTACAGAAGCCAGACCTTCTACCTTCTGCAACCCTCAATGACCCTGGGTCCATGCTCCCAGAGGGATAGAGAATGGGAAAGCTATTGGGGGAGGGGGTGGGATATGGAGATTGAGTGGTGGGAATTGTGTGGAGTTGTACCCCTCCTACCCTATGGTTTTGTTAATCCTTTCTTAAATAAAAAAAATTTTTTTTAAAAAGATATATACACACACAGAATGGACTATAAATTGAATTTGAAAAAGTAATCCTGACATTTGTGTTAACATGGATAAACACAATAAGTGAAATAAGTCTGACAACAATGAAAAACCACATGATTTTGTTTATATGTGGGATTTTAAAAAATCAGTGACAAAGAAGCAGACTGAAATGGTGTTTGCCTGGGTTGAGAAGGTGGAGGCAAATAATTGGTCAAAACATACAAAGTTGAAGCTCTGAGGATAAATCTTCTTCTTCTAGCATTTGCCCTTCTTCAGTAGCCAGTCAACAGCGTCAGGTAATGTACTACATGATGGCTATATTGTTAATACTGAGTTGAGTACTGGAAACTTGATAAGGGAAAATTTCACATTTCTAATGAAAGAAAGAAGGAAGGAAGGAAGGAAGGAAGGAAGGAAGGAAGGAAGGAAGGAAGGAAGGGAGGGAAAGACAAAAAAAACTATTCAAGGAGATGTGCATATTAATTAGCTTCAGTATAGTAATTATTTTGCTATGTGCATGCATTTGTTTGTTAATATAGCATCATACTGAACTCCTAAGATGTAAACAATTACTACTAATGATAATATTTTTTTAAAAAGTCGAAGGACAAACTGGTAGTAGTCTAGTCAATAGCATACCAAGTACATCAGCCTCATTTACAGTACTGGAGTTGATAAAATTGCAGGGTCTGAGGTTGAGTGGTGGACACGCTGTTTAAGAACATATATTACCATGTACATGGTCTTAGGTTCAAGCCCCCAGGCCCCACTTGCAAATGGAAAACTTCTTAAGTGGTGAAACAGTGTTGCAGGTTTCTCTTTCTCTTTTTTATTTATTGATTATTTTAATGAGATACAGAGAGATAGAGATACAGAGTGTTTCTCACTTCTTTTTTTAGTTTTTCTGTGTCTTATCAAGTAAAATAGGATTATAAAAATGTGGTGCATTCATAGTGCAGGCACCAAACCTTGCAAAACAACCCTGGTGGCAATTTTTTAAAAATTACAATTTCTTTAGGCCCTGCCTCAAACAAAATCTGAATATCTAAGGAAGAACAGAGAGAGAAAGATGTCAAAAATCTCCACAGGTGATTCTTAGATTCACCAAAGTCTGAGGAATACTACTTTATAGGGACAGTTTTAAGTCCGTAAGTGGGCAAAAGTAAATCAAGAAAGGAAATGTAGTAACGCACCACTGCTAGGTTCATCTGGAGATGAGCTTTGCAGAATCCCATTGAAACAACTGCAAGAGAGCCTCTATTTTATTTCCCTTTTTCTCGTTAGTCAGTGTTGACCCCATGGTTTGTTATTTTCCTGTTTATTAAGACTTACATGACTGCCAGGTGATACAGCTTTCATGCCCCATAGATTTCATCAGATTGGGGAAGATTGAAAGGAGAAATACATATTCTGAAACTTTTCAGAATACATTCAAGTATATTTCTTCATTAGTGTATTTTATTGTACTATGCTGTAATTTTTTTAGGATATGAGGATAGTATGAAATAAAGAAGAATTTTATAAACCATTAATTTGAATTTCTCTGTGCTTGAGAAGGAATGTCAGTTATGTCAGAAATGTCATGTGACCCTAGAGGGCCTCCAAAGCAGACTTCCAGTTGTCTCACTTACTTTCATTCTTTGATCTAGAACTGGAAGGAAATAACTGCCTATTAAGTGTCACTTTTTATTCTTGAAACTTACCTATACCACCTTCAAAATGCTTGTATGAGCTTGTAGAGAAGACTCAGCAAATCTACCCTAAAATGTGTGTACTTTTATTGAGAATGAGAAAAACTTCAGAACTAAGATGGCAACACAGCTCCACTCCACTCCATCACCTATCTTAGCTCTCTGATTTCTTTAAAAAGGGCTTTTATTTATCTTATCCCTCTCTTTTCTACATTTGCCAAACAAAAATCTTAATAATCTGAGTACAGTGGCAGCCAGAGTCAAACCTGGCAACATTGTAAGCACAAGGCAAGTAAATTATCCACCCTTCCATTCTTCTTTCTTTCCTACTTTCCAATTGAGTGGTGTTTTGTATTTCCTACTCTGAAGAAAAAAAAAAAAAACCTAGATCCTTTAGTTTCAAAAACCTTCGATTAGTCATCTATCTTACCTTCTATGATTCATTTCATAAATCCACTCTAGTCTATAGTCATCTTATTCTATTTTCTTTAAAACACATTATATGGGAGTTGGGTGGTAGCGCAGCGGGTTAAGCGCACGTGACGCAAAGCACAAGAACCAGCTTAAGGATCCCGGTTCAAACCCCCAGCTCCCCACCTGCAGGGGAAGTCACTTTACAGGTGGTGAAGCAGGTCTGCAGGTGTCTTTCTCTCCCCCTCTCTGTCTTCCCCTCCTCTTTCGATTTCTCTCTGTCTTATCCAACAACAACGACATCGACAACAATAACTACAACAATAAAACAACAAGGGCAACAAAAGGGAAAATAAATAATAATAGAAAAAAAATTATATATATTATGATTCCGGAAGTCAAAATATGCTAGTGTTTTAGTTAAGAAAGTGAAATTTTGGGGACCAATGAGATAGATCACTTGGGAGTGTGTCTGCTTTGCTAAGGGTTTGCATCAGGCTAGAGCCACCTGTGAATCACATGGTAATACTTAAGCACTGAGGGAAACTTTAGTGTTCTCTCTCTCTCTCTCTCTCTCTCTCTCTCTCTCTCATCTGGAAAATTTGGACTGGAGTGAATTCCTAGAAACAATAGCAACAAAGAAGAAAATGGCTTTTTAGAAACATACACAAAGTAAGATCTTAAACAAAAAAAAGAAAAAGAATACTGGACAACTGAGAGGGAAAAAATCAGCATAATTAACTGAAGCAGAGTCATTCGTTAACTGAGTTCTCTTGGGACAATTTATGCAGGCACTAATATTCAATGTTGCTTGTAAACTGACAGAAGAAGAGTCATCATTTTGAATCTGTTCATTTTCAATGAAAAAATATTTTCCTTTGAATGTGACAAATAAAATACCAATATGGGCCATCTGGTATCTGGACAGAATCAATTTCAAATACTAATCAAACTCAATTCAGTCAGGACCATTAACACAGATGGGCTTATTGCCCAAAAGTTATAGTTTCGAGAATCAAATGAAAATGGCACTCTTCCAGTATCACAAGTGAGCTAGGTTTCTGAAAATATGCTACTAAGACTTATTCAAATAAAAGGCTTTAATAGTAAACATATGGTTATATTTACTATTACTCTTTCATCCTTAAATAATTTTATTCAATATTCATTTTGAAATTGGTATGAAGCCATGACAAAGAGGCCTAAGTATTTGGCAGCACAAAGCTGAACAATTTATCAATATTTGGTAAAGCAGAAACAGCATTTATAAAGACCAGATGGTCATTGCATATGAAACTTGAAGTAATGGATATCATTTACACATGAAGCACAGGGTGAAAAATTGAGGGATAAAGAGTTTTTTGGGGAATGGGAAAGGAGAGTGATTTTCGACTTACTCCTCTATTCCTTACATACAAGATCATAAATAATCTCCATTTGCTTTATATAAGAACCTAACAATTGTGTATCATGACAATTACTATAATTTTATCAATGATGAAGCTACAGTGGCTATTAGAGTTTATCTAATTTCCCAGTTTTACAAATCGCAATACTGCGATTTAAATGATGGTGTTGCCTAACTGCAGGTAAGTAGGCTCCCACTGGTTATAATTATCCTTTTCACCAATCATTTGTACCATGCTTCCTCTTAAGATAGGTCACTGGATTATTAATGTGCTCTAACTAGTGTAGAGTAAGCTGAAGACCCAAGATATGTAAAATAAAAATTAATTTAGAATTAGTTTAGTACACAGGTAAAAATAAAATAAAAAAAAAAAAAGAAATATGAGACTGGTGCGGTGGGACCTGACTGAGTGCAAAGATTACCCAGGTTTCAGCCCGTGGTCCCCACCTACAGGGAGAAAGCTTTGAAAGTGGTGAAGCAGGCTGCAGGTGTCTCTCTGTCTCTGTCCCTTTCTATCTCCCTACCCGCTCAGTTTCTGACTGTCTCTATCCAAAAAATAAATCAATATAATGATAAAAAAAGAAAAATGTAATACTCTTTATTGTTGTCAGGGCTAAGCATAATGTTAGATAACTTACATTTTCATAGGCAAAAATGAATGAATTGTATCTTATTAGAATGTCAATAATTAATATCTGAAACTGAAATATGCTTCTGTTTAGACTTTAGAACATCAGAGTTAATTTGTATAAATCTCAGGGATAAATCTGAGTATAATTTATCCAAACTCACAATCTGATTTCTGTTGTAATTTAAAAAGCCCAAGTTATAATAAATACAATAACTTGGGTATCTGGCATTAGCACAGCAGGCTAAGCGCACATGGCATAAAGCACAAGGACAGGAGTAAGGATCCCAGTTCGAGCCCCCAACTCCCCACCTGCTGGGGGTCACTTCACAAGCAGTGAAGCAGGTCTGTAGGTGTTTGTCTTTCTCTCCCTCTCTCCATTTCTCTCTGTCCTATCCAACAACAAGGATAGCAATAACAACAATAATAATAACCACCACAACAATAAAACAACAAGGGCAACAAAAGGGAAAAAAAATGGCCTCCAGGAGCAGTGGATTCATGGTACAGACACCAAGCCCCAGCAATAACCCTGGAGACAAAAAAAAAAAAAAGCAAAAATATATAAGTAAATAGATATAATAACCTAATATTAAATTTGTAAGGATGGAATTTAAGCTTGACTGATTATGTCTAAAACCATATTTCAGTAAAAGAAAAACAAAGCACATTCCAATGATTCCAATAATATATAAGCAAGCTTATTTACTTCCAAATCCAAAATTTCATAAAAGAAATCCACCTAAAATAGATATCTTAGCTTCTTCCAACATGAAGACACCAAATCTCATTTCTATACTCTTACCTTTAGGTACATGATTACTGATCTATCTGTTCTGCTTTATATCTTAATGCTTTACAGCTACAAAGTTAGAGATGCTACCATGACACCAACCTGACTTCCCTGGACAGACAACCTTAGTAATGTGTCCTGGCACCCCACCTCTCCAGAGCCCTGCCCCACTAAAGAAAGATAGAAACATGTTGGGAGTATGGATCAACCTGTCAATGCCCATGTCCAGCAAAGAAGCAATTATAGGAGACAGACCTCCTTCATTCTTCACCCCATAAAGACCTTTGGTCCATACTCCCAGAGGGAGATAAGCATAAGGAAGCTCCCAATGGAGAGCATGGGTTTTGAACTCTGGTGGTAGGAATTGTATGGAATTTACTCCTCTTATCCCACAATCTTGTCAATATTTTTCCATATAACAATTCACCCCCATCTAGGTCCTCCTCTTCCATCATGTTCCAGGACCTGAACCTACCCCCTCCCCACTCCAGAGTCTTCTACTTTGGTAGAAGTTTGGTACTAGTTGGTGTAATACAACAACTCTAGCTAAAGTTCTGCTTTGTGTCTTCCCTTCTGTTCTTATTTTTCAACTTCTGTCTATGAGTGAGATCACTCCATATTCATGCTTCTCTTCCTGACTTATCTCACTTAACATGATTCCCTCAAATTCCATCAAAGATGAGGTGAAGAAGGTGAATTCACCATTTTTAATAGCTGAGTAGTATTCCATTGTTTATGTTGTTGCTGAGTTTGGTGAGTTCTTTATTTTAATTATTGGCCGCTTGACTGGTGTTTGGCATGTAAAGATCTCCTATTCTGTAAGAGGTCTCTTTTTTGTGGTGGTGGTTTCTTTTGCTGTATAGAAGCATTCTTATTTCTTTTTTTTAAATTTTTTATTTAAGAAAGGATTAATGAACAAAAACATAAGGTAGGAGGGATACAACTCCACACAATTCCCACCACCCAATCTCCATAACACACCCCCTCCCCCAATAGCTTTCCCATTCTCTAGCCCTCTGGGAGCATGGACCCAGGGTCGTTGAGGGTTGCAGAAGGTAGAAGGTCTGGCTTCTGTAATTGCTTCCCCGCTGAACATGGGCGTTGACTGGTCGATCCATACTCCCAGTCTGCCTCTCTCTTTCCCTAGTAAGGTGTGTCTCTGGGGAAGCTGAGCTCCAGGACACATTGGTGGGGTCTTCAATCCAGGGAAGCCTGGCCAGCATCCTGGTGGCATCTGGAACCTGGTGATGGAAAAGAGAGTTAACATACGAAGCCAAACAATTTGTTGAGCAATCATGGATCCCAAGCTTGGAATAGTGGAGAGGAAGTGTTAGGGAGGTACTCACTGCAAACTCTAGTGTACTTCTGCTTTCAGGTATATATTTTGCAGTAGTTTATGGGTACGTGTGAACATAAGCTCTCTCTCACAGAAACTGGTGTATATCTAGGTTATGGGACTTTGTTAGAAAGTGAACTACCTGAGATGGAATTAAAGTATACTATAAAAGGAAAGGTCTCACCCAAGTAATGAAGCTGAAGGGTTGTCATTCCACACGTGAAGTCTCTGGACACAGTCTGAGGTGAAGCATGTTGAGGTGGCAATCGTTGCGTTGGTTAGGTTGTGATCGGCGGATGCAATATTATTTGGTATGGATTGGGAGACACATACGGGAAAGTGGGCCCTATCCAAGGGTTCCAGGACTGGGGGAAGTAGGGGCTCTATAGTGGAGATGTGAGGTTCCTGCTGTCTTAGGGTTCAAAAAGACAATCGATAGTTAATGTTATCATCACATTATTTGTTAATTGGGTTAACTTTGAAAAGTCCTTTTGTTATGGTTTGCTGTACAGTATCCAGTATCTTGTATATAGCTGTGCTATTGGATGCTTCTAATCTACTTGGTCTAGGCTTTTGAGAGAGTCCGCATATCAAATACACAGCCTATATATTAAAAAGATTCAGTTTGTGTTTTGAGAAACTTTGAGACATACAATTGATTTCCCCCTCTCATATTAATTAACTAGTGATTTATATGTCTACATTTTGCTAGGAGTGTACATAAACACCATTCACACCACCAAAAGACTGTGGCCCATCCCTCCCGCCCACTCCCACCCCCCACTGGCCCAGGAAGCTGCATGTCTACCCCTCACCACAGGGCTATTACTTTGGTGCCCTACTTACAATTTGATCAGGTCCTGCTTTTAGTTTCCCTTTCAGATATTCTTACTCAACTTCTGTTGATGAGTGGGATCATCCCATACTCATCTTTATCTTTCTGACTTAGTTCACTTAACATAATTCCTTCTGGCTCTGTCCAAGATGGGTCAGAGAAGGTGGGTTCATTGTTCTTGATAGCTGCATAGTATTCATTGTGTATATATACCACAGCTTTCTCAGCCACTCATCTGTTGTTGGGCACCTGGGTTGCTTCCAGGTTTTAGCTATTATGAATTGTGCTCCTATGATCTTATTTCATGTATGAACATATACAACCCTTTTCAGAATTCACTCAAGGTACAGATTTGTCTGAGATAAGAAAGTACAGACCTAGAAGGTACTACATTAATAACTTAAACCACTATTTGAACAGAAAAAATATTTTTAAGATATAAAAAATGCATAAAGTATGTTGACTCACTCACCATGTATACCTGAAATACCTAACTGAAAACCTCTGGGTGCTACATGAAACTATGATTTGAACTTCCTACAAAAAAATAAACCCTAATGATGTGGGTGGACCATACAGAAATTTCTAAAACATCTTTCACAAAATAGTGGCTTGCAAAGTAACCAACATCACAGATTTAAATCTAAAGTTAAAATTACCCTTCACAGAAGTACTGCACTGAGTCAATGTGGCTGAATCTTTATATTTCCACATCAAGTCATTTGGTTAGGGCTACAACCAAGAATAAGAAAGACTCCTGAAAAAAACAGCTGTCTTAAACTGAAAGACCTATGTGCAGAGAGAAATGAAGCTGTGAGCAATATCAGTCAGCACTTCTGGAAAGAGCTTCTTACTCATGAAAGAGATTCTGGAGAGTAAATCCCTGTGCTATTACAAAATACAACATAACTTCCGCAAATCCCCGGCTAAGACTGAGGAGTCAAATCATCAAAATATTAAGCCAGTATCCAGTGTGAAAATGGTGCATGATGGCAGATAAGGGGCTAGGTGTGGGGAGAGAGGGTTAAAATGTTTTGCAGAAAACTGAGAAATTTTACACATGTACCAACATGTATTTATTGTAGGCTGTAATCATTAATTTCCCCAATTAAAAAACAATCCCAGATTATTTAATATTGCATTTGGGAATAATTTTTCCTACAAACATATGTGAATCAGAATGGCAGTTAAAAGATTAAGAAGTTGAGCACAGGGTTTGTTTTTTTTTTTTTTTCTAAACACTGCAGCACTAATGGGAAACAAATACTGAGTGGTATCAGTAGGTGATTTTAGAGTTCTGAAACTTTGAATTGACCTAGAAGTAATGCAACCAGAAATTGTTCATCCCAAAAAGAAGTTTCAAACCAGCTTTAACTCTTCTGATGATGTCACATTACTATAATTCAGGATTGTTTTATGCCTTTAGTTGGCTCCCAAAAGCAAACACAGATCCTTTCTAGAGAAAGGGTGGGATGGGTAGGACATAGGGCATGCAAAAAAAATTTTCATACCTGAAGCTCTAAATACCAGGATTATCTCCTTTTACCAATCTAATCCAGATTACAAACTAAGGAGTACTACAAACTGAGTAGTGCTCTGGAGAAGGAAGGGAGGGAGGGAGGGAGGAGGTGAAAAAGGGAGGAAGGAAGGAAGGAAGGAAGGAAGGAAGGAAGGAAGGAAGGAATCATTACATTAGAGCATAATGTTATTATAATGCTTGATATAAAATAACAGGACATAAAACTAGTTATGCACATAAGGAAACAATACAACAGAAAAAAAAAAACTAAATTACCAAACAACAGACAGAAACATAAAAGGATTCAAATAAAGGAGGTATCAGAAACAGATTTCAAAATAACTACTTCCAGTGTTGCAAAAGAATATAAAAATTTATTGTTTTGCCAAAGAACAAGAACCTACACACACACACACACACACACACACACACACACACACACACACACACTTGCATAAATGGAGTCTTGCTTTATTACCCTTTGAAGATACAAATTAACAAGCCCACTTGCTATATACTAGGGGATATTGATACAGGTGAGAGGGGTTGCAGAGGTCAGTTTGAAAATAACCAAAGTTGGGGCTTGAGAATATCTTAAACTGTTGTTTGTCCCATGGGGGGAGGGCAAAAAAAATCAGTAACACTGGGTGGGGTCAGAGGGTAAAGCACACAACTTGCAGGTGTGAGGTCCTGGTTTATTGATGCTATGCGCTGCATACTGACAGGTAGTCTAGTTTCTATTGATTTCTCCAAATGGTAAATATAATGCACATGATTTTTAAAGAAATATCCTAGGCAGTTTATAAAAATTTTTCATCTTATTTTGTGTGATAACATTTGGTACTTGTGGTCCGGGAGGTGGAGCAGTGGATAAAAAATTGGCTTCTCAATCATAAGGTCCTGTGTTTGATCCCTGGCAGCACATGTACCAGAATGATGTCTGGTTCTTTCTCTCCTCCTATCTTTCTCATGAATAAAAAATTAATTCTTTAAAAGAAAAACAGTTGGTATCTGACTATTCTTTTCATAAAGTAGGGCCAAGAGATCACTCACTGGAGTGCACTATTAGTTTGTTGAGATTTTAAGACAGAGCTTCAGCTTTTACTTGGTTTTAAATATGTGTGGAATGTTATGATAAGACATATTGGTGGCCAGACAAACAGAAATTCTAGAGAGACAAAAAAAAGTCAAGTGATGTCAATAATTTAATAATGTGGAATAAAACAAATATTGATTTTGATTATATATATATATATAAACAATTTAATTTTATGGATCATGCTTGAGGCTTCTTACCTAAGATATTGTGTCAAAACTAAGGTCACCTTTTACTCTGTTCT
Source organism: Erinaceus europaeus (assembly GCF_950295315.1). NCBI lineage: Eukaryota > Metazoa > Chordata > Mammalia > Eulipotyphla > Erinaceidae > Erinaceus > Erinaceus europaeus. Next base: position 175,596,045 of record NC_080162.1, on the reverse strand, counting down.
GAAGTTTTGCAAGTTTTGGCTTTATACATACTAGGCTTATAATCAATTTGGATTAATCTTTCATACAATTCCAGATCAACCAAAGTGTATTGTATATGCATGATTTTGATGAGGCAGCACTTCTGAGAAAATACTACTCTTTATTTAAATAATTGCCTCTTCAAATTTGTATATCATTTGGCATTATGTGTATACGGGTATATTTGTAGCCTCTATTTCTTTCTGTAAAACTCTTGTCTAACTTGATGCTAGTACCATCCATCTTGTTTTTTGTACCTTAATAGGTCTAGAAGTCAGGAGATATAAGTATTCTAATTCTGCCATTCATCCATATAGTTCGTTGTGCTATTCTAAATTTGTTCTTGCAATTCTGCAAGAATTTGGAGGGTCTACTTGCTACTTTCTAGGAGGAAAATATCTTCGAGCATTTTAATTGTAATTAGCAAAGCTACATGTCCACTTGAGTAGAATATAATAAAAAATATTGTATCATCTTATCCATTAAGACCTAAAAAATATTGTATCCTCTTACCCATTAAGACCTAAAAAAGACAACATAAACTACTTAATCAAATAGTTTCTACCTAGACCTAGATAGGACATTGTTTTTTAATTGTTTATTCATTTTTTCATTTAAATTTTTAATCATTTATCTCAGCAGTAATTTATAGTTTTCAGAACAAAGTATTTTCATATCTTTTGTAACATGCATCCCTAAGGATATTCTATTTGCTATGATATTTTGAAAACATAGCATTTTTTAATATTTGAGTGTCCAATTATTAATTTTTTGCTTTTTAACCTTCTGTACTGGAGCTGTGCTAATCTTTGCATGCCATTTATCAGACAAGAGGCTAATAACTAAAATATATAAAGACCTCATCAAACTTAGCAACTAAAAAGCAATTCAAAGTGGGGAGAAGATATAAACAGAATATTCATTACAGAAGAAATACAAAAGGCCAATAGACATGAAAAATTGCTCCAAGTCACTAATTATGAGAGAAATGCAAATAAAAACAATGAGATACCCTCTCACCCCTGTGAGAGTGTCATACATCAGAAACAATAGTAGCAATAAATGCTGGAGAGGTTGTGGAGACAAAGGGTCCTTCCTGCACTGCTGAAGGGAATGTAAATTGGCCCAACCCCTGTGGAGAGCAGTCTGGAAAACCCTCACAAGACTAAAAATAGACCTTCTTTATGACCCTGTAATTCCTTTCATAGGTATATATTCTAAGGACTCAATCATACGCATTCAAAAAGATAAGTGTACACCTACGTTCATAGCAGCACAATTTGTAAGAGCCCAAACCTGGAAACAACCCAGGTGCCCAACAACAGATGAATGGCTGAGAAAGTTGTGGTATTTACACACAATGAAATACTGCTCAGTTATTAAGAATAATGAATCCACCTTCTCCAACCCATCTTGGATGGAGCTAGAATTAATTATGTTAAGTGAGATAAGCCAGAAAAAGAAAGATGAGTATGGGATGATACCACTCATAAACAGAAGTTGAGAAAGAAGAACAGAAAAGGAAACCCCATTTTGGAGTATTGCACCAAAGTAAAAAATTCTGGAGGGAGGAGAGGGTAGATTTTCAGCTCCACTATAGGGGTGGGGGGGGGGGGCATGGATGCTTGGTGGTGGTAATGGTGTTAATATATACTTCTATTAACTTACAGTATTACAAATCACTATTTAATCAATATGAGAGGGAGAAATAGCTTGAAATTCTCAAGCTTTTTAATGCATAGACTTCAGCTCTGAGAATATATTCCTTTAAGTACTTAAGGTTTCAAATTAGTAAACTGACTGAATTTCAACTCTGGGCTTAAGTTGTTAATGCATTTATAATAATAATATTTTTTAATAGTAAATCACCTAAAATCTTAGATCAGGGAGACCAGAAGCAACTGGTCTTGTCAGTATATAAGATATGTGTCCTGGGGCCCTGCTTCCCCAGAGCCCTGTCCCACTATGGAACAAGAGAGACAGGTTGGGAGTATGGATCAACCTGCCAATGCCCATGTTTAGCCGGGAAGCAACTACAGAAGCCACATCTTCTACCTTCTGTACCCCATAATGACCTTGGGCCTATTCTCCCACAAGGTTAAAGAATAGGAAAGCTATCAGGGGAGGGGAAGGGATACAGATTTCTGGTGGTGGGAACTGTGTGGAGTTGTACTCCTCTTGTCCTATGTTTTTTCTCAGTGTTTCTTTATTACAAATAATTTAAAAAAAAAAAGATACAGTTATGTAAAAGGGTTCCTTTGTCCCCACAGCCTCTCCAGCATTTATTGCTGCTGTCCTTTTTGATGTATGCCATTCTTACAGGAGTGAGGTGGTATCTTAGTGTTGTCTTAATTTGCATTTCTCTGACAATCAGTGACCTAGAGCAGTTTTTCATATGTTTGTTAGCCTTTTGGATCTCCTCTGAGGTGAATGTTTTGTTCATATCCTCTGCCCATTTTTGGATGGGGTCATTTGCTTTTTTGGTGCTAAGTTTGCTGAGCTCTTTATATATTTTAGTGATTAGTTTCTTGTCTGATGTATGGCATGTGAAGATCTTCTCCCATTCTGTGAGGGGTCTCTCTGTTTGTTTAATAGTTTCTTTGGATGTGCAGAAGCTTTTCAATTTGATGTAGTCCCATTGGTTTATTTCTGCTTTAGTCTTGCAATTGGGTTTGATTCATCAAAGATGTCCTTGAGGTGTATGTGGGAAAGTGTTTTACCAATGTTTTCCTCTAAGTATTTGATTGTTTCTGGTCTGACATCTAGGTCTTTGATCCATTTGGAGTTGATTTTTGTTTCTGGTGAGATAAAGTGGTTCAATTTCATTCTTCTGCATGTTTCAACCCAGTTTTCCCAGCACCATTTATTGAAGAGAGCCTCCTTTTTCCATTTAATCCTTTGGGCCCCCTTATCAAAGATTAGATGTCCATAGGTGTGGGGATTTACTTCTGGGCTTTCAATTCTGTTCCACTGGTCTGTGTGCCTATTTTTGTTCCAGTACCATCACTAGAGTTTGCAGTGAGTACCTCCCTAACACTTCTTCTCCACTATTCCAAGCTTGGGATCCATGATTGCTCAACAAATTGTTTGGCTTCGTATGTTAACTCTCTTTTCAATCACCAGGTTCCAGATGCCACCAGGATGCTGGCCAGGCTTCCCTGGATTGAAGACCCCACCAATGTGTCCTGGAGCTCAGCTTCCCCAGAGACACACCTTACTAGGGAAAGAGAGAGGCAGACTGGGAGTATGGACCAACCAGTCAACGCCCATGTTCAGCAGGGAAGCAATTACAGAAGCCAGACCTTCTACCTTCTGCAACCCTCAATGACCCTGGGTCCATGCTCCCAGAGGGCTAGAGAATGGGAAGCTATCATGGGAGGGGGTGTGTTATGGAGATTGGGTGGTGGGAATTGTGTGGAGTTGTACCCCTCCTACCTTATGGTTTTGTTCATTAATCCTTTCTTAAATAAAAAAATTTTTTTAAAAAGATACAGTTAATGTAAGTAACATTAAGTGTTATAAATCATGGTAAGGTCTTGTATGGAACCTCAAGAGCTTTGCTCATTTTCCTTTTATGCTCCTGTTAATCCATATCATTTCATACTTCATCTGCTGATCTCAGCCAAATCATTGCAGCCAGTGCCACTTTAACATGCTTCACTTTGGACTATGTTCAGAGATGCCAGGCCTGTGATTTAACCCCCCAGCTCCAATACTCCAGTAAGAACTTTCCTAGCTCATAGGACTCCTTAATTCCAGTTTGAGTGGATCACTTCCTAACAAAGTTACAGAGATACAGACCAAGATCCATGAGATAGGGCTCACGTGCACATAAGTTATTGGAAAACATATACCTTAAAGTGTACAATAGATTTCAGTGACTCAATATGTGCGACAAGCAAGTAGAAAGACCTAAAAAAGACCACGATATAGTACTTAATCAAAGAGTTTCTCCATCAGGAACAGCCTTATGGACCCACTTGTGGGCCTTTTCAGGACCTTGCCCTCTATGTAGAATAACAGTGATAGAAATTGCCCTACTCTTTGAAGACAGACTGGGTAAATATACTCTCCCACTAGAGGAAGATGGGTCCTAAACTGACTGAAGTTTAGAATGTTTAGAATGTTCTCATCTATGACCATGGAATGTGAGCTCAGACCTACAGGGATACAGAGGTTACACAGGCCCCTGTGTTAAGTATGAATAGACATGGACCCTGGGTCAAGTCAATGGGGTTTACAGTTGACGGTATTTATATACTTTTCCCATATTTGGGAACTACTCTATGTCCTGATCCAGCTTTCTGGTCCTATTCCCAACTCTGAAAAACTTCTTGAAACAAAACTTTTGGTTACCTGAATGTTAGCTGTCCAACCCAGGCAAAATTAGTAAAGTTACAGGCCCATCAGAATATACCTAAAATAGACTTCCTGTCTTCTTCCAACATGAAGATTCAAACCTCACTTGCTATACTATTACCTTTAGCCTCCTGATTCTATCTATCTATCTATCTATCTATCTATCTATCTATCTACTTTATATCTTAATTCTTTTCAGCCACCAAGTTGGATATGCTACCATGATGCCAACCTGACTCCCCTGGGCAGATAACTTCACCAATGTACCCTGGAGCCCTGATACCCCAGAGTCCTACCCCACCAGGAAAAGAAAGATACAGATTGGGGGTATGGATCATTCTGTCAATGCCCATGGCCTGCAGAGAAGCAATTACAGTAGACAGACCTCCCACCTTCTGTACTCCATAAAGATCTTTGGTCCATACTCCCAGAGGGATAAAGAATAAGGAGACTTCCAATGGAAGTGATATAGAACTAGTGGTGGGAGTTGTGTGGAGTTGTACCCCTCTTATTACACAATCTTGTCAATCATTATTAAATAACTAATAAAATAAATTTAAAAATTTATTTTACAATGTTCAACATAAGACAGTATCTAAGGGAGAACTCTAAACAATAACACTATGCAAAAATCCAGAATGATTACAATATGTGTATTGTATCAGCATGACTGCTCTGTATTAACAATACATACATTTGTTGAGAATGAGAAAAAACAGTGATATTTCAAAACTATTTGTTAACAAAATATACATAGAAGCATACTTTCATATGATTGTTGAGTAAATGATGAAGTGAGTCTTGTGAACATTTACTGCTGCAGCTTTTTCTTTTATAGTGGCAGCTCATTATATGTTATTAGGAAGGTTAATCTTGTCAATTAGTACATTGATTAGGTAAAATTACATCTTTGTATCCAAGCCAGAAACAATAAAAGTGTAGATACCTAAAGAATACCACTCTCAAAATTTAACATATTTTCATGATACAGTGAATTTGTCCAAGTCCAGTTCTGTCAAACTTGGAAGAAAAAAAAAACTGAGACAAGAGAATGAACTGTTAGGCTGGAGAGATAACTCATTATGCAGAATAGCTGTATTGCCATGCTCACAAACCAAGCCCAACCGACCCACCACATACACACTGTATAGGAACTGAGGAAAATTAAGTGCTGCTGTATCTCTCCCTCTCTTTGTCTATCTATGAGAAATAAGTGGCACAGAGTGATAAAACTTTCTGAGTGTGAAGTTCCAGTTCCACAAAAAGAAATCTCAAAAGGTAAGCTAAAATTACAGTAAGAATGATTTTAGTGTTGTGAGATCATAAAAAAGCACATTAGGCATATAGATTATTGCCATATACACTTTAAGAGTTACATAGCTCGTCTATTGTTTATATCGAAAAGATACAGATATTATTAGAAACTAGTGAGTTGAGCCAAGGTGAGACAACTATAGGACTGAATAGTGAGTATTATAAATCTTAAAGTTTATACCATTATAATGTGTGAGTGGCTACCTAAAGCTTAAATGTTGGTCATAGCACATAGCAAGTGATAATGAAACTACCTAGGTAGAAAATTGAGAAAGATTTAAGAGGAGACAAGATTTTGAGTAAATTAAATGTGTTGCATGTAACCGGAAAATTCACCATGTGCTAATGGCCACCAGAAGAGTTCAAATGTATTCTTTTTCCTAAGGCACTAAGAAATCATTATGTAAAAGATATAATTCAGTGTAATCTACTTTTAATGCTAAGATTGACAACTATTCATGCTACTGTGCTACTGAATTCTTCGTATGAACAAGAATAATGCATTTTCAACTTCTCTACTCCTACATTCTGGTTCCTATTTCTTGTTTAATTTTATTGTTTTATCTTTAATTTTATTGTTTTGTATCTTTTTATTATTTTTTGTTTGTTCAATAACTATCAATAAGGTTGTAGGATAAGCGGGGGTATAAATCCACACAATTTCCACCACCAGAGTTCCATATACCTGTCCCTTCCATTGGAAGATTTCCTATTCTTTATCTTTCTGGAAGCATGAACCCAGAATCATTATGGGGTGTAGAAGGTAGAAGGTCTGGCTTCTTTAACTGTTTCTCTACTGGACATGGCAGGTTGAGCCATACTCCTAGCCTGTTTCTGTCTTTCCCTAGTGGGGCAGGGCTCTGGAGAGGTGGGATTCCAGGACACATTAGTGAGGTCAGCTGCCCAGAGAAGTCAGGTTGTCATCATGGTAGCATCTTCAACTTGGTGGCTGAAAAGCATTAAGATATAAAATAGAACAAATTGTTTAATAATCATGAACTTTAAGAGAATATAAAAGATGAGATTTGAGGTCTCCATTTTGTAAAAAGCTAGGAAGTTTACTTTAAGTATATTCCAAAGACTTTACAAATTTTACCTGAGCCCAACAGCTAACATGCATATGGACTCAAGGTATTATCTGGGAAGATGGTATGAGAGTTGGAAATAAGACTAGAAATCCATATATGGGAAGAGAGCAGTTCCTAAATATGGAGTGAGTATAAATACTGTTAACTATAAACCCCATTGAACTGATCTGGGGCCCATATTCAGCACAGAAGCCTGTTACCTCTGAATCCCTATAGATCTGAACTCATATTCAATGGTCATAGCTAGGAATATTCCATTACTCTGGTGAGACCTTTCGTAGCTCATAGGACTCCTTAATTCCATTTTGGGTGGTCTACTTCCTAACAAAGCCACAGAACCTAGATATAGACCAGGGCCCATGAGATATAACACAAGTGCACATGTATTCATAAGTCAGGGAAAAATCTACACCTTAAAGTAAAGGTATACCATAGTTTGCAGTGACTCAATTAGTGCAACAAGCAAGTAGACATTAAAAAAAAGAGACCATAAGGTACTTAATCAAATAATTTCTACTTAGAACAATATACTCTCCTTACCTACTTCCCATTTCACTTCCCTTAATCACTCCAAGGCTAAACTTGTCAAATTAGGGACTACAAATGCTGGATAAGGGCAAGAGGCAGGCATACTTTAATTATGGCTCTTTTGGTCACTGCCAGGCCACCCCATCCCTAGTCAGGGAATCCTAGAATTCCCACATCAATATGATGTGCCTAGACCTCTAGCAGATCCCTTGCTCTCCCATTGAGGGTCATCTCCATCAGGAACATCATAAACTCTCTTGTGGTCCTCTACAGGACCTTGCCTTCAATGTAGAACAACAATAGTAGGGACTTCCCCTCTCTCTGAAGAGAGACTGGGTCAATATACTCTACCACTTGAGGAAGACTGGTCCTGCAATGAGTGCAGCCTAGAATATCCTTGCTTTGGATCTTAGTCTTTCAGTCATAAAGTTGCAGATGCTACTATGTTTCCATTCTGACTTCTCTGGGCATATGACCTCACAAATATGTCCTTGGAACCTCCTTTCTCCAGAGCCCCACCCTACTAAAGAAAAATAGAAAAAGTCTAGGGGTATGGACTAACCTGACAATGCCCATGTTCAGTGGAGAAACAATTACATAAGCCAGAACTCCCATCTTCTGCACCCCTAAAAGAATACTGATCCATACCCCCAGAGGTAAAGCAATGTTAAGGGAAAATAACAGAGGGCTCTGAACTTCAATTCTATCAAGGTCCCAAGACCTGGAGAGAGAAAAGGAAAAAGAAAGGACATTCTGAAGTAGCAATAGGTACAGGTGTGACTTGAAGGTGGGACCACAGGAAAAAATGGGAATACACTTCATAAAGAATTTTGGTCCATACTCCCATAGGGATAAAGAATAGGAAAGTTTCCAATGGAGGGGATGGAACACAGAACTCTGGATGTGGGAACTGTATGGCATCATACCCGTTATCTTACAATCATGTTTGCCATTATTAAATCAATAAAAATTAAAAGATCAAAGTAACCCTGGTAACAATAAAAAACTTAATAATAAAAAGAAAAATGGGCAAATATATATATAGATAGTTACAGAAATAGTAGTCAATCCATATCTGTGACCTTTCAAGAACTACTACAGTTTCCAATGGAGGGAATAAAGATCCAGAATTCTGGTGGTGGAAACAGTATGGAATTATACCCCTATTGTCTCATAATTTTGTAAATCAATAATAAATCAATAATAAAATTGAAAATAACAAAAAATAATGAAATTTATTCAAAAGTTATGAAAACACAAAGTTGAAGGTACACATATACACTAATGGTCATAGCTGCATTATTCACAACAGCCAAAATTAGATAAAAGAACTTATGGAACATATAGTCAATGGGGTATTACTGGGCAATAAAAATGATGATATTGTGTCATCTGGCATAAAATGGATGAAACTGGAGGAGATTATGTTTAGTGAACCAACTAAGGAGGTAAAAGACAACTACTGGATGGACTATAGAGAATTGAACACATGAATTTGGAAGAAAAAAGTCGATGTATATCTAAGACTGTGGAAGAACTATAGTGAGAACTACAATGGTTATGGTAGAGGGCTGAGAATAGGGGCACAGATAGAAAGAGTGGTGTGGAACTATACCCCTAGTTAATATAATCTTATAAATCATTATTTAGTCACTATGACAGCAAAAAATAATAATACATTCCTGGAATAGAGATCCAGTGATGATAAGTCATTATCAACAATAATGTAAGTATAATTACCATAACAGAGGAGATACCAAAATATTAGTCAGCCCTGAAGACTTCTTGAGTCTTATCTCATAAAACATCGTGTTCCTAGATGTGAGATATATGGGAAGTAGATTATAGTATTTTATGATTTATAAAACAATGCAGTCAAGACTTGGCAAGAAGGATGACATCATCCAAATTACATATCAAAATCACTCACCCAACTTCTCGATCCCAGTTCCTTCTCATACGCTGTGCTAATGAGTTAGTTTCTTGACAAAGTGCATATTGATAAATAACTCTGTAAAGATGCATCAAATATAAAAATATAAATGGCAATCTATGTAGGTTTATCTTCAAAGAATCTAATAAGCAATATATGTAACTGCATAGAGGAAAATGCCAAGATCTTTTGAAGTCTTTTGGATACAAGAACTGACATGACACTAATAAGAGATACAAAGTGTCATTATAGACTTCAGATTAGAATATGGCTTATGAAGACCAGATAACAAATATTATTATGACCTCAGTACATCTCATAACATTACTTATTTGTATGTACACAGATTTTGTAGACATTTTTATTGTTGGAGAATTCAAAATTGGGAAAGATATTTCTAGCAGATGACATATAATTCACATTTAATTTTCGGATCTATGGATTGAAAGTCATGATACTAAAAGTAATCAGCTAAAGTCTATAAATGTAGCTGAAAAAAATATTAAATCACAAACAATATGCTATCCAGATGTACTTGAAGATACATATGAAACATTGAAGGTTAAGAGAATAACTAGCTTGTGATGACATTCACATTGTCCTTAATCTTTTCAGATTCAGATTCATTCTCCTGTGACAAACCAGTAAATATCAAAGCTTCTCAATTCAATCTAGGGCATCATCTTTTTTTTTTTTTCTTTATTTTATTTTATTTTTTCTTTACCAGAGCACTGTTCAGCTTTGGTTTATGTTGCCGGTGGGGGTGGGAGGTGACTGAACGTGGGACTTTTGGAGCCTTGGGCATGAGTGACTCTTTGCATAACCATTATGCTATCTACCCCCTCTTGGCCATCATCTCATACTACAATGCTTTCGCATATAATTTCAGTCACTCTCATATTTGCCCATATTGTGTAATGTAAACCTCTATTCAACTTATTGTTTGAGTACCACATACCTATGTCTCTTTGCTTATACAGCACCTCCATTCTGATAAAATAATCATCTCAAATGTTTCTCAAAGCAGAGCCATGACATTTTAATACTCAAATCATATCTGCTTCTACTATGCTATATTTCAGTAAATCACTGTAACTATTATTCTGTAATCCAAAAATAATCAACTTTATCTCCAAATCTCAAGTTTGTTCTCATCTGTTTCTCTTGCTTTCAACCCAAGTGAAACTATTTCATATCCTTGACCTGGAAAACCACAGCAAACTCTTAGCTAATCTCCCACATCCACTTTTGTCCTCTTCCAACTTGTTTTACATGTTGTACCCAAGTGGTATTTTCAAAACAAAAATGTGATCATATTTCTCATTACTAAAGTATCTTTTCAAAGACTTCCTCTTTCTCTTTGATAGAAATCAAAATACTTAGCATTTCTTCTACTTTCCCCACTAGCCTCAACCTGTGCCATTTACTCCTTGCTGTTACCTTCCCTTTCTTTTTCATCTTTCAAGTGTACCATCATACCCGGGGCACACGACTTTCTCTTCAGGAACTGTAGTATCTTCTAAGCACTTCTTTATTCTTCACCTAGTCAAATTATACTCATACATCTTATTTTATTTCACTTGTCCATTTTTCAGGGGAAAAAATCCAGTATTAGCACTCTCTATTATGCATAGTATAGAGGGTAAATTTTTGATATTTATTCAGAGTATATTTAAAATGATATCATACCAAATGAGTAGAAACAAATGGCTCCCTGTTACACCTCAAGCTAGAAAAAAAAAAAAAAGGCAAGATAACATTTCCTAAAGACTCATTAAGACAAGGGTTCCACCACTACTTCAAGGGAATCAATAAAATAAATGAATAAATCTGTGACCTTTCACATACTGCTCTCTTAGAGAAGATTGTGTAGTATACTGCTTTGCTGTGCACACTGCCCAGGTTCAAACCCAGTCCCCACCACATGGAAGGAAGCATAGGTCTCCTGGTCTGTCTCCCTCTCCCTCTCTGCCCATTTCAATAATCACTTGAGGTAGAGGCTAATATCTTAAGTTTCCTACTTCTTCAGGATTTTGTAATTTTTGTTAGTAAAAAAAAAAAAAACCTTCCCTTTAATAATAATAATGGTGATAATAATAATCCTGTTAGTGTTCTCAGCTGAAAGTAATCTCTTCTTCCCACCTCTAATTCACCACAATAGTTTAGCCAGAGGAAGAAGATTTATTTCACAAAACAAAATTCCAGAATTGTGAAATTATGTACATGTTAAAATTTCAATAATATTCTAATAGTTGAAATTCATTAAGATATTTATTTTCAAACATTATATACTTACTACTCAATAACTAATATGTACGAGAGTTTCTGACGTAGAAAGTAACTCATAAATATACATGTATGACTGTTCTTGACTGAATATGGCTCTTCCTCAAAATAGTTTAAGCAGAGAAAGATTTACTTCACAAAGCAAAACTATAGAATTAGGGAAGTTTTATGATGAATGTGGCAGTTTTTAAATATTATCAAGCCTTGGGATACTTTACCTTTCATTCTGTCTTCTGTTTAAACAGTAGGTTGTTTTTGTTAAAACATAAGCCACTTACTTAATCTCTGTTTCTTAGTTTCCTTGCTTATTAGATGGTTTAAGTGATAAGAGCTTCTATTTTAAGAACAACAACAAAAAAAGTTTCTATTTTGTAGGTTTATTATGAAAAACAAATGAGTTTGAGCACAGAATAAGAGTCAAACACACTAGCATTGCTCCCAGCTCAAAAACAATGTCTGCTCCATATTAAAGTGTTAAACAGCAAAGAAAAACAATTAGAACGCGAGACAACAGAGGGATGGAAGACAGGCTAGCTAAATCATGTGCTTTATCTTGCATGAAAAGCCCTGGGCTCAAACCTCAGAACCACGTGGGAGCACCACAACACTGGGGAAAGCTCTATAGATGGTGATAGAGTGCTGTGGTATTTCTCCCACTCTCTCTGTCTGAAATAAAAAGATTGAGAAAGTTGGCCCTGTAACAGAGGTTTCACAGATACACAAGGCCACAATTTCTTTTTTTTAATTATTATTATTATTATTTTAAATCTTTATTTATTGGATAAGGACAGCCAGATATCAAGAGGGAAGAGGGTGACAGAGAGGGAGAGATACAGAGAGATACCTGCAGCACTGCTTCACCACTCGCAAAGTTTTACCCCTGCATGTGGGGACCAGCGGCTCGAACCTGCATCCTTGCGCATTGTTAATACATGCACTCAACCAGGTGCACCACCACCTGGCCACTTCAAGGCCACAATTTCACTCTCTCTCTTCTCTCTCTCTCTCATCCCCTCTCATACTTATATATAGCAAATAGACACACACACACACAATTAATTTTTAAAACAGTACTGCTTTTTTCATCTTTGTCTGATGGGCTTTCAATTAAGACCTGTAATCAGTATTTACTTATAAGAACAGCTTTCTTGGGAGTCGGGCTGTAGTGCAGCGGGTTAAGCGCAGGCGGTGCAAAGACAAGAACTGGTGTAGCGGTGCAAAGACAAGGACTGGTGTAAGGATCCTGGTTCGAGCCCTGGCTCCCCACCTGCAGGGGAGTCGCTTCTCAAGTGGTGAAGCAGGTCTGCAGGTGTCTTTCTTTTCCCCTTTGTCTTCCCCCTCCTCTCTCCATTTCTTTCTGTCCTATCCAACAACAACAACAATAATCATAATAACTACAACAATAAAACAAGGGCAACAAAAGGGAATAAATAAATAAATATTTAAAAAAGAACAGCTTTCTATATGATTACTATAACAGTGATAAATGAGCCATACATAAAAATGTAATGTAAATGGCCCATACATTTTTCCTAGTTTTACTGAGAAATTGGCAAATAACCTATGCAAGTTTAAGGTGTACAATACAATAATTTTGTACACGTGGACATTAAAAAAATGACTGTTATACCTTAAAATCTACAAAGTACCTGAAAAATCTAGAAGCAGTCCCAGAGAATCTATTGGAGAAATTATAACAGTTTTCTTCTCTTTGAATGGGTAAGTTCTTACAGCTCTGATTCTCACATGTCATTAAGATGGCTGGCTAAGAGAAACATTTGTTCATTTGTCTGAGTCCTCAGGACTTAGAGGAAACTCCATAACAACTTTTGAACCCTTAATCTCTGCACAAAGGAAGTAATAAAAAAAAAGCCCATAAAATCCAAAGAAAATCTTCTGGAGATGGGAGGCAGAGAGAGTGATAACTTTAGAAAATTAACCAAGATTTGTATGCACTCATCTTGTCAGATCTCAAAAGTGAAAGAAAGCTACCTTATCTCTTTTACTACACACACACACACACACACACACACACACACACACACACACACACACACACACACACTTACACAGTTGTCCTTTCCAGGAAACAAGCAAATGGGAAGATGGTGCAGAATTGGGCTTAAGAAACTGCTGAAAGTGGCTCAGAATGTAGAACAGTGAATAAAGTGCAAAAGGTTCTGAGTTCTATCCCTGGTATTGCCCGTGTCAGAGTGATACTCTCTCCCTCTCTCATTCATATAAATAAAGAAAGGAGGGGGAGAGATGAATTCATTGGAAAGGAAGTACTAGAAAAATATTATCTCTAAAAAATTAATCAAATTATTGTATGCTCATTCAATCCTATTTGTTTAACTTTGTAAACCATATAAAATAAGGTGATGAGATGTTGTCACACTGATTTCATGTGTTTTATTTAAGTCCAAATTTATGCGAACAGGAAATGACATAAGTTGTTGGCCCAGATGTGCTAATATTGTGATTTAAACAAATTTTATATGTTAAAGTCAGTTCACAAATCATATCTTTTATAACAGTGGAATAAATCACAGCTTTGAGCACCTCCCCAGCTATTCTTACCCAGCTTGGTTTATTTTATTATCATCAGGGCTATTGCTGTGACTAAGTACATGCAAGACAAAAACCACAGCTGCAAGCAGTTATTTTCTGTCCTTTTTTTGATACAGAGAAAAATTGAGAGGGAAGGGGGAGACAGGCAGGGATAGAGAGAGACACCCCATAGCACTTCTTCACCACTCATAAAGCTTCCCTCCAGTGGGGACAGAAAGCTTGAATCTAGTCCTGGTACATGGCAACTTGTGAGCTCAACTTGGTATACTAACTGCTCTTCCCTCCACTATGATTTTAAATTTGACTTTATTTAAGTTCTGTTCCAAAGGCAAAATTTCTTTATTTTTATGGCATAGTTTATAGTATCTTATAGCATATACACATATACATAAATATATCACATTTTAAAATATATTATTGGGAGATTAATGGTTTACAGTAAACACAGTGGTTGGTACATGAATAGATTTTTCTCAGTTTTCTGCAAAGCATTCTTACCCCTATCCTAGTTCCCCCTGTACCATCATGCACCAGGACCTGAAAGCCCCCTATACTCTAGAGCCATTTAATTTGGCGCAATATAGCAAATCCAGTCCAAGTTCTACTTTGTGTTTCCCCTTTCTGTTCATATTTCTCAGCTTCTGTCCAGGTGTGAGATCATCCATATTCATGGTTCTCTTTCTGGTTTATCTCACTTAACATGACTCCTTAAAGTTCCATCCAAGATGAGGTAAAGAAGATGAATTAATTATTCTTAATAGCTGATATATATATATATATATATATATATATATATATATATATATATATATATCACAGCTTTCTGAGACACTCATCTGTTGTTGGGCACCTAGGTTTTGGTTATTACAAATTGTACTGCTACAGACATAGGTATACACAGATATTTTTGGATGGATGTATTTGATTTCTTAGGATATATTCCCAGGACAGGAATTGCTGGATAATAGAGTATGCCTATTTCTAGCTTTCTGAGAGTTCTCCAGACTGCTCTTTACAGGGATTGGACAATTTGCACTCTTACCAGCAATGTATGAGAACTCCTTTACCTCCTCCATATCTTCAACATCTGTTGTTACTATTCTTTCCAATGTTTGACGTTCTCACAGAGGTTGAGGTATTTCATTGTCTTTATTTGCATTACTCTGACAATCAATGACTTGGAGCATATTTTCAAATGTATATTGTCTTTACTTTCGTGTTTCTGACAATCAAGGACCTGGAGAATTTTTTTTATATATCTGTTATCCTTTTGGATCTCTTCTTTCATGAATATTCTGTTCATATCCTTTCTCTACTTTTGGATGGGGTCATTTGTTTGGGTTTTGTTGTTGTTGTTGTTGCTGCTGCTGCTGCTGCTGAGTTTGGTGATCTCTTTACATATTTGGGTTATTAGCCTTTTGTTTGATGTATGGCATGTAAAGATATTTTTTCATTTGGGAAAAAGTCTGTTTTGGCAGTGGTTCCTTTTCTGTGCAGGAGTGTTTCTATTTGACGTAGTCCCATTGGTTTGTTTTTGGTTTTGTTTTCACTGCAATTGAACTTATGTCATTGAAGATGCCCATAAAACTTAGATGGAAAAGAGTTCTGCCAATATTTTGCTCTAAGTATTTGATAGTTTCTGGTCTAACATTTTTATCCATTCTCTTTCCATCTCTCCTCAAATGTTGGTTCATTTCATCTCCCTGCTTCACCCAGATATAATCCCTAAACTAGAATCCTTGACTGTCCCTAAGGCACTTTCACTGGCAGAGTTCTTCACACTGATTCTTTCTGGGAGTGTGGAGAAGGAGTAGTTGAAATTTGGACAGAGCTAGAAGGAATTATGTTAAGTGAACTAAGTCAGAAAGATAAAGATGAGTATGGGATGATCCCACTCATCAACAGAAGCTGACTAAGAAGATCTGAAAGGGAAACTAAAAGCAGGACCTGATCAAATTGTAAGTAGGGCACCAAGGTAAAAACCCAGTGGTGAGGGGTAGGCATGTAGCTTCCTGGGCCAGTGGGGGGTGGGAGTGGGCGGGAGGGATGGGTCACAGTCCTTTGGTGGTGGGAATGGTGTTTATGTACACTCCTAGCAAAATGTAGACATATAAATCAGGAGCAAATTAATATGAGAGGGGGAAATCAATTGTATGTCTCAAAGTTTCTCAAAAGACAAACTGAATCTTTTTAATATATAGGCTATGTATTTGATATGCGGACTCTCTCAAAAGCCTAGACCAAGTAGATTAGAAGCTTCCAATAGCACAGCTATATACAAGATACTGGGTACTGTCCAGCAAACCATAACAAAGGGACTTTTTTCAAAGTTAACCCAATTAACAAATAATGTGATGATAATATTAATTATTGATTGTCTTTTTGAACCCTAAGACAGCAGGAACCTCACATCTTCACTATAGAGCCCCTACTTCCCCCAGTCCTGGAACCCTTGGATAGGGCCCACTTTCCTGTATGCATCTCCCAATCCAAACCAAATAACATTGCATCTGCCGATCACAACCTAACCAAAGCAACGATTGCTACCTCAACATGCTTCACCTCAGACTGTGTCCAGAGACTTCACGTGTGGAATGACAACCCTTCAGCTTCATTACTCGGGTGAGACCTTTCCTTTAATAGTACACTCTAATTTCATCTCAGGTAGTTCACTTTCCAACAAAGTCCCATAACCTAGATATACACCAGTTTCTGTGAGAGAGAGCTTATGTGCACACGTATCCATAAACTACTGCAAAATATATACCTGAAAGCAGGACTACACTAGAGTTTGCAGTGAGTACCTCCCTAACACTTCCTCTCCACTATTCCAAGCTTGGGATCCATGATTGCTCAACAAATTGTTTGGCTTCATATGTTAACTCTCTTTTCAATCACCAGGTTCCAGATGCCACCAGGATGCTGGCCAGGCTTCCCTGGATTGAAGACCCCACCAATGTGTCCTGGAGCTCAGCTTCCCCAGAGTCACACCCTACTAGGGAAAGAGAGAGGCGGACTGGGAGTATGGATCGACCAGTCAACGCCCATGTTCAGCGGGGAAGCAATTACAGAAGCCAGACCTTCTACCTTCTGCAACCCTCAATGACCCTGGGTCCATGCTCCCAGAGGGATAGAGAATGGGAAAGCTACCATGGGAGGGGGTGGGTTATGGGGATTGGGTGTTGGGAATTGTGTGGAGTTGTACCCCTCCTACCTTATGCTTTTGTTCACTAATCCTTTCTTAAATAAAAAATTTAAAAAAAAAATAAAAATAAATTTAAAAAATTAAAAAAAAAAAAAAGAAAGAAATTCTTTGGCTGCTAGTTTTCAGCCCACACTTTTGAAAGCTGAGCAGTGAAGTGGCAACCAAGACAAACTACTTCTTATTATCTCATCAAAATGCCTGTATTCTCAGCCCTAGCACTTTCTTATTCTGGAGATATAAGTGGTGACAAAAGTCTACTAAATGTATTTCATTGTTGTTTATAAGATAGTATCAGATTCTTTTCCTGTTTTCATACTGGCCCATTATGCAAAGCAAATCTCATTTCATCAACTTTCTGTCTTGTTCCTCTTTTTCTCTCCTATTCACTTTATACATTCTAGACACACTTTTTCTGTGTTCTCAAAATGTGTAGTAAAGGCTAAAATTTCAATCAAGAGAAAAGCAAATCTTAGAATGCACAAAGAAAAAGTCCCAAATAGTTGGGGTTTTTTGTGTTTGTTTGCTTGTTTACAGTATTCTTGCTTTGAATCAACTCTGCAAGACACTGTCTCTATAAATCTAGTGTGTTTATTTTATTTACTTCATATGAGGTAGAATTTTACATGAAAGAGAGAGAGAGTAAACTTAGAGCTCCACTCTGGTACACCAGGAGCCTCAAGCTTACAAGTCCTGTGTTCAGTGAGTTTAGCTGTTTCTCAGACCACAGTCTTAGCCTTAAAGATTCTAAAATTGTATAACTTCCACTATGCTTACGATATGAATAGAAATCTGGGCATGGAATCTGTATAAATCCTATTGTATGATTGCAAGACTACGTGGGTAAGAAAACAATAATAAAACACCAACTGAAGACAGTAAGTCTATGAAGTCAATTCACACTTCAGGAAATTAAGGGTTGTGATAGGGACTGCTAATTGTGCTATTATCTTTCAATAAATAATTTAAGGTTTTGTTAATGGAGGCAAATTGATCTTCAATACCGATGCAACTGCAGATGTCCTGATAATACTCTATGTTATCAGGACATCTGCACTTTATAATCTGCATATATTTTGTTTGTGTGTGTGTGTGTGTGTTTCTTGCTGCTGCCTGGCCCTTACCACTCCAAACCAGGTTTTTTCAGTTGGTAGAGCAGAGACAGAGACAACAGGAAAGGGGAAAGTTACCACAGAACTGAAGTTTCCTCCACTGTAGTGGAGCCAGGTTCTAGCCTGGTCACATGCTTGGCTCACAAAGCAGACATACCATCTAGGTGACCAACCTTGACTATCTCTTTGGTATTTAGCTTAATTTCAAAAAAAAATATTTTTAATGTAATAAGAGTTTAATGGTTTAATGTATGTATGTATTTTTGCATCCAGGGTTATTGCTGTGGCTCAGTGCCTGTACTACAAATCCACTGGAGGCCATTTTTTCCGCTAGGCAGGACAGAAATTGAGAGGGCAAGGGAGATAGTGATGTGAAAAGAAAGACACTTGCAGACCCGCTTCACCACTTGTGATGTAACCGCCCCTGCAGGTGGGGGACAGGGGGCTCAAACCCGGATCTTTGAACAGGTCCTTGTGCTTCATACTATGTGTGCTTTACCCAGTCCGCTACTGCCCGGCCCCTCTGTAATAAGAATTTTATCTATCTAACAATCGATCAACTTATTTATTTATATTTATTCCCTTCTGTAGCCCTTGTTGTTTTATTGTTGTAGTTATTATTGTTGTTGTTATTGATGTCGTCGTTGTTGGATAAGACAGAAAGGGGGAAAGACAGACACCTGCAAACCTGCTTCACCGCTTGTGGAACGACCTCCCCTGCAGGTGGGGAGCCAGGGCTCAAACCGGTTCCTTAACGCAAGACCTTGCGCTTTGTGCCACCTCCGCTTAACCCACTACGCTACTGCCCGACTCCCAAGAATTTTAAAGTAAAATATTTCTTTAATTAGTGTTTTTTTCCATGAAATCATGATTTGCTCAGACTCCGTTTTTAGTCAAGTTTGTTTTCTACCTATGAAATTTTATAGTATAGTCCAGCCTGAGTTGGAAAACACATGATTTAATGTGTTTACAGCACTGAAAAGTCAATAAAATTAGCAAGAATGGATCTCTCCGGTCATATAAGTTCATAAATCGTCACAACCTCTCTGCCCCATGAAGCAGTTCCACTGTAATAAGTGATAACACTCACTGATACCTAAATGCAGAAAAATATTTTTACTACACCTAAATAGCTCAAGATCTTTTGATTCCATCCTATATAAGTGAGAGTAAAGACCCAAGACATTTAAAAATTTTTGAAATTCCTATGAAACTTTAAAAATCATTAATTCCAAAATGGAAGAATCTGAGGTGAAGTTGAAAGGAGGTAAAGCTGTGTACTGTAGGTAACTGGTATAGGAAGGAATTATCTTTGGCCAGATCTTTGCTGCTGAATTATTTCTCACTGTTTTGCCTAACATTTAAAAGAAGCTGCTTGAAAAGTTTAATCTATTGTCAAATCTCCTGAAAATGCTGCTATTTTGCAGCTATGATTGGCAACTTTTTGAATCGCAGGTAGAGACACAGATGTTTCTACCTGGCTCTGATTTAGCTTAATTTTATATTGCAAATAGCACCTCTTTCATCAAAGCACCATGTCCTATAATCTTCAATTGCTGTTTGGTTGGCCATAACCCAAGTTCATCCCTCTTCTGAAAATATGCTGAAAGCAGCAAGAAGCAACAACACATAATAAGTAAGTGCATAGTAAATAAATGCACATAATACACACTGATAAACATAGTACACATAACAAATAAACACTAAAAAAATAAATACGAAATGTGGATTGGGTCAGGTAATCATCCAAGTTTCAAAAAATACTTGCCCACAGCAAACACTAGCTCTCCAGGAGGCTGCATGGGGTACAAAAAAGTAGGGCTTGTAGTTAAAGATAATAGGTTTAATGACTCCAGCAGAAAAAAATTTCTTGTCAACAGAAGATAAGAGATGAAAAGTTGCTGAAGTTATAAGTAAACTAGGAGAAGGCGGTAGCATGAAAGTTACAGGTAGTAAGTGCTTTGAGGTGGGCAGGGGGCAGTGATTAAAATGGTCAGAATAGTTTGTAAAATTACCTCCTACTTTTCACACCCCATAAAAATCTCTGGTTCATACTCCCAGAGGGATAAAGACTAGAGACCCTTCCAAAGGAGGGGAGGGTATATGGAACTCTGGTGGTGGGGTCTATATGGAATTGTACCCCTCTTATCCCACAATCTTGTCGATCATTATTAAATCATTAATAAAATAAAAATGAATTATTTCTAAGAACTGATTCTTGGAGGGAGCTGGGTGTTCACATACCTGGTTGAGAACACGTTACAATGTACAAGGAGCAAGTTTGAGCACTCCATACCCCAGTTCCCGCCTATAGGGGGAAAGCTTATGAAGTGGTAAAGCAGTGTTGCAAGGGACTCTCTCTCTCTCTCTCTCTCTCTCTCTCTCTCTCTCTGTCTCTCTCTCCCCCCCTCCCTCTCTCCCTCCCTTCTTATAACCTCTTTCCCTCTCAATTTTTGGCTGTCTCTATACAATAAAAAATAAAGATAATAAAAATTATATAGAAAGAATAATATTGGTGTGGTACAGTTAATTATAAATATGTCTTTGACTTTAGTATGAGAGCTACTCTCTACATTAATCCAGTTCTCAAGTCCTACAGTCTACTCTAATACCATCCTCCCAATCCTGCCTTTATGGCAATACTCAAAGATCATTAGAGTCCTAGTGTCCTGAAAGTGTTTATATCTGAATAGATATAGTAACTACCACTCCTCCTGAGTTTCTTATTCTCAGTGATCCTAATCCTATTCTTTGACCCTCCATTTATTAAATGTTTGTATGCCTTGCCACCTTCCAGACATCAAGTTCCAGATGCTGCCATGACCCCATCCTGACTACCCTGTACAGATAGATGACTACATGGAGAAGTGTCCAGAAACCTCATCTCTCTGCAGCCCTGCCCCGCTAGCAAATGCTAGGAACAGTACAATTGTGTCTAGGAGCATGGATCTACCAGGCAACAGCCCACATGTCAGCAGGGAGCAGTTACAGAAACATTAAACTCTATCCTTCAACATCCCCCAAAGAATTTTGATCCATATTCCTGAACAGAAACGTTGAGGCTAGGGAATAAACAGGCAGAACCTGGGGAACACTGACAGTACTGTGACAAGCTAGAGTACTTGCTCCCCAGACAGAAGGGCTTCCAAAGTTATTAGAGAAAGAAGTATTACATAAAAGGTAGTAACAGATGTGGGTGTGGCTTAGAGAAGAAAACAGGCAAGCTTAGAATTTTATAAATTGATGCTATGGGTATGGTTTCTCTCTGCTCATGAGAGCATGTCAACATGTTAGTAAAGTTTATAACTGAGTGCCTAGAAACAAGTTAAGTTACAGCTGGTAGAGAGAATGCAAACTGGGGTAATCCAACACATCAGGAATGATTTCCTGGGTACAAGAAGAGAAGAGAGAAGAGAATGAAATGAGTAATCTATAGGCTCCTGGTAGACGCCCACTTCTACATTCCAACATCCCGGTGGTGGGCTCTGATGGTAGCCAACCTGTTCTCACCTTTATTGTCAGCACCTTTTTTTTTTTTAAAGAAAGGAAACATTAACAGAACCGTTGGATAGGAAGGGTACAACTCCACACAATTTCCACCACCCGATTTCCGTATCCCCTCCCCTCCTCTGATAGCTTTCCCATTCTCTATCCCTCTGGGAGCATGGACCCAGGGTCATTGTGGGTTGCAGAAGGTGGAAGATCTGGCTTCTGTAATTGCTTCCCTGCTGAACATGGGCGTTGACTGGTCGATCCATACTCCCAGTCTGCCTCTCTCTTTCCCTAGTAGGGTGGGTCTCTGGGGAAGCAGGGCTCCAGGACACATGGGTGGGGTCGTCAGTCCAGGGAAGTCTGGTAGGCTTTTTAATACATAGGCTGAGTCTTTGACATGTTGACTCTCTCAGAAGTCTAGACCAGGTAGAATAGAAGCAACCAGTGGCACAGCTATATACAAGATGCTGGGTATTATACAACAAACCCTAACAAAGGGAAAGTTAAAAGTTAACCCAATTACCAAATAATGTGATTATAACAATAACTATCCATTGTCTTCTTGAACCCTAAGACAGCAGGAACCTCACATTTCCACTATAGAGTCTATATTTTCCCCAGTACTGGAACCTTAGGGTGGGGCACACTTTCCTGCAAACTTCTCTCAATTCATATCAAATAATACTGTATCCACCGATCACAACCTAATCAACGCAATGAGTGCCACCCCAGCATGCTTCACTTCAAACTGTGTCCAGAGACGTCAGGTGTAAAATGACAACCCTTCACCCTCATTACTTGGGTGAGACCTTTCCTTTCATAGTATACTCTAATTCCATTCCAGGTGTTCCACTCCCCAATAAAGTCCCCAAACCTAGATATAGACCAGGTCCCCTGAAATAGAGCATATGTTCACACATCCATAAACCAGGGCAAACTATATACCTGAAAGCAGACGTACACGAGAGTCTGCAGTGAGTACCCCCCCAACACTTCATCTGCACTATTCCAGCCTTTAGGCCCATGATTGTTCAACAATTTGTTTGGCTTTGTATGTTAACTCTCTTTTTAGCCACCAGATTCCAGATGCCAGCATCCTTGATGGACATTGTTTCTAACCAATCAGCTCGTGCTGCACCCAGTTGGAAACTGATAAAAGCTGTGTGCTGTGGGACAAGCATGTGCAGGTCTGGTAGGAATCGGCCTGTAACCCGTTAAAGTAATAAAGTATCTCCCTGCCCTCCAAAAAGAATTTCAATGTTTATACAACTATGACACTAGTTCATAATATACTTTAAAAGAATATCAAATGTTTAACAAATTTTACTCTTTTCTTTCAGATAAAGTTAGTCTAGTTATTAATGGAATCCCCAATTTTCAAATTAATAAAAGAGTTATTCCTCCAGTGATTTCATTCTCTTTTGATCATGTTCACCATTTCTTTAATAAATAATTTTCCTTGATTACAATATTCTACACTTTGTTTTTCTTTTAAAAAACAAGCTAAAATTCACAGAGAAAGTTCCATAACCTCCCACAAGGGGGCAAACACACACCATAAACACAATTTATGGGAAAACCACAATTTCACAATAAGAAATTTGGGGTTTGGAGAAACAATAAAAATGGACTGAATAGCAAGGTTTAGTCCATATTTTAAAAATATATATGCTATAGCATCTCTTTTAAGATAATATATTTGGTTTATTTTCACTTTTGTTTTTTCTCTTTCTCTTTTTCCTCTACTTCCTTTCCTCCCTTCCTCCCCTTTTGTTTGTTGCTGTTGGTGTAAGGGCTTGAAACCAGGACCCATGCATGAGGAGAAAGGACTCCATCACCCAGCTCCAAACCTAGTCCCTTACTTTCTATTTTCAATACCAAGGAAAACATGTATAAGTTGAAGTTAGAAGTAAAAGTCTTCCAAATATCTCTTTAGAGGTGAGTGAAGGATTCAAAAATGATGCTGTTTCTGTTACATTTATTCCTAGTTTTAAATTAAAACATCTGTTCTTTTGTAAACTTCATTTCTGAAAGACTATATCAAGATCAACACCTCAATCAAAAGGCATCACCAATTTAAGCATCAAGAAATTGCAAACAGACTTCATCTGGAATTGAGCAGTTCCTGTATGGCAGTGAACTCTGGGGGTTCTACCTATGTTTACTTTCAACATAACATTATAAGTTAATATTTTTTGCTCTTGCATTCTGACTTAAAATTAATATCAAGTGTGATGTCTGAGGTCTAATTCCTCAGTTCTCTGCTTAAACACATTAAACTCAATGGTACGTCACTAAAATCACTCTCATATACAAACTAGAAAGAGAAGGATGAACATGTGATGATGATTCTACTCATAGACAGAAGTTGAAAAATAAGAGAAGAGAAAATGCAAAGCAGATCTTGGACTAGAGTTGGTGTACTACAGCAAAGTAAAAGACACTGTGGTGGGGGACCGGGCGAGGGTTGGGGGGGGGGTAATTCAGGTCCTGGAACATGATGCAGAGGAAGACCTAGAGGGGGTTATGTGGAAAGCTGAAAAATGTTACACGTGTACACTACTGTATTGTACTGTCAGCAGTAAACCACTAATCCCCCCAATAAAGGGGAAAAAAGACCACTCATGTGAAATCCCTTGTCATCAATTTAAATCGTGTCTGCCATGTGAAATGCCAACCCTAGTGAAACAGGATCTTATGTCAATTCAGCATCTGTGCCAAGCAGACAAACATAGGTGAAAAAAACCATGATGCTGGTTTCATTCCAATTCATAAGTACTAATCCTACATGAATTCTTACTATTGGAAATTAAATACCACCTCTTTTTCTCACCACCCTGAGCAATAGTTTCATAATTTCTCTCACATGCCTTTTAGTTCACTGAACATATAGGTGGAATCAGAATAGAGTCTCCACACATTCAAAATATTAAATACATCAACATCCTCATATCTATCTGGAAACACACACTGCATTCTTTCCACTTTGCCAGATGAGACACTTATCCTCTTATCTAAAGTCAGAACCTCCACTCTGCACCACATCCCTTTGCTTCTGACTCATAAAGAAGTTTCCTTGTTCTGTGGCTCCTTTCTTGCATAATCTATTATTTGCTCTCTCTTAGTTCCCACCAATATATAAAGAAGGTAGGCAACTCACCCTAAATGGAGAAAAAAAATCTTTTTTTTTTGTTCCTGTATTATGTTCTTATTATTGTTCTGTTGCTCTGTTCCTTCTAACATCAAAAATACTCAAAACTTAGTGCTATTAGTTGTTTCCATTTCACTTTCTCCCATTGACTTATTTTTGCCCTCTTCACTGCACAGAAACTATTTTTATCAAGATTATTATTTCCCTATAGCCAAATCCTATACTATCACTTTCCTTTTATTCAGCCTAATACTAATACTATCGTGTAACTAATACTTATTCTTCTTTCTATCACCTTCCCACTTGTTATTTAGAAGAATCTTTACCCTGATAATTTCATCTTCTCTTTGCCTATCCTCTAGATATTTTTTCTATTTTCCATGACTCAGTCCTCCAGCATTATCTGTTGTCTGTCCAAAATTACGTTTAAAGTGACTTATTTGGTTTAAAGACTTTAAATACTTTGATGACTTGAAATTTTCCCTTTAGAACCACGAAGTATCTCTCTGGTATTCCAAATAATTAGATTTAGTTGTCTACTTCACAACACTACTAAGATCCAACAAGCATCACAAATTTAGCAAGCTCATACACAAATGCTTGAGCCCATAACTCTCTCTCCTGATCACATCCTAAAAGGCTGTGATTAGAATAACTCACTTGATAATGTGCTGTTTTGTCCTATGTGTAACCCAGGCCCCACTACACTGGAGGAAGCTTTGGTGTGATGTTCTCTCTTTTTCTGTCCTCTTCCTCCTCCTCTTGTTCTTTTTCCTCCTCCTCCTTCTCATCCTCATCATCTTCCTCCTCTCCCCTCCCTGTCTCTACCTTTTAAAACAAATTCATAATTGATTTACTTGCATACAATTCTAATTTCATCCTCTAACAATGTTCCCCCTTTGATTATATCACTCAAAGCTGATATTTGCCTCGCTAGAGCACATCAAACAAATGCTCACTCTATGACTCAAACATCTTTAATGTATTTGTATATCTCACTCCTAAGAAAATTAAGTGATGGGGGGACAACATAATGGCTATACAGTCTCTCCTGCCTGAGGCTTCAGTCTCAGTTTCAATCCCCTGCACCAACATAAGCTGGAGCAGAGCAGTGCTCTGTTTAAATAAAAATAAACAAACAAAAAAGAAAGAAAAATAAATTAAATGATCTAGTTTCCTTCAAATCTCTGTACAAATGTCTTCTGACGTTTTACAGAACTACCCATTTTTGCATTCTTCTGCTATTTCTTTAGTTCACAAGTTTTTTTTAATTTTATTGTTGGTATGCTTCTAGTTCCGCTTCTGGGATCCCTTCTGTTACATTGCTTGACGTTGTGGTCTATTTACATGGTCATTCTGTTACATTGGTTTGGTCTCACTCCCCCTGCCTCGGGGAGATTTGGTTTAGCCCTTGCTAGTTTTGCGCTTCTTCCTTCTCCCCTACACTGCGTACTTCCTGGGTTCCTGAAGCTGCCTGTGGAGGAGAAAGATGCAGGACAGATTTGTGTGGTGATTAGATTAGATTAGTTTTTTAAACCGTTTGCTCATGAATAAAGAAATACTGATTCTCTGCTCAGCCGTGTGTCCCTGGTCTCTGTCTCCCGCCCGTGAAGCTAGCCCGGCATACTGGCGCCCCGAACATTGAGGACAATTTATATTATTTATTACTTTTTGCTGGGCTACCGTTGCCAGAGAGAGAAGAGACCAAGAACTCTTGGTGGCATGGTAATACAATTCTTTATTCATGTGGATGCACCAGAGTTCGGTGTGAGCACAGCAGGTTTAGACCACGTGGAGCTAGCCAAATGGCCATCTCCCTAGCCAAATGGCTGCCTCCTGCTATGCGTGCCAGCCCTTCTCCAGGTTGAGAGGCTGAAGAGAAAGAGAGAGAGAGAAGAGCAGTGGGCTTTATAGGGTAAAAACAGAAGAGGCAAGTCGGGAACAGGATTGACTAGGAAAGGGAGTGGAGAAAACAGGGCACTCTGGGAAGGTAGAAAGCTTCCGCAGCAGTGGTTGCTATAGTTTTTTTAGCTCGGGGGAATGGGTGATACCCTGAGGGGGTAATCTGGTGGTGGAGGAGTCATTTTTAAAACAAGGCAGAAGATTGATGTGTAAGTAATAATACTTGCATGGAAATACGGTGGTTTGTGGGTCCTGCCTAACTCAACATCATCTGTACAATATCCCAACAACTTTTAACAGATCAGTGCTAAACTCTGACTTCTGATGATATAGAGGTTTGGCTTCTGAAGGTACTGTGCTGCTGTTTCTTTACTGGCAATTGAAAACTTTATGGGTCACCAACTAACATGCATTTGTTATGCCGTTATGGTCATCTCCTTAAAATGAAATTTAAGGTCTACAAAGATGAGATTTATTCATTCATTCCTGTATCACTGAGTAGTGGCTTGCCTGATAACCCCAGTTAATCCAAAGAGTGATGTTTTAAAAGGTTTATGCAGTGCAAAACCTCACTCTAGTCCGCTACTCACTGAATGTTATTATCCAACATTCTGCTTTCTGGTATGTTCCAAGAAGAGAGGTACAAACTATTTATATTGACATCAGACATTTCTCATTTATTTTCCCTTCTCTTTCTTGTTCTCAAAGCTTTGCCTTTCACTATGGTACAGTTTCCAAAGCAGTTAATTCCTGAACTTCGATATCTTTAATGTTTATATTTTCTCTAGTAATTATCAATAATGATTTCATTCTGTAAGTAAAATGTCACTGGTTTTTGCTTTGATGGATGAAGGAGTCTAAGTTATCACAAGAAACTGACTCACCTCCAGTATATGTGGATTCACACAATGGAAATTATACCGGGAAGGACAATAAAATAGGCAATGGGACTCTCTCAAATAACCACAGTTAATTTTAACTATGCCTCAGAGAAGTTGAAAGACAAGATCAAATGTCTGTGTTCACTCCTCTGTTTGTTGAGGAAATATTGATTTAGAAAACTTTTTTTTAAGTCTACTGCTGTGGCTTGAATTTATGACTTCTAAGTGATAAGAGTTTTTCAATAGCCGTGGAAATAAGTTTATATTCCTCAGGTAGTATAGATTAATAAATTTTAAATGGTATTTTATTTTACATATCACTGAAGTTGTCTATAAAATTGAGATGGAAAATAGTTCTACCAACATTTTCCTCTAAGTATTTGATAGTTTCTGATCTAATATCCAAGTGAAATATAATGATTGAGTTTCATCATTCCTCTTCACATTTCAACCCAGTTTTTCCAACATCTTTTGTTGAAGAAACTCTCCTTTCCCCATTTAATTGTCTGGGCACAAGATTAGATGTCCATGGGTGTGGGAGTTTATGTCTGAGCTCTCAATTATATTCCAATGGTCAATGTGTCTATTTGTCTTCTAGTATGAGGCAGTTTTATTACAATGGCCTATAGTACAATTTGAGTCTGGGAATGATGCCTCCAGTTCTGTTCTTTTTTTTTTTTCTTTCCTCAAGGTAGTTTTGGCAATTCTAGGTCTTTTCTAGTTCCAAATAAACTTTTCTAGTTTAAAAAGTTCCAAATTTGTAGTTTTTGTTCTATTCTCCTGGAAAAAAAAATTGGATGGGACCCTGATGGAGACAGCATTAAATTTATATGTGACTCTGAGTAGAATATTCACTTTATTGGGGAATTAATGTTTTACATTCGACAGTAAATACAATAGTTTGTACATGCATAACATTTCTCAGTTTTCCATATAACAATAGAACCCCCACTAGGTCCTCTGTCATCCTTCTTGGGCCTGTATTCCCCACCACCCCCATCCCAGAGTCTTTTACTTTGGTGCAATACGCCAATTCCAGTTCAGGTTCTACTTGTGTTTTCTCTTCTGATCTTCTTTTTCAACTTCTGCCTGAGAGTGAGATCATCCCATATTCATCCTTCTGTTTCTGACTTATTTCACTTAATATGAACTTCTCAAGGTCCATCCAAGATTGGCTGAAAACAGTGAAGTCACCATTTTTTAATAGATGAGTATATATTCCATTGTGTATATATACCACAACTTGCTCATCTGTTGTTGGACACCTGGGTTGCTTCCAGGTTTTGGCTATTACAAATTGTGCTGCTAAGAACATATGTGTACACAGATCTTTTTAGATGGATGTGTTTGGTTCCAGAATATTCATTTTGATGATGTTGATTCTCCCAGCCCACGAACATGGACTATCTTTCTACTTCTTTGTGTCTTTTTCTATTTCCTTGAATAGTAACTCATAATTTTCAGTACAGAAGTCTTTCACTCCTTTTGTTAAATTTATTCCTAGATATTTTATTGTTTTTGTTGCTATAATTAAAGGAATTGATTTCTGGATTTCTTCTTCTGCTACCTTAGTGTTTGCATAGAGGAATGCCACTGATTTTTGTATTTTAATTCTGACACCTTACTATATTGTCTGATGATTTCCATAAGCTTCCTGCTAGATTCTTTAAGTTTTTCTATGTATACTCTCATATCTTCTGCAAATAATGAGAGTTTGACTTCTTCTCTTCCAGTCTTTATCCCTTTGATTCTTTGCTTCTGCCTGATTGCTATGCAAGAATTTTCAACACTGTGCTGGATAGTAATGGTGATAGTAGACAGACAGTCTAGAACCTGATCTAAGGGGGAATGCTTTCAGTTTTTCACCAATGAGTATGATGTAGACTGTAATTTGCTATATATGGACTCCACTACCTTAAGAAACTTTCATCCATTCCTTTTTTTATTTTTTAACATTTTGCTTATGAAGGAATGTTAGATTTAGATTTTGTCAAATGCTTTCTCTCAATATATTAAGATAATCATATAATCATGTGATTTTTGGTTTTGCTTTTATTGATATGCTGGATCATATCATATATGATTGATTTACATATACTAAATATATAAATATATTTACATATATTAAACCAAACTTGAATCTTGATAAACCTCACTTGGTCATGATCAACAGTCTTTTTAATATAGTGCTATATCCTGTTGGCTAGAATTTTGTTCAATATTGTAAGGTCTATGTTCATCAGAGATACTGGTCTGTAGTTTTCTCTTTTTTGCTGTATCCCTCACTGTCTGCTTTTGGTATCGGAGTGATGTTGGCTTTATAGAAGCTGGAAGGGAGTATTCCTGTGTCTTCAATCTTTTGAAAGAGTTTTAAAAGTAGAGGTATTAACTCTTCCTTGAAGGCTTTGTAGAATTCATTTGTAAAACCATCTGGCCCAGGACTTTTACTCTTGGGAAGGTTTTTGATAACTGTTTTAATTTCTTTGGCTGTGACTGTCCTGTTCATATTTTCTAGATCCTCTTTATTTAATTTTGGAAGTTTGTTGGTATCTAGGAACTAGCCCATTTCTTCCAGATTCTCTAGCTTGGTGGCATATAGTTGTTCATAGAAGCCTCACATGATAAGTTGAACTTCTTTGGTGTCTGTTATGATATCTCCTCTTTCATTTACAATCCTATTTATTTGAGTCTTCTCCCATTTTTGTTTAGTGAGTCTGGATAAGAGTTTGTTGATGTTGCTTACTCTTTAGAAGAACTAAGATTTAGCTTCATTGATTTTTGTATGGTTCTCTTATTTTCAAAGTTATTTATTTATTTATTTATGCCCTACCTTTAGCTATTTCAGTCCTTCTAGTTGCTTCTAAGTTTTTTTTTAATTTTTAATTTAAGAAAGGATTAATGAACAAAAACATAAGGTAGGAGGGGTACAACTCCACACAATTCCCACCTCCCATCTCCATAACCTACCCCCTCCCATCATAGCTTTCCCATTCTCTAGCCCTCTGGGAGCATGGACCCAGGGTCATTGAGGGTTGCAGAAGTGCTTCTAAGTTTTTAAGGTGTGTAATCATGTTGTTTATTTGAACTTTTTCTCATTCCCTAATATGTGCTTACATGGCTATAAACTTCCCTCTCAGTACTGCCTTAGCTGTGTCTCAAATATTTGATATGATAGCTTGTGTCATTTTCACTGAACTCTCAAAACATTTTGGTTTCCTCCTTAATTTCCTCTTTGACCCAGTAGTTGTTAAGTAGTGTACTGTTGAGTTTCCATATTTTGGAATTTTTACTAATTTTTTGTTTGTTGTTAAATGTTAGCCCTGTGGTCTGAGAAGATGCTTGGGATGATTTCAAAGGTCTTAAATTTGTTGACACTGTCTTTCTGGCTTAACATATATTCTGTCCTTGAGAATGTCTCATGTGGACTTGAACAGAATGTGTATTCCAAGTTTGTGGGTGTAAATTACTCTGAAAATGCCATATATATATATATATATATCCATATCTTTAATTCCCTCCTTTCTTTATTAATTCCCTGCCTCAATGATCTGTCAGTTTGAGAGAGTGGAGTGTTGATGTGCCCTACTATTACTTTGTTGCTATTGATATATTGGTATAGCTCTTTTATTAGATATTTGATGTATTCAGATGCCCCCTCATTGGGTGAATAGACGTTAATAATTGTTAAGTCCTCTTGGTTGACTGATCCCATGAGAATTAAATAATGTCCATCCCTATCTCTTATTATTTTAAAGTCTTTTGTGTCAGATATAAGAATATCTGTTCCTGCCCTTTTTTATAGTCCATTAGCTTGTATAATAGTTTTCCATCCTTTCAGTTTGAGTCTGTGTTTGTCTTGCCTCCAGGGTTACTGCTGGGGCTCAGTGCCTGCACCATGAATCCACTGCTCCCGGAGGCCATTTCTTCCCCCTTTGGTGACCCTTGTTGTTGTAGCCTTGTTGTGGTTATTATTGTTATTGTTGATGTCGTTCGTTGTTGGATAGGACAGAGGAAATGGAGAGAGGAGGGGAAGACAGAGAGGGGGAGAGAAAGACAGACACCTGCAGACCTGCTTCTCGGCCTGTGAAGTGACTCCCCTGCAGGTGGAGAGCTGGGGGCTCCAACCAGGGTCTGGGTTCCTTACATGGATCCTTGCGCTTTGTGCCACGTGCACTTAAGCCGCTGTGCCACCTACGGACCCCCATCTATGCACTTTAATGGGTGGATTCAGGCCATTGACATTTATTGATATTATAGATTTAAAATATTTTAATGTCATTATTCTAAACATTTAGAGTGTTCTGATATATGGTATGCTTTTGGTGATGTGATTCATTATAGGAAATCTTTTAGAATTTCTTAAAGGGCAGGCTTGATAATAGTTAATTACTTCAAGTGTTGCTTAGCTGTGAAGGTTTTTTGTGCCTCCGTCCAATCTGAACGACAGTGTAGTAAAATACAATAATCTTGGTTGAAAGCCTTTCTGATTGAGTGCTCGATATATATATTTGCCCTTCTCTTTTTGCCTTTAGAGTTTGTATGGAGAAATCTGCTGCTAATCTTATGGCGTTTCCTCTGCAAGTGATTCTTCTTCTCTTACAGCCTTCAGAATCCTTTCTTTTCTTTTTTCTTTTTCTTTTCTTTCTTTCTCTCTTTCTTTCTTTTTTTTTTTTTTTAATCAGAGCACCACTCAGCTCTGGCTTATGATGCTGTAGGGCTATTAAACCTGGGACTTTGGAGCCTCAGGCATGAGAGCTTCTTTGCATAAGCATTATGCTATCTACCTCTGCCCCAGAATCCTTTCTTTATCTTATTTCTTTTCATTCTTAATATGATGTACCTTTACATCTGGGTCGGTATTGTTTTGGACACCCTGGAATGCTTGAATCTTTATGTCCTTTATGTTAGAATAGGAAAGTTCTCAGCTATCATCTCCTTAGAATGTTTTCTTCTCTGTCCCCTCTACTTCTGGCAAGCTAATAATGCATATATTACTTCTTTTGAGATCGTCCATATGTCTCTGTTGTTGTTTTTAGTATCTCTTAATCTCTTTTTATTTCTCTTCTTAGTTTTCTCTAACTCATCCTTGAGCTTGATAATTTTGTTCTCTGCCTCAGTTATTCTGTCCTTTCTCCCCTCAGCTTTTTTCTAGAGCTCAACTATTTTGCTACCCTGTTCAGATATTGTATTAGCTTGTTCAGCTACCTGTAGTCTTAACTTGACTATTTCAGCTTTCAGCTCCCTAATTACCTCAAGATAGTTAGTGCTTTCTTTCAGAGTCTCCTTTGTTGTTTCTCCATTTCTGATAATATTACTTTAAAAAGCTTTCCTCACTCCTGAGATTACTGCATCAGTGTTCGGATGTTGTCCTCATTCTTATTTGCTTTTAGCTGTTTAGTATATTTTTCTAGGTTTTTGTAGTGGTTCATTTCTCCAATGTTTCTTTTTTGGCTTGACCATTATATTTGGTGTGTTATGAAATTTACACAAATTTCCTGGCTATTTCTATTTATATATGGTGTGAGGTGATTTCTGGTTGGTTGGCTACTGGATGCCTGAAGCTGCCTGCCATTGACTTTTGCTATGTTTCAAGAATGAGTGGAACTGTTAGTCTAATGTTGACACAACTGCTTTTCAAAGATAGGAGGTAGGGCATCTTGTGTTGAAATTGAAGAGAGTAGTTGGTGATTGGAAGAGCAAGACAGTACCTCCTTATGCTGAGTACAGCTCCTGCAGTATACTTTTCAATCCACTGATCACACTTGCCTGAATTGACTTGTGTCTAAGAAAGGTACTTAGGAATTCACAATTACAAATCTTAACAGTTGCCTTTGTTTTATCTCAATCCCTGAGGTAAAGTACAGTAGCTTTAAGCCCTTGTTATATTGACATTCTGTAATTAGAATTTTTAAGAGGAGATGTATGCCTGCTCATATGGAAAAGGATATCTGCATCTGACAACTTCACTTCATTATAGAATCAAAATAATCTTCTATGGTTGGGATTTACATGTACTTATTGCTTTCAAAGAGGCAAATATAATTCCCCACTTCTTAAACCCTGGATTTCTTGAATATGAACTTTCTTTGAATAATTATGGTATAATAATGATAAAGGAGTCACTCTATAGTGGGCGTATTTGATTCATTACTACAGCCAGGTGGTCAAAGTCAACACTGATAATCATAAACTATGGGGATTACATTAGAGTCTTGATATGATCTTATAAAAGTGAAGGAGATAGTATACTGATTATGCAAAAAGAGACTTTCATGCCTGAGGCTCCAAGTGCCCAAGTTCAATCTACACACCACCATATACCAAAGCTGACCAGTATTATCAGCTATGTAATATTTTAACCCAGATCCTACTTGATACAGATTAAAATTCCCTGACCTGTGGTGATATTAATAGCCTAATTTTGTGATCATGATGCTCACAGTAGTGAATTAGGTTGTTTCAGTTCTTTAAAAGCACATTCACTAGGATCAAAAATTCTATTTGAGTTTTGCTGGACCTCTGCTAGACTACCTCCCAATTTTGGAATTGCTAGGCAGAAAGACAGAAGCACTTCACTGGGGGAAAAAAGGTGCTTTTCTGTTCTTGTACAATACAGTAATTATTGAGCAAAAAGCTGGCCTGGACCGACTTACCATCAACTTCAAAATGCAAGGCAATTTTAAAAGAGGCAACTCTACTCCTATAAAACGCTAGCATAAAGAAACCTCTCTACCTGGGAATGACTCAAGATGGAAAAAGAAATCCCAATCAAGTGTAAAGAGAGCAAATCCTTGATCCCCTTATCCCTTAACTCCCCAAGTTGCTAATCTGTTCAGTAGACACTGAGGAGCTAGAGAATGAAAAAAGGGGGCGGGGAGAGGTGGAGGAAGCAGGGAGAAGGCATTAGCCCTAGCTTCAAACCTTGCTAATACCTGGTGACAATTTAAGGGGAAGAAGAGATTTTTATGTGTATGTGTTTGTTACTGAATTAAATTCTGATAAATTCAGTAAAGAAAGAGATGCAACATCTATTACTGTGAATTCTGCTTCTTGGTTTTCACAAGTTACAGCTGTCACCAGAGCAGTCAGTACAATTAGGAGCCTGAGAGAATTTAAAGAGAGCATCTATCCTCTAAGTGCATCACTAAACAGCTACAAAATCCTGGAACGTCCCCTCAGTTTTCTAGAGTATTTTCTCCGTCGGCCCTGCTTTCCTCTTCCTTTAGGAATTTCCCATTCCATTACGTAGACTAGAGGGCGAAAGGTCCCAGCTTTCATAGTTGTGAGTGGCGCCTGTGGACGTGTGTGCATGTATGTACTTGTCTGTTGGGGACAGTGGAACAAGCGAGCAAGCTACAAGCGGCTTAGAAAGAATGATAAAAAGATAATAAACCACGCTTGGAATGCTTGGATTTTTGTCTTAAGAGGCAATTTCAAACTCAAATTCAGCGATTTGAACAATACTGACCAAGGAAGATGAAGAGGGTGGGAAACCCGCACAGTATAATGGATCTGTCCATGCTGCGGGAGAGACAGGGGAGAACCTGCAGGAGACTCGCTATGCAGAAACATGTCTTTGGCTCCTCTCTCTCCACCCACAGTATGGAAATTTTTCCTTTCCAAAAGCCTTAATTGAAAATAAGCCTAAAATCGGAAGGGACAGTTGTCTTTGGAAGCGGTTTGTAGACACCCTTTTCCAAGACCGGGAGAGGTCCCTTTCTCCCCCGCAACTGGCGCGGAATGTGGTGATCCGGCCCGGGGCGGGGGATGACTTCATGCAGCCGAGCTCGGCGGCCAGAGCAGCTGCTGCAGCTGGCAGGTGGGGTTGGGGCCGACGGAGCTGACCATTCACAAGGCCAGAAAGGAGACACTGCAGCCCAGAGGCAGCAGGCGCGAGGGGCATAGCACTGATTCGATCCAGGGAAGGTAAGCCACCCGGTTATTATTAGCCTCGGCCACTCTGTTTGGTGCTTTCCCCTAGGTTAATAAAGGGATTAGCCTTACAGAGAAAAGGACATTTAGCAATGGGAAAAAGGAGCAACAACTGGAAATGGAATGCTAATTAGACAAGTGCATACAATTAGAGAAGTGGCAAACAAAGACCTTGATCAGACTGTACTCTTAAAAATAATCTACCATTTCAGTAACAGAAGATCCAAATGTAAAATATTCTCAGTTATACTTTCGTCTTTCTGCTTTTAACCCTCAATTGGTTGTTTTCTGGTTTTGGAGCAGCAGGTCCTTGGATGCAGCCTGGGAAAGTAATCAGAAATCTTCCCTCTCTTTCTACAGCCCTGTGTCCTCTTGTCCTCTCCCTTCTCGGTGGTCAGATGGGTCTGTGCTCATTTCTATGCCAAACACCTAATTTTAAAATACTGAACCTTACAAAGAGTCCTTTTAGAAGGGAAACTTGGCTTATCTCTTGTAGTTTATCCTGGGTACTTGAGCGACTCCTGTCTGCTTCTCCTTTCATTCACCATTTTCAGAAAATGTTCTGCCCATTTATGTGTCAACTCCTGTCAGTTCCTATTCCCCATCACTGTCCCATGACTGGTTTGTTTGTTTTTTGCTGCTGCTGCTTCTTCTTCTTCCTCTTCTTCTTCTTCTTCTTCTTCTTCTTCTTCTTCTCCTCCTCCTCCTCCTCCTCCTCCTTCTCCTTCTCCTTCTCCTTCTCCTTCTTCTTCTTCTTCTTCTTCTTCTCATTCTTCTCCTTCTCCTTCTCCTTCTCCTTCTCCTTCTCCTTCTCCTTCTTCTTCTTCTTCTTCTTCTTCTTCTTCTTCTTCTTCTTCTTCTTCTTCTTTTGTCAAGGGCTCAGAAAGGGCATTGCCTTGCACCAGTTTTGGTGTTCCCACTATATACTGTTACCTGTGCCCTTCCTCCCAGCACAGAGAAGCAGGAGATGTCCTGCTCTCATCTCAGTACAGTTTCCCATAACTCCCTTGATTTTAGGTCACTGTGCCTACCATAAGGATGGAGAGAAAAGCAAAATGTGTTTAGTTGTGTGTAACAAAGTCACAGCTACATATTTTGCAACTTGAACATTGGCATAGGTTGAAATATAAATGTGAATGATGGGTCTACCCAGATTTTCTTGAAGCATTTTTAATCCAACTAGTTTATAAAACACAAAGCTGAATAGGCTGGTTGTGGCAGGGAGGGGGCTGCAAACACTGCCCTCAACAAGCAGTTTGACTTAGGGTTCCCCAATAACTGCAAGACTTTTCAGAGAGACTTCCAAGAAAGCTAATGGAACTGCCCAATTCAAGTTTTACTGAAGTAACCTCCATTTAGTCACTGGAAATTAGTCACTCCATTTAGGGGTTCCTACCTCTTGTCCTGGGACTACCATATAACCAACCCTCTTACTGCTGGGCCCTATTTATTACTGTCACCACCTAGGGATGCCATTTGAATAATATGGTGTGAAATGGTTAAAATGGCTGTGATGGGGATTGCTAATGTGCCACTTCACCAACAGAGAACAGTTGCAGTAAGCCAAACTGTGTGGTGTCAGTGTGCTAATATGCCCTTTTAAAAGGAGATCTGTTATCTTTCAACTGGACATCAGATAGTTTGATTCTATCATCATGTAATCTTCCCCCCAGCAAATTAAAATAAGGGAACAACAAGAAAAAAGGTCAGGCTTTCTAGATAAAAGATCACTTCTGTTTACACTCTCGTTTTAACACCATCTGTAGACAATGACACTTGTTCTGGGGGGGGGGATCATGACAATTTTATTATACATTATTTTGTTTTTCTGATTACAAATTCTCTGTCTCATAAAAAGGTGTGAGGTGGTTTCTTTGTCTGCACCTTCAGGATGCAAAGCAGAGGGAGTGGAGGAGGTGGCAAATCCCACTCTAGGTAGCCCACTCTAGATAATGTTCCCCTAACTCATAAAAACCTCAGAGTTGATTATTTGTTTGTTGTTAATATCATTAGTAATATTGTGCAGCAAGTGTGGTCTGAGTTTGAAAAATAAGATTTTCAAGATGCTAGGATTTTAACACAGACCCACCAGCTAGAAGAGGGAACAAAGAATGAGAACAAAACCCTTTATTCTACAGTGTTTCTTTCCTCTTCTAAAAATATCTTACCATATAAAATTATCCTAAGTAAGAAAGAAGATTATAATTTATTTTTTAAAAATTAGCCCAAGATATATTAAATGCAACTTACTGCAACTGTTCAAGTATAATAAAATATTCTGTGAGTTTAAGTCATCTTTATGTTGAGAATGGTGCATGAGTATATCCTAATGATGACTAGATATTAAAATGTTTATAACCTGGTCTCTAAAGGAACTAAATTATTTGGCAAAGAATATGGATCAAGAGTAGGGGATCAATGCTACCTAATCTGGCATGGTACCTGCTGGTGATTTTCTACAGGAGATGAATCCACTGAATTCTGTACTAGACTTGGAGAAGCTTTTTTTTCCCTTTATTTTTATGGACAGAAAGAAAATAAGTTAGAAATTATGATGCTTTGTTTCACTGTAACTGAGGAAGATAATTAAACTTAAGGAATATCTGCATGTGGATTACTATCCTTAAACCAATTCTGAATAGAGTTTCTAAATTCAGAACCACAAGATGAAATACAGAAGTGATTTCATGATTAAAACTGATTCATTATTATTTTTCTTTTTTTTTTTGTTAAATATTTCCTAAGGAAAAGTTCAGTCAATCATCTGGTGTTCATATATGGAAGAGAAATGAAAAATAGGGAGCTTTGCATTATTAGATGCTAAATGTACAGTTGGCAATCTTACAGGTTTGAGGAGATTAAATTGAGTCCATCTACTATTTTCCAATTCTGTTATAAATAAATTTTGATAGCTAGTAAGTATCAATATCTTTTTAAATTTTTATTATTTTTTATTTACTTATTTCCCTTTTGTTACCCTTGTTGTTTTTCATTGTTGTTATAGTTATTGTTGTTGTTATTGATGTCGTTGTTGTTGGTTAGGACAGAGAGAAATGGAGAGGAGAGGAAGACAAAGGGGGAGAGAAAGATAGACACATGCAGACTTGCTTTACAACCTGTGAAGCGACTCCCCTGTAGGTGGGGAGCCTGGGACTGGAAGCGGGGTCCTTGCGCTTTGTGCCACTTGCTCTTAACCTGCTGTGCTATCTCCCGACTCCCCATCTTTTTTAATTTTTAAATTTCTTTATTGGGTGATTAATGGATTACAGTGAACAGTAAGATAGACCAGTTTGTACATATGTAATATTTTTCAGTTTTCCACTTTTCCATTCAATGCCCACTAGATCCTCCTTTGCCATCATGTTTCAGGACCTGAATCCTCGCCCCAACCCGAGTCCTTTACTTTGGTACAATGCATGTGTTAATACCTTAAAAAGCACCAGTTTGAGATTCAGGTTTTTCATTTTATAGCAAAAACATTTTCTGGTGTTGCATTACTGCTACCAGCTACAATTACACTAGTCTTACCTTGAAATTTTAGAAAACGGGAGAAATAAAATAAAACTAGGAAGAGCAGCCTAGGAGGTTGTACAAGCAGAATGTCAGACTTGTACAAATGAGAACCTTAATTTGAACCCCAGCATTGCATATGCCAGAGTGATGATTTAGTATTTGCAAAATGTATTTCATTTAAGTAATTAATTATTTAATCAGTTAATTTTATTATTTATTTTACCAGAGCACTGCTCAGCACACTTGGGAGTTGTGGTGACTCAGGCATGACAGACTTTCTGCATAACCATTATGCTATCTCCCCAATCCTCAGTAAATAATTTAAGCACTAGCAGTAGCAAGACTGAAGAAAACTGGCATACCTTCGCTGGGAATGGTTAGAAAGTGTGTTATTTAGAAAGTTTGTCTGTCGCCTCTTTTTAAAAAATTTTAGTTTTCTTTAATTTTTTATCATCTTTATCTATTGCATAGAGACAGCAGAAACTAGAGGGGAGAGGGAGAGAGACAGAGAGACACCTGCAGCCTGCTTCACCATTCATGAAGCTTTCCCCTGCAGGTGGGGACCGGACCGGGGGCTCTAACTGTGGGCCTTGCGCATAGCGACGTGTACTCTCTGTGCATCACTGCTCAGTCCCCAGCAGCCTCTTAACTGCCAGATTTCTCTAACATTTCACCCTATCATTATGTCTTTATGTTTGCATCTGGTACGCTTTAAGTACTTGGATATAAAACTTCCTCAAGGTGCCGTGACATCCCTTATAGTTTCCATTAAGTATTCCAGTGTCAGCCTAAAGGAGTGGTATTTCTTTCCAACTCATACCCTCCACTGCTGTGCCCATATGTCGTCATTTAGTCCTTTTTCCTGTTACATGTTGAATCCTCGATCTCACCCGGCACTGATTTTTTGGATGAAGCCTCTCCCAATCCCTCCTTCCTCCCTGGGAAACCCTGTGACAATTGTAATGATTTTTTTTGGTCTAAATTCCCATGACAGTCTAACTTGTTTTGTCCCCCTTTTGTGTGAATATGTTTTTCTCTTCTAAAATAGCCTTGGAGTTCAGGGTCTGTCTCTGAGAACTTCTTACTGCCTGCAACTCCTAGGGTATTGTCTAATGCATAGGTGCATAGTAACAGCAAAAATCAGATTTTAATGAAGAAAGCATTATTTCTCAGTAGTATCTCTTTACCTGCTTTTCTTCATTTGCCCAGGTAGGCTCTCAGTGTGTTTTCAAACAGCCAATTCGGTTTTTGTTTTTTTAAACCATATGCAGGTTGGGGCCATAATGGATATGCAGATGACTTTCATGTCTAAGGCTATGAGCTCCCAGGTTCAATTCCCAGTACCAGCATAAACCAGAGAGGGGAAAAAAAAAAAGGAAAGAAAGAAAAAAGTTCTTATGCAATAGTAAATACAGTGAAAAAGTTGTCATGTCCTTACATACTATATCAAAAGCATAGTAAGCAAAACTATAAAAATATTATTCTTGTTTTCAGTGCTTAAATTCTATTGAAAAAGGAAGAAAGAAAGAAAGAAAGAAAGAAAGAAAGAAAGAAAGAAAGAAAGAAAGAAAGAAAGAGAGAGAGAAAGAAAGGGTGGGCAGAAGGAAATATTTTACCTATATAAGCATTTGTGTAGTTCCCAGCTACTCTGCTAGGTTCTTTCAGCTATAGTATCAATTTTCAGTATCCAATTACATGTTAATTTCGCAAAGAGGGAACTGGGACTCAGAGACTCACCTACATGGCAAAGGCTCTTTCTGTATTACCATACTGCTCTTTGTAGAGTATGGTGAAGAAATGCAATATAAAATCATAAGATCGGAGATATCAAAGTCATTTAAAATTGCTTTGTGACTATTTTTTTCAATGTTTGAGACTAATAAATCTTACCACTTTTGGTAATTCAGTAAAGGTCATGCTGCTACTCCCTACCTATCAAACTACAGTATATCAATATTGTATACTGTATACATAAACTATAATGCACAATATATAATATAAAATTAGGCATACAATCACAGGTGTTGAGGGGCTCACTAAAACTCCTCTCCATAATAAATGGTCTATAAACAGTTTTGTGGGTTCACTTTAACAATGCCCTTTATGTTCTTTTTTAAATATTTATTTATTTATTCCCTTTTGTTGCCCTTGTTTTATTGTTGTAATCATTACTCTTACTGATGACGTTGTTGTTGGATAGGACAGAGAGAAATAAGAGAGAAGAGGGGAAGACAGAGAGGGGGAGAGAAAGATAGACA
Source organism: Erinaceus europaeus (assembly GCF_950295315.1). NCBI lineage: Eukaryota > Metazoa > Chordata > Mammalia > Eulipotyphla > Erinaceidae > Erinaceus > Erinaceus europaeus. The sequence continues at coordinate 175,554,504 of NC_080162.1, read as the reverse complement.
CCTGCAGACCTGCTTCACCGCCTGTGAAGCGACACCCCTGCAGGTGGGGAGCCTGGGGAGCCGGGGCCTGGAACCGGGATCCTTACTCTGGTCCCTGCGCTTTGTGAAACCACGTGCACTTAAACAATGCCCTTTATTAACCTAGACATTGCTGGTACTTGAAATGAGGGTCTCCTCCTATTATTGTCCCTGTTATAGAGCCTGATGGGAAACTCTACTAGCACTGGCACAAAGGCAGCTACTAGGAAGAGCTAGGGAGGGAAAAGATTCAAAGAGCCTTGATTCACAGTAAAGGAATCCAAGAACAGAATCTAAATGCTAAAATGATTTACGTAGGGTTTTCCAAACTAATTTTTACAGGAAAAAAAAAAAAAAAAAAGAACAGTTCTCAGATTTACAGTACAGTGCTGCCAAGCTTGTACAGCATTGCCAGGAACAGTGCTGTGGTCTAATTTAAATATGTTCAGGTTTTTAAGGATGAACTATGCCATTCTCAAAGTTCTTTTTGTTGTTGTTGAGCTAAAGTTGCTTCAAATTTTATTTTATTTTTTCTTTCTTTTTTTTCATTCTCAAAGTTCTTAGAGAAGCATTTGAAGAATCTTTTTGCTTTTTGAGTCAATTTTTTTAAAAAAATCACATACATGTTTTTTTTTTGGTTTTTTTGGATGAGATTACCACACAGCACTGGCTGTTGTTAAAGTTTAGGATTAAACCTGGAGCCTCTTGCATGCAACAAGTTTTACTGGCTGTTTTTCAGAATTTAAAAGAATTGGTTTAGGATTTCAAAGTAATTAGTATATGAATGAGATCAACTACTCACCTACTTCTGATTGCTATATGTGTTTATATATTCATGTATATGTTTATATGTATTTGATGTCTTACACTTGCTCTTACTAGGTTTTAAATGCTACCTGATTATGTGACAATAATGGAATAGACACCTTTCATCTTGGCCTTTCATTTGATGTTCTTTTTTATTCATAAAAACTGACATCAGCTTTTTTTTTGCCTTGAGCAATACATTTTACAGTGCATACAAAATTTTCTTCTGTATGTGAGTTTCATGCCATAATTTCCAGTGTTCACCAAATTCAATCTAGAATCATCTCTTCAGAGTAGAGAACTGCAACCTTATGAATCATCATATGTTTGGGGTCAGTAGGTATTGTTCTATTTTCAGGTTGGAGAATAAGTAGAAAAAATGTGAAAGAAACTGCATTATTCCAGATTTAATTTAGCACAAAATGTGTTAGTAATAACTAACTGAATATTGAATTATTGACTATGAATATTGAATTATTCTCCACAATATACTTGTCACTAATTATTAGCAGAATATTAGGGAGGTAACATCTATAGAATTTATTCAGGTTTTTATTTAAACTAAAGTACAATTTATTTCATCTACTATTTCAGTTAAACAGAAGTTTTCTTGAACTTTTAGGCTAGCTTTCCAGTGGAGTAGCCTTTCACATTTTTAATTTAAAAAAGCAAATAAATATTGATATGGTCATATTCAGTTATTAGTCTTAGAATAGTGTATGAAATGTCTGATATAATTAAACACACATAAATGTTGATACATTCTTTAAAGCATATGAATTTCCAATTTATTTATTTCATTGTTCTATGCTGGACATTTATTCACTTTACAAAATAACTCACAGGTAACTTTTACTATTAATTATTCTGAGATAGAGTAGGAGATAATATCTAATACTGTAAAAATTTCTTTTGTAAAGTGTTAAAATGAGAATTAAAAAAAATCTTCAGTGTGGTCTTAAATTAGAATACACAGAGCAATAGGGCACAGAGAAAAGTTTAAAAAGTCAATTATACAAATGGTTAACTGAAGTAGAGGCTTTACTTAATGTTTATTCCATTCTGTATTTCCAAATTTATTTAATGTGTAGATGATGATGATGGTGATGGTCTGCCACCAGGGTTTGACTGGGGCTTCTCACTTGGATAATTCCACCATTCCTAGCAGTCTCAGTTTGTTTGTTTGTTTTGTTTTTCTTTTCCTCATACAGGGTGATAAAGAGTGTTTGGTGGGGGGCATATTGCTCAGGTGGACAGGACTACGGTACCTTCCTACTAGCCTCTGATTGGGTCACCTAACTCTAACGGTGGTAGAGCAAGGATTATCCTCATTCATGATGTTTAGCAATTTGTCTATTTAAGGATTTTATACAGTAATAAAACAGCAGGACCAGAAATTTGGACCTCTTTCCTGCCATGGCCAAACCAGTGCTTTCCTCCATATTATTATAATTAGGTGTGTTTAAGATGTAGGCACAAAATAGAAATATGCCTGATTGTTCTGTTACAAATTTACCTATTGATGTCACTGGAACCTGAACCAGGAAAATCTTTATGGATCACTTTGCACTCAGAGAGAGCAATGTCAAACAATTTATTAAGATGTAAAGAAAAGTTAATTGTCTTCATTAATACCATTGTGTATATCTAGCAGTTTCTTCAGAGAGCAGTGCCTCCTACCTAAAGGATGAAATGACTTAATAAATAAGGATTGGCTAAGTCGATGGCCTACTTGAGTTAAGTAATGAACATGTCTGTTTGCATAGACAGAATGCTGACATTCATGATTTCTGTGCACACACATTTGTTAGTCTGAGGAGTAATTTTTGTTCCAAGTTAGAACATTACTTATATTATCTATTTCCTCATAACACATCCTTATAATCTGCATATTAAAAGGTAATAAATCTAATCCATGGTAAATTTTTATAACTATATTGGATGATTTTAATTAATTTCTACTAAGTTTCTCTGTTAAGTACAAAATCTATTTTAAGCAAATCATTTATAAGACCTGCCTTTTTAATTAATTAATTAATTTTTATTTATTTATTTATTTATTTTATTTAAGAAAGGATAAATTAACAAATCCATAGGGTAGGAGGGGTACAACTCCACACGATTCCCACTACCCAATCTCCATATCCCACCCCCTCCCCTGATAGCTTTCCTATTCTCTATCCCTCTGGGAGTATGGACCCAGGGTCGTTGTGGGTTGCAGAAGGTGGAAGGTCTGGCTTCTGTAATTGCTTCCCCGCTGAACATGGACGTTGACTGGTTGCTCCATACTCCCAGTCTGCCTCTCTCTTTCCCTAGATAGCTAAAACCTGGAAGCAACCCAGGTGCCCAACAACAGATGAGTGGCTGAGAAAGCTGTGGTATATATACACAATGGATTACTATGCAGCTATCAAGAACAATGAACCCACCTTCTCCAACCCATCTTGGACAGAGCTAGAAGGAATTATGTTAAGTGAGCTAAGTCAGAAAGATAAAAATGAGTATGGGATGATCCCACTCATCAACAGAAGTTGACTAAGAAGATCTGAAAGGGAAACTAAAAGCAGGACCTGACTAAATTGTAAGTAGGGCACCAAAGTAAAAACCCTGTGGTGAGGGGTAGACATGCAGCTTCCTGGGCCAGTGGGGGGTGGGAGTGGGTGGGAGGGATGGGCCACAGTCTTTTGGTGGTGGGAATGGTGTTTATGTACACTCCTAGTAAAGTGTAGTCATATAAATCACTAGTTAATTAATATGAGAGGGGGAAAATCAATTGTATGTCTTGAAGTTTTTAAAACACAGATCTGCCTTTTTTTAAGGTTTCTGAAATATCAACACTATAACTTTCTTTTTAAAATAGTCTGGCACCTACTGAGTACTCTTTAACCTCCTAAAAGAAAGCAAGGAAAAGAAAGAATTTATGTTTTTAATTTAGTGAAGGGTCCTTGATTTAAGAATTCGTCATTTCCTGTCATTTGAATTTATACTGCAACTCTCTGGGTTTTCTTTCCGTATGACTCTCCTGCAGCATCTTTACATATATCACTCTTTATTTTATCTTCCAATTGCTATTAGTAAAATTACAGCACATTTTTCTATTATTTTTTTAAAAGATTTGTATGAGGTTGGGTGGTAACGCGGCTGGTTAAGCACACACGGTGCGAAGCACAAGAACCGGTGAGAGGATCTGGGTTCGAGCCCCCATCTCCCCACCTGCAGGGCTGTCTCTTCACAGACGGTGAAACAGGTCTGTAGGTGTCTATCTTTCTCTCCTCCTCTCTGTCTTCCCGTCCTCTCTCCATTTCTCTCTGTCCTATCTAACAACGATGACATAAATAACAATAATAACTACAACAACAATAAAAAACAAGGGCAACAAAAAGGAAAATAAATAAATAAATGTAAAAAATAATCAAATTAAAAATAAATATATATTTATAAGAGAAAGTGACAGAGAAGGGAGATGGAGAGAAGGAGAGTAGAAGAACAGTGCACTGTTCAGTTGTACCATAAGATGATGTCAGGGATTAAACCTCAGGCATAAGTTTCATTCATTTCAAAATTTCAGTACCATAAGAACTATATTAGCAACAGATTATACTAGGGAATGGTGATTCTATTTTTCAGGGTTTTTTTTTTTTAAGTGAGAAGCTAATGGTATAATTACTACAGCATTTCTTTTCTCCATTTAGCTAATGAGCTATTCACACCAGTGAATGTTATATTTTGAGACTATGGAACTAAGTACTAAGTATTTTACATACCCAGAGCAGAAAAATATAATACTTAACATGCATACTCTGTACTAAAGCAGTTATAAAACGAAATGATTTCTACAGCTCAACAATCATAAAAGATAATAGGCACTATGATAACCTAGTTTATAAAGAGGAAAACATAACAGAAAATAACAGTAAGTTAACAATGGTCATACAGCTAAAAAGACACAGATAATTACTTTAACTTAGGTTGTCTGCATTCCCGAATCCTATAGATTAATGAATATAATGGTTTTGATTCTCACTATGGTAAATGCTAACTCACTTTCATTATAGACTAAAGAATTGGGGGGGGGGATAAAAGAGAGAAAAAAAAAGAGTAGGTAGAGATATCAGGAGTGATTCCAAAATTCTGCCACTTTCTTGATTGTATATACTATAAGTTATGGTGAAATTCAATTTAATTATTTGCAATATTTTTGCAAAATAAATTATTTAAAACTTCCTCAAGTGAAATCTTTGGTAACATCAGATTGGAACAAGTAAGCTACTATTTAATTAGAATTATAATTGAAATGAAATAGCAGACCATGTTTGGAACAAAAAATTTTTTTTGGTAATTTTCACAGTAATCATTTGCTCTTCTATTCTATCATCAAGGTGGATTTAATCCAAATGAAAAAATAATAATAATAAACCTTCTCTCACTGATTGTTCCACCAATGAGGTAGATGGTTGGAGCTCTGCGAATCTTGCAAGTGCACTCTCTCCAGTGCAAGATTCAGTGCATACTCAGAAAGTAATAACATGCTACCAATAAGCCTTTAGCAACACTGTAAACTATGAGTTACCAGAAAATAATTCCAAATAGCAGGCATGTTCTGTGTCTTAGGCAATAGATAATTTGTAATCATGAGCAACATTTCGTCTGGACTATTCATGTGTCCTTAAGCAGTCATCCCGTGAGTACCCATTCATTGCGGAAACTGACGATCCTTCCTAGCCAACTGAATCCACATGGATCCCAGTCACTTTCAAAGTCATTAACTGGCTACGGAAGAAGGGCAAACGCTAGAAGAAGAAGAAGCAGTTAGAACCTATTTCTATCTACAAGTGCTTAAAATTAAGATACGTATGGATTTTAATCAAAGTAATTTGGGAATCATATTATGTGTCTATTACATACCAGACACTGTCCTAGCCACTGGCTGTAAAATTACTACATTCAGAGATTATAAACCGCATCTAATGATGAGCAAGGTTGTTAAGAAAGAGCCTTTAGCGTTAAAGTTCAAGGAGAAAATAGATGTAGAAATCAGATGCAAAAAAACAAGTTTCAGTTTAATATGTATTGTTGACATTTTAGGAAGAAAAACATCAGACAAGAAATTTTCAAGATGAATGATGTACAATTACTTAGCTGAACTTATTTCAAACAAGCAAGTTTCTTTTCAGACTGTGTTTTAATTTGTTTCTATTGATTTATTTTATGAAAAAGATACAAAGATAAAAGTACAGAATGAGAAGAGAGAAAGAAACAGAGAGAGACCAGAGTACTGTTCATCTCTGGCTTATGGTGGTGCTGAGGATTGAATCTGAAACCTCAGAGTCTCAGGTATCAAAGTCTTTTGCTTAAACTTTCCAGACTGTGTTAAAAAAGTGTTGACAGTAGTTATGAAGCTTTATGAATGATTATTTAGTGAAGGTAGAGCATATTTGCTGATATGTGACCATTTGAATATTTTGAGAAGCTTATTTCAGAAATTAGGGGTTTTTTTCATTAATGTGTATCTAACAGTTACCCATTAGTCTTATTTCATACCTCCAAAATGAATTGAAACTTTCCAATTATAAATTACAAACTGGTATATTGTTTGTTTATTCTAGGGCTTCATGTTTAATCTTAAGGTCAGGTAGCAAGAAGAGCCCATGTATTGAAAACATGTCAAAACTTAAATTTTTTATTGGTTATTATATGGAGTTATTACGTTATCATCAGTAATGACAGAAGACATGGTGAAACTGTTGTCAGTATTCAATTCTGCATTAAGTTTTGAGAATTCCAGCATTTCTTAAAATACTTATTCTAATCTTTGACAAGTTCATGCCTACTCTGAAAATCTCTTGACATTTCAAAAATATTCACAAAAAACTCAAATATAAATAAAATGCAGATTTGTACATTGAAAGATGATTACTGAAAACATTGAACTATACAGATGTCAAGCAGGCCACTGGGGAGTCAAAGATAATGAAGGTACAGTTTACAACACTTTACAATTTCCCATGTAGTGACTGGCTGCTGCTTATTCTTTACATGACATTGACTTTATATACCCACTGTAATTGGCAGTTAAATGAATGTATGAATTGTATGTATGAATTGAATGTATATAACAGAATGTATGAATCAGATGCTTTTTCTAAAAACAAAAATCACATTTAATCAATGAAAGTGCAAGACATTTGAGCTTTTCCTTTGATGAGCATAATTATCTATTTTTGAGATGCAGTAGAAGTCAGTGAATAATTCATCAGCTACAGTTCTTTGGGAACTAAAATGAATGGTGTTTTCTCTTTTAATCTCTGACTTTCTACAGATGTAGCCAGGTGTAATCAAGTCACTATCACTTTCCTTGCCAAAAAATCTCCAATAAACAACAGTGATGGTAGATGCAGGCTATTTACTGCCAAGAGGCTGAGAAAATTAGTAAGCTGAACTTGGGACTATTTGAAAAGCATTTTGACATCTTGGAACTGAAAGTGCTATTTAAATAAAAGGAGTATTTGTTAAAAATGAGTATTTGTTGTTGTTGAATTGTTAGTCAGCCCCTATAAGGAAATATCCTGTCAGGTAATAAAATAGAATATAGAGGAACTGTCATGATGTAAGATTGATTTTTGCTAAAGAGACTTCAAAGTAACTGTGTGTTTCAATTTGAGGTTATTTCCAATCATTTGTAATGTTCATAGTAAAACCCAGCATGCTTTCCTCCACACTTTTCTCTTGAGTTTATTCGTTTTCTATTTATCTCTCTTTTCTCACTAACCAAAAGGAGAGAATCTAGTCTTAAGTTTTAGTTAGTGTGACTCAGAAGGCTTGTCCAAATAATTACAGCACTAGATTATGGGAAGACCATTACCTGGAAATGCCGTGGGGTTTGTTGTTGTTGTTGTTGTTGTTTGTTCCAGTAAGTTCCCGGAAGTTCTGATGGTACACATTTGATATACCCACTGCTCAAGTAAAAGTTTTTTTTTTTTAAAGCAAAGTAAAATGAGAGAAAGCTGACGTCAGCCTCTGATCCTCAACTATGTATTTTTTTAAACATTTTTTACTGCCCAGCTCCCTCACCTATGTATTTTTAAGCCTGGGTTAAGTTGTAAAGCTTAACTATTTTTACTAAAATATAAAATTCCTGCTCCTACTGCCCAGGACTAGACATTTTCTTGGCTGTGTCTAAAAGGTGGGGAGAAAAATGTAAGAAAACATGTAAAGAGACTCTAGGGGCCGGGCGGGTTAAGCACACATGGTGCAAAGCAAGGACCAGCGGTTCGAGCCCCTGGCTCCCTACCTGCAGGGGAGTCGCTTCACAAGTGGTGAAGCAGGTCTGCAAGTGTTTATCTTTCTCTCTCCCTCTCTGTTTTCCCCTCCTCTCTCCATTTATTTCTGTCCTATACAACAACAACAATAATAACAACAACAATAAACAACAAGGGCAACAAAAGGGAAAAAATAGCCTCCAGGAGCAGTGGATTCATAGTGCAGGCCCCAGTCCCCAGAAATAACCCTGGAGGCAAAAGAGAGAGAGAGAGACTAACTCTAAAAAACTCTTATTTGTACTCCCTCCTCCATCACTAGTTCTCCATTTGTTTTTCTTCTAACCTTCTCAGACTAAGTAAGGAACAGCAGTCTTGCTGGTATGCTTTCAGCATACCTAACATTCTCCCACTTCAAATCTCTGCCCTTACAATTTCATCTGCTAGAAATATTCTGGGAAAGTAATCCCTTTACACAGAAACAAAATATAATAGGACTTATAATAGAGAGGCTAAGACTACCTTTAAGATTCTGATAAAATGTTACCTTACCAGTAAGGTCTTAATTATCTTATTTAAAAAGTTCTGTGCCTGCACACATTCAATTTATAGTTGTAGACATTAAAACACTGGAAGTCTATTCTGTGCTTTATTTATTTCTGTATATACATTTTTCTTTAACTGTATTGGTTTGTTTTCTGTCCTACCCAGCTAGGATGCAAATTCTTTGAGAGGAGGACCTTGTCTTTAATTTGAAGAAACTATAAAAAACTGTAACTCTTCAAGTAAATATTTCTCAAAAAGTGAAAAAATACTGTAAATTCCAGCAATTTATGTGCTGCTGTTTGCTCAAAGGGCTGTTATACTTCAATCATGTTTAACTACTGGCAGAACTTTGGAACCACTATTTTTCTTAATGTCTTCTTGTTTCAATCATGCTTTTACCTCTGACCAAAATAATCACTTACAAAACATTTTTGTTGTGTTTTTACACTTCTGCATTTGATTCAAATTCAGATGTTCTGTCCCCACAGGTGTTTTATGACCAATTTATTATCTATATTTCCCATCCCTCCTTAGCATCCAATCTTGGTATTTAAACCACTCTTCTTTTTTTCCCCAGAAATTTTAAGTTTTATTCAACAAAAGTGAGAACATACATATGGCAGACGACGTAAGGATCATAAAAGGCGGGGCTGGGGGGTGGAGGGCAAGGGCGGAATGGAGCAAGAGATTGATTGTTACATGTTAAAGTGTGGTCAAGCCAAAAGCCTGAGTTACCATTCTTTATATTATTGTGTCTATTTGAAATTTATTCTAGTTTTACTTTAGATCAAAAGCAATGGCAGGGGAGTCAGGCGGTAGCGCAGCGGATTAAGCGCGTGTGGCGTGAAGCACACGGACCGGTTTAAAGATACGGTTTCGAGCCCCGGCTCCCCACGCCTGGGAGTTCCTTCACAAGCGGTTGAAGCAGGTCTGCTGGTGTCTACATTCCTCTCCTCCTCTCTGTGTTTCCTTCCTCTCTCCATTTCTCTCTGTCCTATCCAACAATGACGACAATAAGAATAACTACAACAATAAAAACAAGGTCAACAAAAGTGAGTAAATAAATAAAACAATGGCAGAATGTCAGGCACATGCAAATTCTTCATAAATGTTGACTAATTTAACAGCAATCTACCTTGTGTTTTTCCTTAGAGAAAAACTATTCCTCAGACAGTAACTATTTTTTACAACATTAAATTTTTCAGTTGCCTAGGTGAGTTACAGGAGATAGCTCACTTAGTAGAGCATGCAAAAAGCACTGTGTTTAAGTCATGGAACCACAAAGGGAGAACCAAGGATAACAACACTAGGACAGCTCCAGGAATGGTGTAGTGTTGCCCTGATAAGGTGAAAACCTTCTCTCTCCTTTCTGTCTTTCCTTTATCTTTCCTGCCCCCTAAAAAAATAGAGTAAAAATAAATCTTCCCAGAAGATCACTCGATGGTGGTACTGCATATGCGCAAGTCCCTGGGTGCCTCCAAATAGAAAACAAACAAACAAACAAAAAGACATTGGAGATATTAGAGTAATAAAAAAATGTGTGTGAAATGAAGAGAATGGACATGTCAACTTGAAAACAAACCATATGCAAGTCTTAGACTAACTTGAAATACTTTCAAATATAGAATATAAAAGAGCAGGGAGTCGGGCTGTAGCGCAGCGGGTTAAGCGCAGGTGGTGCAAAGCACAAGGACCGGCATAAGGATTCCGGTTCGAACCCCGGCTCCCCACCTGCAGGGGAGTCGCTTCGCAGGCGGTGAAGCAGGTCTGCAGGTGTCTATCTTTCTCTCCTCCTCTCTGTCTTCCCCTCCTTTCTCCATTTCTCTCTGTCCTATCCAACAACGACGACAACAACAATAATAACTACAACAATAAAACAACAAGGGCAACAAAAGGGAATAAATAAATAAAAATAAAATATTTTAAAAAAGAATATAAAAGAGCCATGTGAGCTCATTTAAGGATAATAACAGTGGTGCTGCAGGCCATATTGTGAAAGATAGAAATGCCCTGGAATGAAGATCCTAATACTAAAGAAACTGCAGTATTTCTCAAATATGTGTCATTACAACAAAACCTGTCACAAACCTTATGGACGGCCTTGTCTGACACCACTTGGTGTGTTTAAGAAAATTTGAATATGCAGTTTATGTTGAAAGAGTAGGAAAGCAAGATACTATCTTAGCCCATTTATTCATGTTTCTATAATAAAATATCTCGGACTAGGTAAGCTATAAACAATAGAAATGCATTGCTCAAATTTCTGAAAGCTAAGAAGTCAAAGCATGGTTCCACTATCATACTTGAGCACTTTCAAAAGGCTCCACCTATTAATACTGTCATATCATGCATTAGAATTTCAAGATATGAGTTAGAGACACAATTTTTCGCCCATAATAGTGTACAAATTTGTAGCCTAGGAGACAGGCACACTTGTAGCAGTTACAATAGTGCGTGGTTTAGGTTTGGGCATGTTTCAAGAGGATAGTGACCCAAATTCAGCAAGCAGATCTTGTACTCCATGAAAAGGAAAAACGATTCTGATTCTTACATCATCAAATTTGTACTTCCCTAACTTGAATTTAGAAAGAAATACCATCTATTTATCTAGCATAACCAGTGTTCATATATACCTTCTGGAATGAAGTAAACTACAGTTCACTAACCTAAGCCTCTTACCATTCTGAATCGACATCTCAATATTTCAGCTCCTAGAACTCCATTGGAGCAATGAACAGAGACCAAATTAACATGCATGAAGGGATCAGAAGTTAAAGTATTGTGGCCATGTAAAAGTAATATAAAATCTGAGAGCCATCTGTTCTTCACGTTAACTTCGTAGTTTGCAAAAGTTGTCGTCTCCTTCTTTCCAGTATTTACCTTAGTTGCATATGTCAGGTATTTCCATATATATCAGGTATTTGTTTCATTTTTCTCATTGAGTATTGAAATAGCTTTTGTTTGTTTTCCAGAAAATGACAGCTTGTTACAATAACTAGTATAGTTTATTCCAAATACCATGATACCCCTCCTGCCCATCCTCTCTTTTGTGCCCCCCCCCCAACTCTTAGTTAAGGCTCTTTTGCTTTTCACCTCAATTCTTGTTAACAGTCACTTGTATACCCACTTCCTATCTCTCCCATCTGCTGGTCTTCTACAGTACAGTAATAGCAGTTGTGAAGATGATCTTTTTAGATCATTGTTAGTCTGGAGTCTATGGAATTCTACATTGTATTCCAAGTATTTTAAGCCCGTGTAATAATGTATACAATTGTGTGTACATTTTTATCATCTATTCATTAATTTATCTCTGCCCTATCAAATAAAAGAAAGAAAGGATAGATTGAGACTATCCTCCAAACTAAGTATATTGATGCTTTCACTACTGGAAATAATGGATGGAATAAAAAAAATGTATGCTAATTACAGTTGCAACTACTTGAAAATAGACACCCTTGTTAAAGGATTATACAAAACAAATTAGCTATATTAGGGTGCCCCAAAGAGAATTTTTTAAAGGAAAGGTGGAGATCCTCTCATTTTTATTTTACTTATTTATTATTGGATAGAGACAGAGAGAAATCAAAAGGGGTGGGGAAAATTGAAAGGGAAAGAGACAGAGAGATACTTGCAGCCCTGCTTCACCATTTGTGAAGCTTTCCTTTTGCAGGTGGGGACCATGGACTTGAACCTGTGCCCTTGCACACACTATGTGTGTATTTAACCTGCTGCACTACAGCGTGGCCCCCAATAGAAATGTTTTTTTAAATCAGGTATTTAATTTGGAATTATTTATCCAACCTCTGTCTCAGAAGAAAACTTTAGAAATGTCTTTTGGATCTTAAAATTGTCACCTGGCAAGCCAAACCAGGCTACTCTGGGTAAGAGTTGAAGAATATCAGCTGTGGGCTGAGCTAGAAATTAGTGTCATGGCAACCACCAGAGATTTTCTAGAAAAGGTTTGACTTAGATTTTTTTTTTTAATGGGATGACTAACAACATCTCTCAATATAATTCTGATACAGAAAGATACAGAGAACTTGATGATGAATTTTGCTGAAAATTTAGGACTGGTTGATTTAACAGCCTTAAACTCAGAAGAGAGAAGCTCTTGTGTCAGTTTAGCACATCTTATGTATTGATTAGATTTGAGCACCGTAATGCTAGTATGATGCCACTGTATTCTGTACACATAATTATGTAATGAGAAAACACCAATATGATAATTTTCCCTTTATATTTTTCAACTGACATGGCAGAGAGAAACTGAGAGGAGAGGGAGAAATAGAGTGGGAGAGAGAAAAAGTGACACCTGTAGCACTGCTTATCTCATGGAGCTCCCCCTCTGTAGGTGGGGACAGGGGGCTTGAATCGTGATCTTGATACAAGGTAATGTGTGCACTCAACAGGGTGCACCACCACCTGGCCCCTCAATATGATAATCATTTTATTTCCTGTAACACAGAGTACTTCACATGAGACAGAGATAATTTTGTAGAGATAATCATTTTCAAGAAAGGAATTCAAATCTCCTTGTCAGATATATATATATATATATATGTATTTCTGATTCCTGACTTTGTGTTCTTCTGTGGTCTTCTGTGTAATGTCCTGGAAACAGATCTGAGGAACTAGTGATAGCAATAGAAGTCATTGCAATGTATTGATTGTAAAGGGCATATCCCATCAGTCTCATTACCTCATTTACTGAGTAATACATCATTATCTTAGGTAGTGATTCCTTATAATGGTGTCCAAACTTCCTTCAAGAATTTGTGAGTGTAATCCCATCCAGTTTAAGGTCAGATTAGAAGTGCCTCTTAGATCATTTTGTGAATCCAGGTTTGCTTACCTTGTACAAGATGGACCAAACTACTGACCATGAGAGAGTATGTAATGAAGGCTGCCTAAATGGTAAATGACATCTTTGGCTTTTTCTAATAACAGCAACTATTGCAGCTAAAATGCTATTCTTACAACTATAATAAAACTATGAGTGGCTTCTTTAATTCATCTCCAAAGTCTGTTTTTTGGCAGCGTCACTGAGTAGAGTGAACTTTAGTATCTTTAAAAGGAGTACAAATATAAGAACATAAGTTTAAGATGAACGAAATATCCACAATTACATTTAAGTGGAAAATTTAATTAGCACCTTTTAGTCTGAGTTTGAGGAGAAATTTGTTAACCTGGATACATCATAGAGTTTACCCAGATAATTAAATTTCTCATAAAACTTCTGTACCCAATGCTTTATAAAAGATTAAATTAACAAAACCAAAAATAGTCAAATCATCTTAACAGAAAAGGTCATGTGACAACATTGGGAAGCATTATGAAGTGAGCTGAAATTAACAAGGTGTGGGCCAAGTTTAAAGCCCAAGCAATTCAAGTCTCATCATTGAACTGATACATAATAAAAAACATTAAATGCGGGAGTCAGGCGGTAGCCCAGCAGGTTAGTAGCCCAGCAGGTTAAGCACACATGGTGCAAAGCACAAGGACTGGCCCCTGGCTCCCCACCTGCAGGGGAGTCCTCCACAGGCAGTGAAGAAGAGTTGCATCTTTCTCTCCTTTCTGTCTTCCACTCCTCTCTCTATTTCTCTCTGTCCTATCTAACAAAGATGACATCAGTAATAACACAAACAACAAAGGCATAAAAGGGAAAATAAATAAAAATAAAAAATTTAAAAAAACATTAAATGCATTTAAAGTAAATATAAAAGAGAAAATAAATAATAAAAACTGACAACTGATTGTGTAATACCTTGTTCTTAAAGCAATTAAATATATACTACATATATCTCAGATCTTCTAAGGCATATAATGCGTGTTACTATTTTTCTGAATTTACTAATAAAGCTAAACTTTTTAACTAACCACTTATCAGAGAGGCCACTTCTTAAATTAAATAAAATATTGACATTTCTTTTCATTTTTAAGCATTTGATCACAAAATTAAAATGCAGGATTTTAAAGAATTAATCACTCTAAGATGTATGTTTAAAGTTACTTTACTCTGCTATTTCGTATGAAGACTATTGCAGTGGGTTTAAAATATCTGAAGAATTTTCTATTTATTTAATAACCACTCATATTAAATTTTAGAATCAGGAAAAGAGATGTGCTAATATTTGCCAAATTTTATACATAAAAAAGGAACATAAAAACACTTCTTCCATTAAAATCATTATTTCTCTATACTAAATTGACATACATCTTGGACATGTGTTTTAATGAATAAAATGTTAATCAACCAAACTCATTTTGTAAAATTACTACTGCTTTAATTCATATGAAAACTTGTTGCTAATTTGAGGCTTTCTAAATGTAAAGTCATAAGGTAAGTTGAGTAATTATTAACCTTGAAATTTAACTAGGAAAGTGACTGAGTTGGATTAGCCATGAAGTACTTCTACTGGTTTGATTTATATAACTCTACCCTAACAATTCTTTTAATAATCAATCAAAATGGAACTATGTAACTATTGTGTCTTTTGACAACTGTCATGTAAACATTTCTCCAGTAAAAATTGAAACAGTAAAAATATCAAATAAATGCAAAATTAATCATTTTTAAATTTTAGTAAACTTTTGATAATATTCAAGATTAACCAGAATGAATTTAAGTAGTAATGGAAGAAGGAGAATTATCTAAATTTAATTTCTTTAGTCTACTAAGCACAGACATATTTTGCCCAATTTATTTAACTTCAGAATATTCATTTACATTATTTGAATCTGGAAAGTTACCTCTATTAGTCTATTAATGTTTTAAAATTCTAAGAGTAAATTGTTATTAAAAAATTTTAAAGCCAATACAGTTATTTATAATGACCCCACATGGATATTGAGATAAATAGCTATGAAATAAGTTAAATATAATGAGTTTATTAGTTGAAGTTTCCCAAAGTATAAGAAAAGTAAAGTGATTTTGAAAAATCATACCTCAAGTTAGAAATGTATAGATACATTATTTAGTACATATCCACAAAAGATGAAGACTTAACAGATAGCTTACTCACTAGGATTTACTGTAGCCTTAGTAGGAGCCATGGCCTGGATTAAAACCCTGGTATCTCTTGGGAGCATCATGACACAGGTCGGGAAGCCCCACAGTCGGTGTAGCAGTGCTATGGTGTCTCTACTTTCTTTCTCTTTCTCTCTATCTTCCTACATTTTCAAATAACGAGATTGTGATTCAGGGGGTTTTCTAACCAATTTGTATATTCACAATATGCTAAAACCAAGGGTAGAATTATAAAATGCCATGCCGCCTAATGGATAAGCACAAGATTTTTTATCTTGCTCCGTTTCTGGTCTAAGCCAGTTCACTCCTCCTCAGGCAACCTCATGGTCCCCAGCTCCTCAGAGATGGCAAAATGTAATGGAAAGCATGTACAACGGACGCCTCTGAGATCCAAATGGTCCTCCAGTGCCACCACACCAGGCCATATCAAGTTGAAAGCATAAAGTTTAATTCATCAAATTCATAATTATAAGAACTGTGAAAGAGCTATCTGAGCTCTCAGTATATAAAATAAGCTTAATAAAAAATTTACAGAAAGGCAGCTGGGATAATAAATAGTAATGTGGGTATTTACATGTATGGTACATGATGTAAATTACACATGTGCTATCTATGTGGTATGGAAATTCCATTAAAAATTTGAAAAGGAAATTACATATAATGCAGCAACACCACTCTTAGCCATTAATTTCAATGTTGTGAAAACACTGACCTTAAAGGATATTTCTGTCCCTATTTTCATAGAAGAAATACTCACTATAGAATCAACTTAAATATTCATTTATAGATGTCTGAATAAAGAAGCTTTGGTATAGGGGCCAGGTTGTGGCGCACTTGGCTGAGATCACATGTTACACTGCACAAGGACCTAGGTTCAAGCCCCCGGTGCTTACCTGCAGGGGGAAAGCTTCACTAGTGGTGGAGCACAGCTGCAGGTGTCTCCCTCTCTATCTCCCCCTTCTCTTGATTTCTCACTGTCTCTCTCCAATAAATAAAGATAATAAAAAAATTTAAATAAGTATATTGGTATAGATAGTCAATGTAAGTCAACTACTTGAAAGATAAAATTATGCCTTTAGCAGCTCTGGCTTACAAGGGATTGAACCTGGGACCTCAAAGCCTCAGGCATAAGAGTGTTTGTGTAGCCATTCTGCTAAACTCCCCTCCCTATTACTTGGTTATTTCAAAATAAAGTAGATTGACATTTTTTTCTTAAGAATTTTAGATTAGAAAAAAAGTTAAATTAATCCAATCAAAGGTTAAAAGCAGGGTTATTATATATTTTCTTTGAAATTCTTTGTTAAATCCATCTACTTTATCAGCTGACTGATTTTACTCTTCTCCAGAAAAAAAAAAAGAGTAAAATAGAAAGTAGTCTGTGCCTTTCCAGCTCATCTTAACATCTTCCAAATTTTACCAAACATCATTCTTTTAATTATATTCTGATAGAATTGTGAATGGAAATGAAGAAGTATCTTACATAGCCTCTTAGTCAAAGTGTTTTTAAATAAAATTTTCAGGGTATTTTTAAAAAGTCAGCTTCCTCAGAGGCAGGCACATTTAAAATAATTGACTTTATCATCATGCTCCAACAAGACTCCAAGGCTTCTTGGCAACATAATCAGCATCCTTTGTTGGGACATGTATGAGAACAATGGTGAAAGGTGATTGAAATATTCTTAAAAAGTCAAATTCTTTTTTTTTTTATCATCTTTCTCTCTCACTCTTTCCCTCTCTTTTTCCCCTTTCTTTGCTGCCAGAGTTTTCTGCTTGTGTGATTTCATTAGCCATGATGAACTTTTTTATTTACTTTATTTTTGATAAAGGAAAACATAGAGGGAGACAAAGGAAGAGAGAGAAAGACTGGGGAAACAATACAGCACTGCTTCACAGCTGGAGAATTTTCTCCCAAGTACACTACTACCTTGTGGTGCCTGGGCTCAACCCTGTTTCCTCAAAAAGGATAATTTGTCCTTTCTGCCCAATGAAGCACCTTATAAAGCAGTTTTTTTAACTAAATCTTTATGAAAACACAAAACACCATGGGGATAATGAGATTTTAAATTTAAGAATTGGTTTCTGGTGTTGGTGCAGCATTGTTTCATAGTTAAATATAAGCAGATTTTCATAGATTAAATGGAAAATATTGTGCTTAATGAAAGTAAGTACTAAAATCACATTTTATTAACACAAATGCATTTTTGTGGGTGTGGTCTTTTTATTTATTTATTTATTTATAAGAAGGAAACACTGACAAAACCATAGGATAAAAGGGGTACAACTCCACACAATTCCCACCACCAGAACTCCATATCCCATCCCCGCTTATCTTCATCCTATCACTTCTCCCCCTGGAAATGTGGATCAAGTTTGTTTTTTGGGTGCAAAAGGTAGGAGTTCTGGTTTCAGTTATTGCTTTTCTGCTGGACATGGGCATTGACATGTCGATCCATACCCCCAGCTTGTTCCTATCCTTCTCCAGTAGGCCAGAGCTCTGGAACGGCGAGATTCCAGAACACACTGGACAGAGAAGTCAGGATGGAATCATGGCAGCATTTGCAACTTGGTGTCTGGAAGATGGCAGGACATAAACTGAGACAAAATGGTCAGTGATCGGGAACCAAAAAGTAGGAATAGAACAGATGAGATTAGGGACCTTAGGGTGGTAGAAAGTCCATCTTACGCATGTTCCTGGGGGCACACAATATGACAGTTTTCCCTGAAGTTGGATAAAAATATTGTCTGAAAGTTAGAGAACTGAACACACATACTTAAACAAGACACAATACAACCCATATTTATATTGGAAAACTATAATGGTTACCTAGGGGAAGGGGACAGGGCACAGACTCTAACAATCTTCACCAATAAAAGGAGAACTTTGAGATTCTTTGCATGTCTAACATGTGTCTAATGTGTCTGAATTTCATGTTTATCACTATTAGGAGAACCACTTTTTCTAATCAAGAAATAATGGTCTTACTGAATTGTTTGGGAAGCTACTGTCTTTATATGCAAATAGCAAAAGTGCCCAGTAGCATAGCTAGCCTCATTTTAGCTTTTCTATGTGTCTGATTATATAATGCAGAGTGCTTTTTAGTTTCTGGAAGCTGAAAATATGCTAATATGTTACATTCTTTGATAGGTAGACTTTGTGTTTAAAAAATAAAAACTTTCAATGTAATCTTTATAAAAGGGTTAAACACATTTATTTTATCTTTCTTGAAGTATTATAACATCACCAAAAGATCATCTTTAAACAGTCAAATAAGAGCTTCAGAAAACCTTGGGAGACAGTCAATATATCAACAAAACAAACCCAGAGGACAGTTTATAAATGTTAAAATTAAATAGGCAGTAATTATAACAGAGGGAAGGGAAAATGACAAAACTACTTTGTAGACATACACAAGCAATAGCTTCAAGAAATTCTTTATATATATACACATATATATATATATATATATACATATTTTTTATTTATAAAAAGGAAGCATTGGCAAAACCATAGGATAAGAGGGGTACAACTCCACATAATTCCCACTACCAGATTTCTGTATCCTATCCCCTCCCCTGATAGCTTTCCTACTCTTTAACCCTCTGGGAGTATGGAACCAAGGTCACTGTGGGATGCAGAAGGTGGAAGGTCTGGCTTCTGTAATTGTTTCCCTTCTGAAAATGGGCATTGATAGGTCGATCCATACTCCCAGCCTGCCTCTCTCTTTCCCTAATAGGTTGGGGGCTCTGGGGAAGCTGAGCTCCAGGACGTATTTGTGGGATTGTCTGTCCAGAGAAGTCTGGTCGGCATCATGCTAGCATCTGGAACCTGGTGTCTGAAAACAGAGTTAACATACAAAACCAAACCAATTGTTGACCACTCATGGACCTAAAGGCTGGAATAATGCAGATGAAGAGTTAGGGGGTCTTAAATTTTGTAGATAGCTAGTAGGCATATTTTAGTTATATTCCAAAGGACCTGTGGCTATACTAGTTTTTTTTTTTTCCCCTGATCCTGAAATCTGATATGCAGGTGGATCCAAGTTATTGTCTGGGGAAATAATGTCATGGCTGGAAAAGGAACAGATAGCTGGATCAGGGAAGAGAGTAGCTCCCTAATATGGGAAAGGGGTATAGATATTGTTGACTGTAAATCGCATCGATTAGATTAGGTCTGGGGCCCAGAAATTAATAATGTTCAGCCAAGAGAAATAGTGAACTTCCAGAAAATGTGGATGTCACTAATAAAGAAATAACAGTAGAAGACAGTGACATGTTTTATTTATTTAATTCATTTATAAAATGAAAAATAGAAAATATTTACAAAACCACAGACTAAGAGGGGTAAATTTCCATACATTTCCCACCACCAGAACTCCATAACCCATACCCTCCACTGCAAGCTTTCCTATTCTTTATCTCTCTGTGAGTATGGACCCAAGATCATTATGGTATGTAGAAGGTGGAAGGTCTGGCTTCTGTAATTCCTTCTTTGCTGGACATGGGCATTGGTAAGTCGATCCATACTCTCACCCTGTTTCTGTCTTTCTTTAATGAGGCATGGCTATGGAGAGATGGAGTTCCAAGGTTCATTGGTGAGGTTGTTTGCCCGGGGGAGTCAGATTGGCATCATGGTAGCATCTGCAACTTGGTGTCTGAAAAAGCACTAGGATATAAAGAAGAACAAATTATTTAATAATCTGGAACCTAAAGGTATATATATATAGCAGATGAGATTTGAGGATTCCATTTTGGAAAAAGTGGATTCATTTTAGATATATTCTATGACTTCACTAATATTTGCCTGAGCCTAACAGCTAACATGCAGGTGGGCCAAAGGTATTATCTGGGGAAATTGTGTTAGGGTTGGGAATAGGACAGAAAACTGGATCAGGGCAGAGAGTAACTCCCAAATCTGGGAAAAGTATGTAAATACCATTAACTGTAAACCTCTTCAATTTGATCTAGGGCCTATATTCAATGCAGGAGCCTGTGTAACTTCTGCATCCCTGTACGTCTGAGATCTCATTCTGTGGTCATAGCTAGGAACATTCTAGGTTCCACCCATTGCCAGACCCATCTTCCTAGAGTGGTAGAGGATTTTGGTCCAACCTTGCTTCCAAGAATGGAGCAGTCCCTACCATTATTGATTCACATTGAGGGTAATGTCCTATGGGAACCCACTTAGGGATGCATTATGTTCTTTCTGATGGAGATGACCAGTGACAGTGGAGAGAGGGATCTATTAGAGGTCTAGGCCCATCGTGTCTGTATGGGAATCCTAGGATTTCCTGAATAGGATCCCAGGAGATGAGATGGTCTGATAGTAAGCCAAAGAGCCATCATTAAAGTACACTGGACTCTTGCCCTTATTTAGTTTTTGTAGTCCTTACTTTGTCTGACAAGGTTAGCCTTGGAGTGACTGAGGCAAAGGAAATAGGAAGTAGATGAGGAGAGTATCTAGGTCTAAGTTGAAACTATTTGATTAAGTACTTTATGTTGTCATTTTTTTAGGTCTTTCTACTTACGTGTTGCACTTATTGGGTCACTGAAAACTACTGTGTACTTTTGCTTTAAGGTCTATATTTACCCCTAACTTATGGATACATGTATACATGTACTCTGTCTCTTGGGCCCTGGTTCATGTCTAGGTGTTGGGGCTCTGTTAGGAAGTGCACTACACGAAATGGAATTAAGGAGTCCTATGATCTAGGAACGGTGTCACCAGAGTACTGGAGCTGGAAGGTGTACATTGTAGGCCTGTTATCTATGGGCACAATCCAAAATGAAACATATAGCAGTGGTATTGGTTGCATTGGTTAGGCTGAGATCAGCAGATGCTGATCAATTGGTATGGGTTGAGAGAAGCCTACTGAAAAATGAGCCATGTCCCAGATGATCCAAAACTAGGAGAAATCTGGGTTTTATAAAGGATGGGGAGGGTTCCTGTTATCTTAGGGTTTAACTATCTTCTGATAGTTATTATTATAATAAAGTTATTTGGAAATTTAGTTGACTTTGAAAATCTCATTAGGATTTTTCTGTATCATACATGACCTCGCCATGATGTATGTCATTTAATGCTATTTACATATAGCTCTATCTAATATAGTGACTCAGCTAGCTGCTTCTGGTGTCTCTGGTATAATATTATAGTTGATTTACTATTTTGGGGGAAAAGCCATATTGGAAATGTATTAACAATTTAAGTCCACAATTAAAATTGAATCAAGGTACCAATTTGAATCCTTAAATGCTTAGATTAAAATGTACTCAGAACTGGGGTCTATCAAAAAGTTTGAGGCATGCAATACATTTTCCCCCTATTGTATTGATTAAATTGTAAAACTCTGGGAAAGGGGGGAGGGTAGATTTTTCAGCTTCACTAGAGAGGGTTGGGGGTAGAGACACAGACCTTTGGTGGAGGGAATGGTGTTAACACACACACACACACACACACACACACACACACACACCACGTATTTCACTAACTCTGTAAGGGAGATTTGCTATTGTTTGAGCTGAATTTGATATAATTGTAGCTAATATAATTTTTAGATTATGGGAAACATAATGTTTACATAGGAGAAGCAGTCACTAAATTTTCAATATTGCTTTTTAGTACTAAATGATAAGCTGTTTTCAATGACTACTTGTTCACTTTTTA
Organism: Erinaceus europaeus; assembly: GCF_950295315.1. Taxonomy (NCBI): domain Eukaryota; kingdom Metazoa; phylum Chordata; class Mammalia; order Eulipotyphla; family Erinaceidae; genus Erinaceus; species Erinaceus europaeus. Next base: position 175,532,186 of record NC_080162.1, on the reverse strand, counting down.
AACAGCCTGAATTAAAAAATTTTTTTTCAAATTTGAGGAATGGGAAGTTAAATAAGACAAGTCAGATTTCTATAACCCAATTTCTGATGCTCAGAGTGGACAGGATACAAAGTAGTACATCTTTGAAACCTGTGGAAATAGACATCTTCCTTGCGCTGTCTGAATGGTAATCTGTAACATTCGGGGGACACAAATCACTTGTGGGTTATGCTTTTGGGAGGGAATTTCAACTCCGGAGTAGCATTCATCTTTGGGAGACTCTTTTCTTAGTGGTTAGAATAGACCTTGTATAAAAATGTTATCTTGGCATATTTCATCAAATTTCCATTCTAATATTCATATTTTAAAGACTTTAGAAATTATTTTGAATCTTCATTTTTTTGATAGAACAGAGAGAAATTAAGAAGGGAGAGAGAGGGAAAGGGAAGGTGAGAAGAAGAGAGATACTGCTTCACCATTTGTGAAGCTTCCTCCCTTGCAGTTGGTGACCAGGGGCTTGAACCTCGGTCCTTAGATGAGGTAATGAATTGCTGGCCTCTTTTTATTTCAGATTTTCTTCTCCTTCTAATTTTATTATTCTGTCCTCTTTATTACCTAATCTCTTCTGCAAAAACTTTATGCCCTCAAGTTCTCCTCTCTCCTCTGAAAAATCAAAACATGCTTCTGAATCATTCAGGCTGAGATAAAAATGACTGAGATCTTAAGAGTGTTATGGGTATTCAAATGTCAGTGTGAAAGAATGACTTAAGCTGAAGGGATGAGGTTGGGAAATAAAATGATGAGAAATGACTGCCAAGTTTCCAGTCAACATGAAAAAGGAGTTGGATAAAGTAACCTTAGTGTTGTGAATGGCATGGAAATTACAGAAAAAAACAAGCAAACAAACAAAAAAACTAGGTATCAAAATGATTGTGTCTGTTTGTACCAAAAACAAAACAAAACCCAGACTAGGACTATTAAGTCTCCTTAAATTTATTAATGTACTGAGAAAAAGCTATAAACTTCAGCATCATTTTATTTCTAAGTTGAGTCACATTTGAAGGACAAATCAATAATAATAGCTAACTAGAGAGGTCTGTCAAGGCTATCAATTTTTTATGGCCTCTGTATGCTAGTTTTTTTTTTCTTTTTTCTATTTATTTAGTCCTTTTTGTTGCCCTTGTTGTTTTATTGTTGTTGTAGTTATTATTGTTCTTGTTATTGGTGATGTTGTTGTTGGATAGAACAGAGAGAAATGGAGAGAGGAGGGGTAGACAGAGAAGGGGAGAGAAAGATACCTGCAGACCTGCTTCACCTCTTGTGAAGCGACTCCTGGGATTTTTACACAGGTCCCTTTGCGCCACCTGTGCTTAGCCCACTGTGCTACCGCCCAACTCTCTGGTTTTTTTTTTTTTCACAGTATAAGCAAGCAATACAGCCTATCAAGAATTTTGGTAGTAGATAATGAAAAAAATAAAATTTTGGTGACATGCTTGAAAGTACCTGCCTTACATGTTGATGCTCTGGGTTCAGTCTCCAATGGTGTTCTGGTTTATCTCTCTCTTTAAAAAAAAACCACAAAAATCACAGTTGGCATTTGTCTCATATATAAAAAAATAATACTAAAGGGAAAATACCAGGCACAAATTAATAGTATTTGATTGATTGGTTTTTTACTTCATTCATAGAAAGTAAAAAGTAATGTGTCTGGAATTTCATCATTTATTTTTTTTTTAACCTAAGTGTAATTTGTGTAATTTTCTTTTTCTCATCAGCTACTCTGTCCTTTGTTAAAAAGTGAGAAAATGAGGAACTAAACTGATTGTAAGCACAGTAGCTCCTAAGTTCCTAAACACGCCTGGTGATTGTGAATAAAGGCTTTCTCTATAGTCAGTGGCACTTTAAAAGAAAAAAAAAAGTCTGGTGCTGACATATTCTACAAAAGCATGTCCAGATACAGTCAGAACTCCTTTCCAGTTTATTTTTTTTTCAAAATTAAAAAAAAACTATACCTTTCACAAATCTTAATGTTTTCCCAATTCACTTTCATCATGGAATTTATAGCACCCTTGGGAATTAAATGTTAGTTGGATACTATGAGATTTAAAGATGATAAAAGAATTCATATATTTCCATATGTGACACCAATGACATTTAAATTTTAGCGCTAAATTATTGTTTCATAAGCAGTAAGAGCTTGTGGAAACAATATATTTTTACCCCCTTAGCTTTCTATTGTTTGTGAGCTTAATTATACCAGTTGGCCAATTAATGGCAACATATGACAAAATTTCCCTGACTGCTAATTAATTGAGCTTAGTTTCACTTGTTTTGTTACTGGTAGATAAACCATTAATTCTATATATGAATATATTATTCTATTCATTCTTTTTCTCCCCCACCCCAATATGCCACATATGCAGAAAACCTTATCTCACTTAATTTTGAGTCAGGTTACATTTATTATAATGAAGAGAAAAGCAAAAAAGAATTAATGTAATGTAGTATGACTTAATTCACAGCTACACTTAAAGGGCAAAATAACAGAGAGGGGATATAAATTTTAATAGTCTGCTTTAAAGATAATTGGACAACCAAGGGGCCACAAGGATAACTGAGCACACTGGGGCACAGAAGTTGTAATTCTGAGGACCTAGATTTTGTTCCTGGCACCACCACCACATTCAAGATCTGAGCAGTACTGGTCTTCCTCTTTCATGTTCATTCCTCTCTCTCTCTATTTCTCTCTCTCTCTCTCTCATTCATAATTGTTAGAAAAATAGAAGTTGTAGAATATAAATAAGCCCCTAAATAACACCACAGATAAATTTCCAGGGATATATATATATATCATGCACCTAATTTGTCTTCATGGGTAACAAATAATAGTTACAGATAATCAAATGGTTACATATATGGATAAATCAGATTATAAAAAGATAAGTAATGATGGCACCGTTTACCTTCATTTCTTTCATTATACTAGAACTCTTTGTTTTTTGTTATTGTTGCTTATTTATTTGTTTTTGAGTCATCCCCAGGGCTTCGATGATCCCAGCTGACTTTTTATTGATTGATTTACTTTTAGATAGTGAAAGAAGCCATAGCACCAAAAGCTTCCTTCAGTGTGTTGGGGGCTGGACTCAAGTCTAGGTCAGACACTTGATAAAGCAACTCACTATCCAAGCAACCTGTTTTCTTGGCCCTATACCAGAAGTTATATAAGATTATTTGATTAAAAACATCACAGTGATTTAAGCACTGTGTGACATGAAACAAAGATGAGAACATAGGGCAAAGAAGAAAATAAGTAATGAAAAAAAGAAACAAGAGTTTGCAACTGTGGGAGTCAGGTGGTAGCATAGCGGGTTAAGTGCACATGGCCCAAAATGCAAGGACCAGTATAAGAATCCCGGTTTGAGCCCCAGCTCCCCACCTGCAGGGGAGTGGCTTCACAAGCGGTGAAGCAAGTCTGCTGGTGTCTTTCTCTCCCCCTCTCTGTCTTCTCTTCCTCTCTTCATTTCTGTCTGTCCTATCTAAAAACGACATCAATAACTACAACAATAAAAATCAACAAGGGCAACAAAAGGGAAAATAAGTAAATATTATATATCTTTTTTAAGTTTGCAAATGTATCAATTTGCTGTTGTCTGCTAGGATGGCTAATGCTATACAAAATTTCTCTTTTTTATTTTTTATATTTATTTATTTACCCTTTTGTTGCCCTTCTTGTTTGTTGTAGTTATTATTGATGTCTTCGTTGTTAGGACAGAGAAATGGAGAGAGAGAGGGGGAAGACAGAGAAAGAAAGAGAAAGATAAAACACCTGCAGACCTGCTTCACTGCCTGTGAAGCAACTCCCCTAAATTGGGGAGCTGGGGGCTTGAACCGGGATTCTTCACAGGTCCTTGCGCTTAACCCACTACGCTACTGCCCGACTCCCCCAAATTTTCATAATGTTCTTGCCATAATCATAATCATTCATTTTATTTTTCAATATTCATATTTTATTATTTAAAATAATTTATTGAAATAGCGTTCCACCATGCCAGTGCACAAGTTTCAGGTGCAGATCATTAAAAAATCAACATGTACATAATCGCGCATAAAGCTCACCACTGAAAGTTCCATTCCTTGCATTCTTCACCACACTTGGCTTTTTTCACCTGATTTTCTCTCCTTCTTTACCATTCTTCTTATAGCCTCTGGTCTTATAGAGTACAAGTTTGTTTTTGTCTTATTTAGTTCACTTGTTTATTTTCTTTATCTATATGCCACATAGGAGTGAAATCAGAAATAAGCCTGATAGGAAAGATACACCCATATTATAAACAAGGAAATGAGGCCTATGAAATGCAGATTGTGGCCACCAGCTACTCAGGATTCTGAAGGGGACTCATGGCGGGAATTTCAATTCCAGTTAAATGAAGAGATACTGTTATAGATGCAAATAAATTTGATTCAAAATTATCTATTTATTTTACTATTTCTACTGCCACGAGCATTATCACTGGGACTTGGTGCCAGCACTATTAATTAACCCACAGCTTCCAGTAGCCATTTCTTTCTTTTTTTTCTATTTTATTTGATAGGACAAAGAGATATTGAGAGGGGAGAAGAAGCTGGAGAGATAAGCAACTACAGACCTACTTCACCACTCATAAAGCATCTCCACTGCAGGTGAGGAGTGGGGCCTCGAACCCCAGCTCTTGAGCATGTTAATAGGTGTGCTCAACCAGCTGTGCCATTACCCAGCTCCATTATTTTCCTTTTTTGAAAAAATATCTTTTGGTAGTTGGGCGGTAGCGCAGCAGGTTAAGCACACGTGGTACGAAGCGCAAGGACTGGGGTAAGAATCCCGGTTCGAGCCCCCAGATCCCCACCTGCGGGGGGGGGGGGGGGGGGGGGCGTTGCTTCACAAGTGGTGAAGCAGGTCTGCAAGTGTCCCTCTTTCTCTCCCCCTATCTTCCCCTCCTCTCTCCATTTCTCTCTCTGTCCTATCCAACAGTGATGACATCAATAACAACAATAATATACAACAATAAAAAAACAAGGGCAACAAAAGGGAAATAAATAAATATATAAAAATATCTTTTAATTTATTTACCATTGGTGTACAGTTCTTTTTTAATATTTATTTATTTCCTTTTGTTTCCCTTATTGTTGCTATCGTTGTTGTTGGATAGGACAGAGAGAAATGGAGAGAGGAGGGGAAGACAGAAAGAAGGAGAGAAAGACACCTGCAGACCTGCTTCACCACCTGTGAAGCAACTCCCCTGGAGGTGGGGAGCCGGGGGCTTGAACCGGGATCCGTATGCTGGTCCTTGCACTTTGAGCTACCTGCGCTTAACCCGCTGCGCTGACTCCCCACTGGTGTACAATTCTATAAAATTTAGGAGTATATTTCACACTTACACACACACACACATACATATATAATACATACTATGCCACTTGCTACAGGAAAAATATTATTCTAGCCATTGCTCCCAACTTCTCTCTTTTATTATTTATCCTGTAAAAAAAAAAATCCCTATTTGGATCCATTGATCTTTTTGAATAGTCCTCTTGGTGACTTTTTTTTTTAACTTCTGTTCTAAATTTTATTATTTCACTTCTGCTAACTTTTGGGTCTGGTTTTGATCCTTTCTGCTTCTGTAATGTTGCCTTGTATATTTGATATCTACAGATTTTTTTATTATTTACTTTCCCTTTTGTTGCCCTTGTTTTATTGTTGTTGTAGTTATTGTTGTTGATGATGATGTCATCATTGTTGGGGAGGACAGAGAGAAATGGAAAGAGGAGAGGAAGACAGAGAGGGGGAGAGAAAGACACCTGCAGACTTGCTTCACTGCCTGTGAAGCGACTTACCTGCATGTGGGGAGCCAGGGCTGGAACCGGACTCTTTTCTCCAGTCCTTGCACCTCAAGCCACGTGTGCTTAACCCACTGCCCGCCTGACCTGCTTCAGATACTTTTTTTAAAGCAGGCTTATGTTACTATGAAATCCCTCAGAATGTTACTTTTCTTACACCCTATAGAACCTGAAACATGCCCCTTTGTTTTCATTTTTCTCTAGATAATTTTATTTCTTTCTTGATTTATTTGTTAAACCAGTGTTTGTTCAGACACATGAACTTTTGTTTATACAAATTCAAGATCTTTCCTAATCTCTTCTTGTTACTGGCTTATCAACTCATTCCATTTTGATTGAAAAAGACACTTGATATTTTAAATTTCACATATTTATTAAGAATCTGTTCAAAAATTTTTCCACATTAAAAAAGTTTAATTATCTTTCTGAAAAGGCATACGGCTAGATTAGAGGTCTAGTACAGGTTGTATTGTTATTTGAAAAATTCGGAAATGCTATGCATATACAAACTATTGCATTTACTGTTGACTGTAAAACATTAAGATCCCAAAAAAGAAATTAAAAAATCTAGTTTTTCAATTTGATGTAATCCCATTGGTTTACTTTTGTTTTTGTTTTTCTTGTAGTTGGACTTAAGTCATTGAAAATGTCTATAAAACATACATGGACAAGTTCTGACAATATTTGATAACTTCTGGTATAACATCCAAGTCTTTGACCCATTTGGAATTTACTTTTGTGTGTGGTGAAATATAGTGATTCAGTTTCATTCTTCACGTTTCAACACAATTTTCCCAATACCACTTATTGAAGAGATTTTCCTTTCTCCACTTAATAGTTTGGGTCCCCTTGTGAAAACTTAGATGTCCATGTGTGGGGGGATTTCAAACAATAATTTTTAAAAATACTTTATTTTAGTAAGGGAAAGAGATACAGAAAGAAAATTATATAGAAAAAGTCCAGAGAACTACCTAGCTCTGGTTTATGGTGGGGTTGGTGGCTTGAACTTGGGACCTCAGAGCATCTGGTATAAAAATATTTTGCATAACCATTATGCTTCCTTCCCAGCCCATCAGGCAACAATTTCTAAGAATTTTATATTATATACAAAAGAGTTTCACATGAAGCAGAGAGATTAAGAGAGAGATGAATCAGAGTATCAAATTTGATCACTAGTGGTAGTGATCAAACTGGGAACCTCAGACATGCAAGTCCAATGTCTCACCAGCTTCTCTGGTAATACTTTTATGCAATATTTTTATGATTATTTATAATCTTTATAAATGCTCCTGAGTTCCTATTTTCTACAATGAACAGTATGGAAACTAAGATATAGAGAAGTCCATGTAAGTGACAGGGCTGAAATCCAAATGTAGGTCAGTTTCAGTTTTGATCACCATCAATTCTATACCCTGTACTCCCACTCTCTGCACATAATCAATAAATGTTTATTGATTTCCTTTGGCCAAGGTTAAGAGTAAAGAACACCAATAGCATGTGATTATACTGTAGAATTACAAAGAAAAAAACTGACCTAGTATAGATTAATTTCTTTTTTTTAAATTTATTTACTGGATAGAGACCGACAGAAATTGATAGGGAAGGTAGTGATAGTGAGGGAGAGAGACAGAGAGTCACCTGGAGCTCTGCTTCACCATTTGTGAAGCATTCCCCCTGCAGGTGGGGACCGGAGGCTTGAACCTGGGTCCTTGAGCATTGTAACATGTGCACTCAACCGGGCGCACCACCACCTGGCCCTACATTAATTTCAATGTAAATCAACTATTACAATTCTAATCATTAGTCATCAAGTACTCATATCGTACTGATCGTTAAGTACATTAAGAACATTCTTATTTCAGTATCTCAGAAAGAAAGAGAGGGAGGAGGTGAGTGAGAGCACAGGAGAGTAAAACAGAAGGCTGGATAAATATAGTAAGGTAATTTAAAAACAGAAAGATTAGGCACCAGCAATGAAACTGAGAAAGAAGTTTCTTGCCTGATTGTTGAACTTTGACCAAGATCTTAAGGAGAAAAAGACAGGTGCTGATGGCTAGACTGGAAGGTACTCCTCATAGTAGAAAGAAAGTTTTAGTGTAAGCATTGTATTGTTTGCTTAAAAAGTATGGACACAGAGAATTTGGGAACTGAGGATCTAATGAAATCTTACAAGAACCTCATACTAACTGATTGTGCCACTAGAGCTGCCCCAGTCAGACCTTAAGGAAGATTATTTTACAGTTTGAAAAAGAAAACAAATCGATATCTTTTTATCGCATCGTGTTTGAACATGACTGCTTTATGGCTATGTTGAAATGACTGAACCAAGTTCCATATCAGATCTGGAAGAAACGTCTGAATCACAGAAGTTGAATACATGAGGCAGGTTTTTGTTGTTGTTTTTTTCCAACTCCATAGATAAAATTCCACTCCACTTCTTAGTGTTCTGCATTCTGAAAAACAAACAACAATAGCAATAACAAAAATGTATTTCTTTTTATCTAGTCTTGATCTAGTAGAGAAATTCCAACTTGATAAATATATCAAAATATAAATAAAATATTTTCTACCATCAGTTGGGCATAACTATTCATTGATAAGTTTTCCAGAGGGAAGGAGAAAGAGAAAGATAGAGGGAGAGAGAGGCCACAGCATAGATTCTTCCTCCAATGTAGTAGAAGCTAAGCTTGAACATGGGTCTGATTTATGCTCCTGGCAAAACAGGTGCATTATGTAAATGAGTTACTTTCTCAGCCCTAAATAAAACTTTTGAATTTAAATAATCCTTCTTATAAAAAAAATTATTCATCCGTTCAACATACACATGAAGGTTTTTGATAGTACCATAGTAGCAACATGATAGCCTGTATTCTTTGACTCTGTATTCTACATTTAAAAATGAGTGTTCCACAACTCTTCCTAAAGAACTGTTGTAATTCCTCCCCAAAGATAATTTATGATTCTGTATGCCTTGCTTTTACATATGGTTAGCATTATTTTGATTTTCACTCTTCAGTTTTGTGTTTACAAGCCTTTTGTTAAAGCAGCTGGCATACATACAAAAATCCCCTGGTTATCACATGTAGAATACTAATTCTGTTTGTGTTTTGGAGTCATTAGTCTTTACAACTAGCCCAGTGGACTTGCAGGCAAAACAGTACTTCTTTTTGGCACATTCAGAAAAGAATGTTTATAAATCTGCCTTAATAACTAAAGATAATTGTTTTATTATCACTTTAAATTTCTGTGACTTTCTTTTTTTAATTCATCACAAAATTTAAATTAGGTTAATGCTACGCTGCCTTTCCCTTTACTTCAGCAAATGAAAATAACATTTTGTATGTAGAAAAATGTTTTTCTATTCTCATCTTGAATCATCGCTCTCTTCTTTGAAGATTAGTTCAGATTAAGATGTATTTATAGCTCATGGAGTTGTTGACAGATTTTCTTCTTTAAAGAATAATTTATTAAGTATAAAAATATGTTAAATATATAAACAGTAACTGATTAGGTGATTAACATTTCTAGTACTGAAATTTGATTCACCAAGAAGAGTATATTGGAAAGGCTGGTGGGCAGTGAAAGAACAAACATAACTTTAATTAAATCTTGCCCAGATTGTGAGACCATTAGCCAGAAATATCATGAAAAGTAGAAAAACAGGTTTCATCTATTTTAAGGGAGTATATTTGTGAATCACTTAAAATATAGTGCGTTTTTTTCACTGTTTCAATATATATATATATATAACATTTATATGTGTCATTTAATTTAACTACATTCCTCTAATGGACAGTTGTGTCTATTTATAGATAACAACAAATTTAGAAAAACTAAGAATGTTACCTATTTTTAGTACTCGTTAACAAGTTAAAGTTCTAAACTGCAGTAAATCCAAAATGATCTAAGTTCAGAGTAAAACTCTTTCAGACCTATCAATGAGTCTTTGTCTCTGAGAATTAATGAATTCTGTGAGATTTATTCCAGAAAAAAAAGCAAAACCAAACAAAACAGAGGATGATGATGTGTCAGTACAAATCTCAGTAGACATTTGGTGTAGGCTTAACTTGCTTTTCTGATATAACTTTTGTAAAATTGCTTCTCTCATATAGCGGTTTAATTATTTTCTTTTAAGTCTATATTTTACATATCAGAAAAGTGTTTTGTTTTAAAGAAAAAATTAAGAATTTATTTAACTATTATTTCACTCAGGTACCAGTTTTCATAGTATACACTCTACGTCTGCCAGGACTCAAGATAAAAATGTATCCACAAATTTCTCATTATATTATATTTACTCCTGGTATTGAAGTAGATGCACTTTAAAAAATATGGTGACAAAAGAATGAAATGAATAATAAAGTTAATGCTGCTATCAGATCTTCTGAAACCAAATGCTGCCAATATCCATAGCTAACTATGTAACATGGGAAAAATCACTTACAGTTCCTGAAAGCATTTAATTTCTCATCTGAGAAATGGGATAGTAAGTGTGTAGGCCTTTCTGGTTAATGTAGGAGTTAATGCAAGTAAGATGGTGGATATTAAATGCTAGCTCTTGGTAGTATCTGCTATTATTATTAATTCTTGATTATGTAGGCTCCCTTACGCTCCCCACACACACATCTCAGCACCATGCCTAACATATAGTAGTTTTTTAGCAAGTATTAAGCGAATTGAATGGATTCTGAAATATTAGTAGTTCATAAGCAATAGCTTAGTCATCCTTTCCCTGCCAGAGAAGTCAGATGATCATACCCTCTTTACTTAACTCAACCTTTCATCTTGTCCCTAGTCATAAAATAACATTCCTGAACATCAAAAAGTTCAAACATCTTTAAAATCACAGTTATAAATAGCCTTTTCTTTCCTAGCTTAATACACCTTAAAACTCCACAGTCACCAAACTTGTGTTAGTGCAATTTAGTTGTGATTAAAATGATGATAACTTGTGAAGTGTTATTAATAAGCTTGTTGGAGTCTTTAAAATGTTTTACTGTTTAATCCACACTTCATAGCAATTTTGTTTCAGTAGGAGGCTCAACAATCTAAATAATATTTCAGAAAGCACAAATCAGCATCTAAAGGCTATCTGTTGCAAAGACTAAAATGTACACTACTGAGCAAAAGATGCAGGCGTCATGTGTCCTGACCACAACCAGCATCTTTGCTTACTTTAACTCTGCCCCAGGCATATTTGCTTTATTCAGATCCTCAAATGCAGTAACTTTTCACTATCTCACAGGTTTGTGTTTTCAGCTTCATTTACTTATGTCAATCTCCCATTACTAGCTCTGTTTGAAGTCACTATTGCTATTTTGGTCAGAGATACTCACTCCTTAGTCCCTCTTTCCTAGTCCTTTGATCCTGTTGTCTTTCTTTCATTATATATTTGTTTATATAGTCATTCTTTCTCTCTACATCCTCAGGGCATATTTTTAAAACAAACACTCTGACTTTTGCTCACCATTGATTCTTTTGTGAATTTAAGCAGACTAGTGCATGAAAATAGTTCAGGAAATGTATTGAATAAATAAGTAAATATGAAAATGGCTGAAAAAGATGAAACCTTGTAAGGAGAAAATTTCTATTTGAAAGGAACAGAGTAATGAGAAATGATGACATGCAAAAGAGTCAATCATACATAATTACTAGTATATAACTTAATAGTTCACATTCAAGACAAAATGTTCCAGTGCTTTCTGATAGTTTACAAGTCATTAATTAACCTTTGCTTCAATTAAGGTCAATCTGTGAGACATTATTTAACTTGCTTACTGTAAAGTTCCAGCATTAACTTAGCCATGGACATCACCAAATCCTGTTCTTGTGACCTTATGAAAATTATAGGTAGTGCCTCTGTATCTCAGTTTTCTCTCTCTTATTATGGAGTATCACATACAATTATGAAGAAACACATGCACACACAATACTCAGTGTCTTAGAATAGTGTCTGATACATGATAAGCATTATAGACGTGTCTGTCGTTGCTACTAGCATTGTCATGATGAGACCTAAAGCTGAAAATGAGTTTCATACAATTATACAATTCACTAAAGATAAATAAATCTAAGAGGATTTTTAGAAATCAGACTAAATAATGAAATCCAATAAGATGTTCTAAGGTAGGTGATTATAAAGTTGCAAAAACATAGAAGTATAAAATCAAACTTGAAAGGAAAGAAAATAGAAATATGAAGACAGAAACTATATATTTGCTGACATAAAGAGCGCTGGTACCCTTCATAATTAAGATGGTAGGACAATGTGCAAATAGGTTAGAATGTGAGATGTTAAGTGGGAGTACATTATAGAGTAAGTGAAAATAATTTTGAAAGCTCATCTATTGCATAGAGATTTGTAGGGACCTAGGAGGGTTTACTATAGCATGAACATTGTAAGCAACCATTAATAGTCTTAAATTAATTTGAATTTTGACAAAAGTAATTCAGTAGGAGAAAATAGGTTGTAGAAAACATAATGCTGTGAAGTCCTTTAGATAAGAGAAAATAGAATTCCAACTATGTGTAGTAGTACAAATGACCTTTTAGTATTAACTCTTATACTACAAGGGAATTAAAGATCAATGAAATGCTAATGAACTAGTGGATTAAGAAGGAGCTATTTACAGTTATTTTTAAAATGTTCTCAATGAGATATAAACCGACTCATCCACTGAAAGCAGAAGCACTGGGAATTTGAGGAGAGTAGGGTAAACTTGTTCAAAATAAAAAAGTTTTTGAGGAGAATTAGAAGAAACCTACTGAGTTAGTACATTTCCTGTCATGAAAATCCATTTGAAGTTCTTAATCATTAGTCTTTTAGAATGCCAATATGTCCTGTCACATGATTTTTCTCTAACTTCCCAGATGTAAGTATATACCTATCAATTTAATCTTATTAATTATCAGAGTATTTGGTTACAGCTTAATAAGTGAGCAAAATTAAAAGTCATATGTCACAATATCTTATGTTAGTGAAGTGTTTACTGTACATCTTGTTTCAAGCTTTTGAAATGTAATTTGATGGACCAACAAGATGGCTCAGTGCATTAGAGCATAGAATGACTGCTTGAGGCTCCTAACCTCCCTGGTTCAAGCCTTAGGACCATCATAATGCAGAGTTTAGTGTTGTGCTGATTTCTCTCTGTTAAATAAAGCTTTTATATAATAAAGTCTCTGTGTATTTTTTTAATGAAAAGTAACTTGACAATGGCTATAACTAGCAAGCTAAAAAGATTCTTAATTTTTTTTTTAAGATTAATTAAGATGCTGGAACATTTTTGTTAGGGGAAAATTAGAGTCAGATGAAGGTCCTGGGGGAAGCATCTCCTGAACAGTATGTCCACATCCATTTAGAACAAAAAACAACTATTGTAGGATGGACTACAGCACCCCTATACAAATGAGGCAACCTGAAAAGATGTATAGCTGCTGGCCAGCTAGAGTGATGACCAGTGCCCATTTAGGCCCACCAACAGCCTATAAAATACTTGGCCCTGCCTTGTAGTTTGTGTGGTCTGGTACAGCAGCGTTCCATTGATTCTTTGAGGCACCTTCCTTGAGGGACCCACCACTGGGAAGGCTTCCCTAAGGGCTAGAACTGGGCCTGCTTCCCCCCAGTGTCTACTAGCCCAGCAGGGCTCCCCCAAGAGAATGAGAATCTGCTTTGTCTGCAAAAGCATGATTGAGACTTCCAGCTCTGAGGTTCAATCCCAATCACCACATTGTGCCAGAGATGAGCAGTGTTCTGGTCTTGATGAAAAGAACTAAATTGTTTTTGTCTTTTTCTCTTACATATATTTTATTTACTTATTGAATAGAGACATAAATTGAGAGGGGAAAAGGAGATAGAGAAGGGAGAAGATGAGAGACACCCATAGCACTGTTTCACTACTCATGGAGTTTCTCCTCTGCACGTAAGGACCTGCAGATCGAACCAAGTCCTTGTGTACTGTGACATGTATGCTCAACTAGGTGTGCTGCAGCCCCACGTCTGCAAAACGTAATAATGCTTAATGGAAAAAATTGATTTCAAATTTGCGTCTATATTGTGACAGCAATGTCAACATATCAGTCAGTAGTTATTAAAATTTAATCAAACTGAAAATGTAAAATCTCTGTAACAGAAACAAGAATGTTTTATTTATTTCAAAATAATATTTAATATGGCTCATAATAATTTTGCTTTTTAAGAAGAGTAATAAAAGAATTTTTCTTAACCACTTTCTTCAGGCTTCCTGATTATAATATATTATATTTTTCAAGTAAAATTCATGATTCTATTCTGAAAAAAGGCTAGGCTATTTGACTTTAAAATTTTGACGTCAAGCAGAAAATATCATTGCAAAATTTCTCTTGCTTAGTCTTTCAAGTGGTGAGATTAAGCAAACTGCCTAAAGTTGGGGCATTTGCTTTCTTTTATTTTCTCATTTTTATTTATTCAACTTCCTCTTCATAGATATGATAACAAGTGAGGCTACAAGTACACTTCCCAATGTTTTAAATCCTCTGTTATTCACATTGTGAAACCACATTATTGTGCTTGGATTCACAATTTTCAGAGCAGTTAGTTATAGAAATCTATATTAACTTCTTATAATACATATCATAGGTACATATAAAACTTGGATTCAACTTCTTAAATCTTCAATTTCTTTTTTTTTAACTTGCTTTTTTCCCCTTTTGTTGCCCTTGTTTTTTTATTGTTGTTTTTTGTTTTGTTATTGTTTTTTTATTTTTAAGTACAGACTGATACTATAAAGTCTTTTCCTTTTAAGTTTTTTAAAAATATTTTTATTACATTTATTTACTTATTGGGTAGAGACTGCCAGAAATCAAGAGGGAAGGGAGAGAGACAGAGACACACACAAACAGAGAAGGGGGGGGGGAGAGAGAGAGAGAGAGAGAGAGAGACCTGCATCTCTGCTTCACCACCTGCAAAGCTTTCTGCCTGTAGGTGGGGACTGAGAGCTTGAACCCAGATCCTTGCACATTAATTGTAACACTGTCTACTCAACCAGGTGCACCACCACCTGGTCCCTCATTATAAAGTCTTAAATTTTAATGTAGGGCTAATTTCACAGTAAGAAGTAATCTAATATCTTCTGCTAAACAGAGGTTCCAGTTATATCAGACACCTTCTAAAAATACACCCCCAATGATTTGTAGGAATCTAGTAAAGATTATCTAGTATATTATTTTAATTCCTTTTACAGAGTTGAGTACAAAGCAGGTACTGTATGCATGACTCTATATTTGCTACTTCACAATTTTTTAGGTCTTGTTTGCCCTGATCTGAGTTCTAGTAATGAAATGCAATTTCCCAGTAAATTAGTAATACCAGTTATCAACAACCATGTTTTAATTACTACCCAATGCCAACTCCAATTAATTCTCTTCCCTTGTTTTATTCAAGTGTATATTTGATAGATATTTATTTAATGAATAAGGATGTTAATGTGTAAATGGTTGGATACTTTTGTTATATACCAGAACAAATATAATGCATGGAGTGGAGGAGAAAATGACCACTGAAGGGGAAAAAAATGGCTGACTTACATGAGTTTATGGTCAGACTAGGAAAAATTAATTTGTTTTGAAAGACATAAAACACAGTTTATACTTGTTTTGTTTTAGTTATTATTATTATTTTCTATTTTTTTATTAGATAGGACAAGAGAAACAGAGAGGATAAGGAGATAGAGCGAGAGAGACACCACAGACCTGCTTCACTGTTTGTGAAGCAGAACCCCTGCAGCTGGGGAGCTGAGATTTGAGCCCATGTTCTTGCACTTGGTAATATATGAACTTTAACACTTGGCCCTTGTTTTAGTTATTTGAGTAACATTGCAATATATATATATATATATATATATATATGTACATATATATATATATGTACTTCACATGTGAATCACTGGAAATCAACATGTGAATACTATATATTAGAAGTGCAGGTCTCTTTTAATCACTTATTTATTCCCTTTAGCCTGATAGTCCCTATTTTTCCCTACTCTCACTCTCCCCCATTCTAGTGATTAGCAATTGGTCTTAAGAGTTCAGAAGTTTATTTATTTTTATTTATTTCATCTATTTGTTTTCTGTCTCTGCTGCATAAGAGTGAAATCACATGGTGCTTGACCTTTTACATCTAGGTTATTTCACTAAGTACAATACCCTCTTGATGCAAATAGGATAATTTTATCTTCTTGGGGGCCAGGCAGTGGCACACTCAGTTAAATGCACACATACTACCATGCACAATGATTTGGGTTCATCCCCAATCTCCACCTGCAAGGAGGATGCTTCATGAGCAGTGAAGCAGGTCGACAGGTGTCTTTCTCTCGTCCCTACATTCCCTGCCTTCTCAATTTCTCTCTGTCCTGTCAAATAAAATTTTTTTTAAAGTAGAAAGAAAAAAAAATAATAATAATATGGAAAAAGTGGCCCCTAGGAGCCATGGATTCATAATACCAGCACCTAGCCCAGTGATATCCCTGGAGGCAAAATAATAATAACAATAATAAGAATAATATTCCATCTTCTTTAATAACTGAATATTCTACTGTAAAGATGTACTATATCTTATTTATTAGTCTGTCAATCAATGGGCACATTTTTCTAGCTATTGATTACTGTGAATAAAGTTTCAACAATCATGGGAATGCATGAATCTCCTTAAATTAGTATTTTTGGATATTGGGGGATTCTATGGAACTTATATTTTCACTTTTGTGTAGAATTTCTTTACTCCTTTGCATAATGTGTGTTTCAATCTATATTCCTATCAGCCATGTAGGTAATAAGGTTTTCTCTCTCTTCACATTTTCAACACTTGCTTTTTGTTTGTTTGCTTTCATTTTGTTTTGATAATTATGTTGTGGGTGTGAGTTGATATCTCATTATTGTTTTGAATTATATTTCCCTAATATTAAAGCTGATTAACACTCTTTTCATATGCCTATTAGACATATGTATGTTTTCTTTCAAAAAGTATCTATACAGATCGTCTGTTCATTTGTTTGAGTTAGCTGATAAAAAACAAAAGATACTGAGTGACCTAGCAATAAAAAGTAATAATAAAGAGAAATGATATTTTTTAGACATCACTGTGTCTCTAAGTAAACACCTGAAAATCTAGATATAAAGGTATATGTTGTATGGCTTGCAAGTACCTGTTGTGTGGATGATTACACCTGTATGTACATAACAGATTTTGCCAGGGAAGAGATTTGTGAAAACAGGCTATTGCCAGTACCACTGGCAACCACAAGTGCAAATAAACTTCAGTTTTAATCGATGAATGTACTAGAAAATCAATAGTGGTATTGTTTTCATTCAGGATGCTTTTTAAAAAAAATTAAAGTAGGAAATGTACAAAAATGAATTCTTTATAGACTGAAATAGCAATGCATCTCTCTGCATAGAAAGTAGATCAACGTCTTGAATTCACTTTAGATTAGACATTGCCCACAATCAATGCTTATGATAGCTTTTGTCTCCTGAAGTGGAAACTTGCCCAAGGCACATATTCATTACATAAAAGACTAAGCACTGAACCAAAAGTCAGAATTTAAAGATAATTTATATTGATTTATTTAGGTTGTTCTTTCAAAAACGTTATATCTAAAATTAGTACTTACTGTATGGGAGTTACAAATTCTGTTAGAACTACTTAATTTTTCCTTCGGCATCAATATCAAAAAAAGCTAAAGCAAGTTTATATATTCATTCTGAAATACAGGCACATAGCCATAAAACAACAACAAAACAATTTTGGGTATTATTTATTATAACATTTTAACAGAAAAATAAAAGAACAGTGCATATATATATATATATGTTCTGTATATATATATATATATATATATATATGTATATACAGAACATCTACTTTCTTCTACTAGTTATTTGTACTAACATATTACATTTTAATCCTTTTAGTCTTATCCCTCTATTTCCCCCCTTCTCCCTCTTTTTGGTAGTCTAAGTTCTGCTTCAGCATCTTAGAGTTTGTTTTTGTTTGACTATGTTTATTTTTTTCTTAAGCCACATAGGAGTGAGATCAACCGGTTTTATTTTCACGTTCTTCTTCTAACGTATTTCACTTTGTATGACTCCTCTAGTAACATCCATCTTGGGACCAAAGGAAAAAAATCACATCTATTTGAACTTCGGAGCAATATGCTACTATGTGTAGATACCGCATATTTGTGGGGGGAGGGGCAGTGATACAACTCATACACCACATATTCTTCGTTTAATCTTTGTTCTTTGTATACTCGCTTGTTTTCATATCTTGGCCATAGTAAATAGTTTTGCAGTCAATATATTGTGTATATATATATTTCTTTGAATAACTGTTCTTGTGTTTTATAATTAGATAACTAGGAGAGGAACTGTCAGGTCATATGTTAAATACATATATATTTAATATTTACTTATTTTCCCTTTTGTTGCCCTTTTTATTGTTGTAGTTATTATTGTTGTTGTTCATGTCGTTGTTGGCTAGGACAGAGAGAAATGGAGAAAGGAGGGAAAGACAGAAAGGGGTAGAGAAAGACACCTGCTGCCCTGCTTCACCACCTGTGAAGTGACTCCCCTGCAGGTGGGGGAGCCGGAGGCTCGAACCGGGATCCTTACACTTTGTGTCCTGTACGCTTAACCCACTGAGCTACTGCCCAACTCCCATTAAATATATTCTTAATGTGTTGAGGAGACTCCAGACTATTTTCCAGAGGGGTTAAGTCAATTTACATTTCCTGCAACAGTGTAACAGTGTTCCTTTTCTCCATATCCATACCAGCATTTGCTTCTAAAATTTTTGGTATTCTCACGGGTGTGATGCAGAATCTCACTGTTATCTTGACTTGCATTTCTGTGATAACAAATGATAATAAGAATTTTTTTCATGTTCTGTTGGTCATTTGCATCCTTTTTTGAGATAGTGTCTATTCTCTGTTTTTCCTAAATTGTTGATGGAGTTTTGCACTTTCTTGTTGGTGAGTTTCTTAGTTCTTTATATGTCTTGCATATTAGCCTGTGTCTGATGTACCATGTAGAATATTTTCTTCCATTCAGTAGGATAGATTTTTGTCTTGGTGGTTTCTTTTGCTGGGCAGAAGATTCTGAGTTTGATACGGTCTGATTATTTTACTTTTGCTTTTGTTTCCCTTGCCATTGAACCTAAGTCACCAAGGAAATTTCTGAAGTCAATATCAAGCAGTGTTTTTATTTTGTTTTTGTCAATGTATCTTGTGGTTTCCAGCATAGCATCCAGGTCCTTAAGTCACTGTTGGATATTATACAATATAATGATATTATTTTATTTACACAGTGATTAGGATAAGTCTGAGTCATGTTCTGTAAAATATAGCAGAATGCCTCTTAAGAACTGACAGTTCCACCCCAGTCACTTGCTCAATAATTCATCTGTATTTCCTTCTATTCTTCTGTTCTTTAATTTCTTAGAACCACTTTCCATACGAAAATTTTCCATTCAAATTCTCACCTTAGGTTCTATTTCTAGGGGTTCTCAAGCTAACACAATCCCCATTTATAACCACCTGCCAAGTCTCCTGCTCCTAACAAATCTTGTCACCACTGGGAACAGCACCAAGAAGTGACAGGTTATGTGTCACTCATCCTAGGTCCTGATGTTTTTAAACAGAAAGGCTAGCATGATTCTTGAATAGAAAAATATTTTCAATAAGAAGAGACAGTGGAGGAGGTAAGGCGATGACACACAAACAGTACAATGTGCAAGGATTCCAGTTAAAATCCCCGGCTCCCCAACTGCAGGGGGTCGCTTCACAAGTGTTGAAGCAGGTCTGCAGCTATCTCTCTGTCTTTCTCCCTCTCTATCTTTCCCTCCTCTCCCAATTTCTCTCTGTCCTATCTAATAAAAAAAAACAAAAGTGGCCACAGGAGTAGTGGATCCAGTTCAGGCACTGAGTCCCAGCAATAAGCCTGAAGACAAAAAAAAAAAAAAAAGGCCTGTAGAGAGAGAAAAGCAGAGAGGCAGTATCTTATGTTTTCCTTTAAAGATGGTATGGAATTTATGGGCAAGTGGGTCTGCAACATGTGTGATTGTAGAGGAAATTGCCCCCATAATTACTGAGAAAACTGTTGCTAATGGTTAATTCAGTAATTACCTATTATTTAACTATACCAAATTAATAATTTCACACATATCTAAGTGAACACTGAACATAGGAAATAAATTTTAAAGACAAGGTAATAGAAAGTTTGTTTTATTTCAACCTCACTTTTTATCTTAATGAACAAAGGCTAGCTAGATCTTTCTGTGAAGTCTTTGACTTAAAATTTCCAAATGCCTGGGGGAGTCAGATGGTGGCACACCTGGTTAAGCATACAGAGGGTCCATGCAAGGACCAGTTGGAGCTCCCCACCTATAGGGGGGAAACACTTCACCAGGTGTCTTTCTCCCTCTCTACTTAACCTCCTCTCTCAATTTCTCTCTGTCCTATCCAATAAAATAGGGGGCAAAATGCCACCAAGAACAATGGAGTTGTAGTGATGACACCCAGCCCCAATGATAATCTTAGATATACAATGATATATATATGTTGTTTTCGCCGGGGCTGGCTTCACAGGCGGGTAACAGACGACCTGGGACTCATGGCTGGGTTGTACGCAGTATCTCTTTATTCATGCAGGATGCAGTGCAATCTATACCAAGCTAAGCTAAACTAAAACTACAAACAATCTTGTCCTTATAAATATACTAGCCCAGTAGGGTGGGAACAGGATGTGACACAGAGAGGGTGGAGAGAAAAGTGACTGGTGAAAATTAGGGTATGACAAGGAGAGGATCAGGGTGTGACAAGGAGAGGGGGCAGAGCAGGTGAGAATTTTACCACTAAACCACCAATGCCCTGGAGGGAAGGTGGTGCTTGTTAACAGAGGTTATGTAAATAGAATGAAGTGGTTATGTAAATAGAATGAAGTGGTTATGTAAATAGAATAGTTGTAAGCAGGGGGGGATTTAGACCAAATGAAACAGAAAGGGTTTTTAAAAGCATACCAACATATACATATATATATATATATATATATATATATATATATATGTACTTTATCATACTGCATTTGCTTCATGAGTACTCAAACCTATACACTGTGCATTTCCTTAAAGTTACTATGCTTTTTTTAGAAGATGGATGCCAAATATCTATTTAAAACCATGAAATCTCCATGTACATACACTTCTCCTTTCTCTTGCTGTCTCCATTTCAGTTTCCTGTGGTTTTGAAAAGACCTGGTTTCCCCCAAAGGACCAATTCTGGTAGAAGTCTGAAGGTCTGATCCAGTCTAGCCAATGAATTAAGGACACAAAGGTTTCTACTCAGGTAGGTACGCTTAAAGCTACATAGCCAACCACCTTGTATAAAGTGTGCTAGATAACTGCATATACAGTAAGCACTTGGGAAGAGGTGGATATGTAACTACTCTACAAGGAAACTTTGAAGTTTCCCTGGAGGGTATGATGTTTATCAGAGAGTCCCTTAGAGAAAAATAAGTATAATAACAGTATGGTGCTTCTTTTCCATTTTTAGCTCGTAGTTGCCAAGTATACCTAGTGATTTTGGTGACTTAGTTAACCTCAGGAGGTTAGGCATGTGGAGCAGCAGGTTAACCCATTTGCTACTTTTTCCCAAATCATTTTCTTATATGTTGTCTCCATGACTTTCCAGTTGCATATTAAAATTAAGGCCAATGATGGTGTCATGTCTTCTAATGAAGACTAGTCTCAGTCATTAGTAGAGAAATTGGCTTAGTTCTTGTTGCGGAATAGCTATTATTTGTACTAGTATAAGCATAATACATGAGGAGAAAGAATAGAAGAAATTGGGGTACATGAAAAAGGGACTCTTTTCATTTACTTATATACTTGAAAAAACTCCATACTCTTATTTCACTATAAATTTGAGATTAAAAACTTATAACAAAAGGAGTAAATTTTGCCCCATTTTATTTATTTCTTTTTGTTTATTTATTTGTTATTGGATAGAGACAGAGAGAAATTGAGGGGAGGGGAGATAGAGATGGAGAGAGACAGAGAGAAACTTGCGTCACCACTTGTGAAACTTTCCCCTTGCCAGTAGGGGCCAGGAGCTAGATTCCAGGTCCTTGTGCACTGTAGTAAGAGCACTTAACCAGGTGTGTCACTGCCTGGTCCCTGCCCCATTTTATATCAAGACAAAATTCTGCAGTGATATTAAAATAAGGTCTATCCATCTCATTTGAAGTTATATACTACTTGACCATATGTTGATACTCTATATGAACACGTGGTAAAAAGTGATGTAAGAATAAATATTGGGGCCGGGTGGTGGTGCACCTGGTTGAGTGTACATGTTATAGTGCTCAAGGACCCGGGTTTGAGCCCCTGGCCCCCACCTGCAAGGGGAAAGTTTTGCAAGTGGTGAAGCAGGGCTGCCGGTGTCTCTGTCTCTCTCCCTTCCTATCACCCACTTCCCTCTCAATTTCTGGCTGTCTCTATCCAACAAATAAATAAAAATAAAAAATTTTAAAGAATAAATTTAAAAGATTAATAGAATAGATAAGGTATTTTATCCTTATATTTCCACATTTAAAAAGTTTTTTCTGACCAGGTAATAGCTGTGGCTCTATAGCTTCATGACTCTACCACCTTTATGGTGATCTTTTTGGGTTTTTTTCTCTTTTTCTCTCTTTTTCCTTTCTTCTTTCTCTATTTTTCTTCTTTCTTTTCTGTTTTGTGATAGAAGGTGAAAGACAGAGAGATAGATAGGAAGAGCAAGGAAGGAGAGTGAAAGAAGTATTTCAGTACAATAGTACTGAAGTTTTCCTCTTGCAGGTAAAGACTGGGGAGTTGAACCTGAGTTCTCGCAAATGGTAATGCACGTACTCTACGAGGTACGTCGCTGTCAGTCCCCATTTGTATTTCCATCACCTATGCTCCACAATTCTGAGCTGACTTCTTTGCAGATAGAGACAGAAGGAGAGAGGGAAAACACCACCACAACAAAGCTTCCTCTTGTACCATGGGGGCTGGACTCAAAACTGGGCTGTGTGTTTGACAAAGCAGGTACACAATCCAAGTAAGTTATCTTTATAGCCCAATGTTGGAAAGTTGTTTTCTGTAATATAATTTAAAAGTTATAGAGAATTTCAGAATCATAAACTGCTCAAATTACTATTCATACATAGGTAGATAGTACAGTCATAGAGCGTAGCCGGTATTTCTCTGTAATCTGCTATTTCTATATTTTGGATTTCCAAGGGAGAAAAAAAATGTAAAATCAGCATAAGAATACAGAGCTAGCGTATAGACTCTTGGAAAAGCAGGCACTACCCAAGTGAGTTATTTCACTAGCCTTCTTCCTATACTTAAATATGATGTTTCTAATTTTCTGTTTTGTTTTTATTATTCAGCATTCTTAGGTTGATCCATCTATTTTTTTTATAACTAATGTTCATTCATTTTCACCACTGTATATACTGGTTTTTTTTTTTATTTAAGAAAGGATTAATTAACAAAACCATAGGGTAGGAGGGGTACAATTCCACACAATTCCCACCACCCAATCTCCATATCCCAGCCCCTCCCCTGATAGCTTTCCCATTCTCTATCCCTCTGGGAGCATGGACCCAGGGTCATTGTGGGTTGCAGAAGGTAGAAGGTCTGTCTTCTATAATTGCTTCCCCGCTGAACATGGGCATTGACTGGTCGGTCCATACTCCCAGTCTGCCTCTCTCTTTCCATAGGTGTGTCTCTGGGGAAGCTGAGCTCCAGGACACATTGGCGGGGTCTTTAGTCTAGGGAAGCCTGGCCGGCATCCTGATGACATCTGGAACCTGGTATATACTGTTTTATGTAGAAAGTATGTTTACTAGCATATGGATGGTATTTTGGTTGTTTTGGACTTACTGTGAAGTGTACTACTATGAATATGTATTTTAATATTTTTTGATACACTTGCACAAGATTTATTTTAACACATGCAATTAAAGGTACAATTTCTGTATTACAGAGAACTAAAATGTTCGCCTTTACAAAGCCAGTGGGAAATCCATTTATGGATTCAATTGTAGCCATATTGCTCCATAGCATC
Organism: Erinaceus europaeus; assembly: GCF_950295315.1. Taxonomy (NCBI): domain Eukaryota; kingdom Metazoa; phylum Chordata; class Mammalia; order Eulipotyphla; family Erinaceidae; genus Erinaceus; species Erinaceus europaeus. Next base: position 175,508,211 of record NC_080162.1, on the reverse strand, counting down.
ACCTATAGAAATAAGAATATTTATTAAAATTAATAAATATAATGGTAATGAAATCTTACTTGCTCTTTGTGTTAGTTTGCTAGTGAAATGCCACAACTTGGTTGATTTTAAAGACTGAAATTTATTTTTCCACTACTTTCAAAACCCTTTTTTTTTCCATTTTGAAGTCCTTAGTAGCCCCAAAATGTTAATAAGTATCAATTATAAAATACAAATAATGGATTATAACTTCTATTTACATTTCATATTGTTTATAATAAATAAGAGAGACTAAGTTAATAGAAACAAATTTGTCTTTCACATCAATGTCTTGTGTCTTAAAGAGTCTTTTCCTGAGTATTTCCCAGCTATAAACTATACATCATTGTAAATTTTCTTCTCGTGTCTGTTCTATATTCAGTACATTAAGTCATCTAGAATTAATTTGGTGAAAGTCTGTATGTTCAAACAGAAATGCAACCCAAATCACTTTCCAGGTCAGGTTATGTAACATGTGAGCAATTCAGTAAGTCAATTCAAACAATTCTTGTTTACAAAAAATTGTAAATTTTATCCACTGGGAGGTGGAGCAGTGGATAAAGCATTGGACTCTCAAGCATGAGGTCCTAAATTCTATCCCGGCATCATCTGTACCAGAGTGATGTCAGGTTCTTTCTCTCCTATCCCTCTCATAAGTAAATAAATAAAATATTTTTTAATAAAGAAATAATATTAAATTGACAGAGAACTAAATTGACAGAGCAATGAATAACTAAACTAGTCTTTGACTCCCGGAATTGATAGAGTAAAGAACAACTAGCCATTGATTCCCAGAAATCTGAGCAATTTTAGGGAAGGAAACTGTTGTCCTACTAGCCCACAACTGATTATAAATAGCAGTGAGACTTGAGAACACCCCTGCAGACTGGACAGACTTTCTATATATAGCTTTTCTATTCTCTAAAGGCTTTTTAGAAAAAAGCTTTCTTTCGTTAAAAACTTGGCTTCTGTAAAGGGTGCTTAGATACTAAATTTCCTGATCTTTTAATGTTGTACTATTGCACAATATCAAGTATAGAAGCATATTTCTAGCAGAGAAAACAAGTGTTGTGAGTAACAAAGTGATGGTAGAGTTGACACCTTAGAGGGAAATGGGAGAGAAAGGAAACCCAACAGAAAAATCAAATTAGATAATATTTGGTTGTATCTAATATATAACTTTAAGTTTTAGGATAAATGCATTGTCACAAATTAGAAAGTAACAAAAATAATAAATTTATTATGGTTCCACCATTCCATATTACATTCCTAAATATTTCTACAGCTTAAATACACAAAAGACTAAATTTTTATTATTTTCTCAGTTTTGCTACCATGTTTATAAATTAACAGATACCATTTAAGTTCAGTAGTTTTGATTAATTCTGTCCTACAATTTTAAAAAGTGTAGTGTCTGAGTGTGTGTGTGTGTGTGTGTGTTTACCTTTGCAAACACTTTTGCTAACACCAAGTATGGCATCTTCTAGACAATACTGTAATAAAGTTCTCAATCAAAATTTATCACCTAGACAAAAATGATATTTAATAAATGGGATCACACACTGGTTAAAACCAATGTTCAGCACATTCATTTCTTAAATGGGTCATGAGTGAAATAGAGACTATGATGATTTCAAATGAAAATAATAGTCAATAGTAGAGACATCCAGTATGACAGTAATGTACTTTTGATAACCTACAAAATGACATAAGGTATTCCAGATAGCAACTAATCAGCTGGTTAAGTTAAATGCACTTAATACTTACCTCTTTATCTTAAATGTTTCTTATTTTTTAACATAGTGATTTTTAAGGCATTTTAATTTAAGATATCTTATCATTGGGTTATCTCATTTTGAAGGTTTCTACTTATTTATACACCCATAATATATTATGAAAATATGAATACATATATTTCTCAGTGATAAGATTATTTTTTAATTACACTTAGATTTACTTAACTCGCATTACTATTCTCCAGTATTATCTCTCAAGAATATAAGATACTAACTTTAAAAAAATGTTGAAGTATCTGGGTATGCCATTTAAAGAGGAATGTGGGGGAGTTGGGCAGTAGCGCAGTGGGTTAAGCGCAGGTGGTGCAAAGCAAGGACAGGCGTAAGGATCCTGGTTCGAGCCCCTGGCTCCCCACCTGCAGAGGAGTTGCTTCACAAGCGGTGAAGCAGGTCTGCAGGTGTTTATCTTTCTCTCCCCCCTCTGTCTTCCCTGCCTCTCTCCATTTCTCTCTGTCCTATCCAACAACAAAGACATCAATAATAGCTACAACAATAAAAAACAGGACAACAAAAGGGAATAAATAAATAAATAAGTAAATATACATATATATAAAGAGGAATGTGTGTTATAAATGAAGAATACTAAACATTGTGCTGAAAAAATCATACTATCAATATAGGGATTAATCAATAACTCTAACATTCAGACATAATAAAGATGAAAACAATTATTCCAAGAGCATTTTCAGTAAAGAGTGCTATTAAATACTATATAGGAAACTAGCATGCAAAGCAGTTACATTGGCAGTGATCACAGATATATTTAAAATATGTTAAAACATAATCATAGCAATTATTTTTCTTTTTGGATGAAAAGAGGCATAATTGAATATTAAAGTAATATTTCAATCGCAATAGATACTGAGGCAATCTGCAGGCAACCTTGATTGCAAAAAGCAGATATTTACATGTCTGTGAATGTGATTTTAATTAATATATTTTTATTCATTCTGAAGAAAAAGAATGCCAATTTTACTTTAAACATAGCATTTTTACAAGTCAAACTAATATTCTGAGACTTGTCTAAGCTGCTGTTTTTGTTCCTTTTCCATTTTCCAAAGAGTACTATCCGATCCAAGTTAGAAATCATAGAGAAGTAATCTACAGATTGTTTTCAAAATGAGGCCCCCTGGGAAGTGGCATACCTGCTACACTATAATGCACAAGAACCCAGGTTCAAACCTCCCTCCCATTCCCATCAGTATGGGGGGGAGCTTCATGAGTGATGAAGTAATGCTGCAGGTATCTCTCTCTTTTTCCCTTTCTATTTCTCTCTCACTCTATCCAATAAATAAAAATGAAAAAATCAGGGAGTTGGGCTGTAGCGCAGCAGGTTAAGCGCAGGTGGCGCAAATCACAAGGACAGCATAAGGATCCCGGTTCGAACCCCGGCTCCCCACCTGCAGGGGAGTCGCTTCACAGGCGGTGAAGCAGGTCTGCAGGTGTCTATCTTTCTCTCCTCCTCTCTTTCTTCCCCTCCTCTCTCCATTTCTCTCTGTCCTATCCAACAACGACAACAACAAGAATAACTACAACAATAAAACAACAAGGGCAACAAAAGGGAATAAATAAAATAAATATTAAAAAAAAATTTTTTTAATCAAAATAAGGCCCTCTACCTTTATGCTGCCCAATCAGTGAGTAATGAATTTCTGGTTCTGTGATACAGGATAGCTCTTTCCATCTATCTTCATCCCTGCAGGCCTAGCAACACTGTTTCTCACTTTTATTGATGTTGCTTCCAGTTGGAATTGTTCTGGTTCATTGAAAGAAGGGCCATTTGGAGGACTTATGGAATAGTTCATTTGGGTAGTGCACTGCTTTGCATATGGTTGACTCAGGTTCAAGCTTGGTCACACCTCAGTGAAAACAGTACCTGGAAACATTATCTATCTGTCTGTCTGTCTGTCTATCTATCATCATCATCATCTATCAAAAAAGATAAAAGCTCCAAAAGCAAATGAGAGAGAGAACCATATTTTAAAGTCTTTTTAAAAATTGTATTTATTAAGGGGAGGGGTGGGTGTAATCAGAGCATTACTCTGGCATATATATGGCCAGTTTTAAACTTGAGACTTTATGCTTGAGAATCCACTGCATAACCTCTCCAGCCACAGAAAGGCCGTTTCTTAAAAAACCTTCCTCATACTAGACAATTTCACTTTAGGATTCTCTTCACTATATCTTATCATGTATTTTGATATATGCCTATACCATTCTATATAATTTATTCTTCACAATATATGAACTGTTATACTGTAGTTGAAAAGTTGTTCTAGTATTAGTTGAAAATATTAAACATGTCTATTCTCAGTTATGTAGATTTTCTTTTTCAAGTGTTAAACTATGTCTTCAGATAACTAACATTTTTGGTACGTCTTCTCAAACTAATGGTCTCCAGAGAGGGTATTTTGACTGTCACTGGACTGATCAGTGAGACACTTAAAGTTGACAATGATGTTCTGAATGATTAGGTCATCTGTGTTGGAGACATAATGCAAAGTGTTTTTTTTTATCTAAAATAGAATTAAAAGAAAAAACAGTTGTGTTAATTTATATAACATGCATCAGATTAATAAAAAAAAGTTTAAAAAGTTCTGTGAGAATGTCAGAAAAATGTCTCAACATTTTGGGAACGTAGTTAATACTAAACTTCATACCAATTTCAGGATTAAATGTTTTCAAATCTGTGTTATTTCACCTTTAAATTGAAGGCAATTATAGTATCTGTTTTATATAGTTGTTGAGAAATGTAAATTGTTTTTATCTTTTTATTTTTTTATTTAAAAAAAGAGACATTAACAAAACCATAGGATAAGAGGGGTACAACTCCACAAAATTCCCACCACCAGATCGCCGTATCCCATCCCCTCCCCTGATAGCTTTCCCATTCTTTCACCCTCTGGGAGTATGGACCCAAGGTCATTGTGGGATGCACAAGGTGGAAGGTCTGGCTTCTGTAATTGCTTCCCCGCTGAACATGGGCTTGACAGGTTGATCCATACTCCCAGCCTGTCTCTCTCTTTCCCTAGTGGGGCAGAGCTCTGGGGAAGCAGGGCTTCAGGACATATTGGTGGGGTAGTTTGTCCAAGGAACTCTAGTCGGCATCATGCTAACATCTGGAACCTGGTGGCTGAAAAGAGAGTTAACATACAAAGCCAAACAAATTGTTGACCAGTCATGGACCTAAAGGCTGGAATATTGCAGATGAAGTGTTGGGGGGGGGGGTCCTCCATTTTGTAGATAGCTAGTAGGCATATTTTAGTTATATTCCAAAGGACCTGTGGCTATACTAGGTTTTTTTTTTTTTTTTCCCTGAGCCTGAAATCTGATATGCAGGTGGACCCAAGTTATTGTCTGGGGAGATAATGTCATGGCTGGAAAAGAACAGAAAGCTGGATCAGGGAAGAGAGTAGCTCCCTAATATGGGGGAGGGGTATAAATATTGTTGACTATAAATCCCATCAATTTGATTTGGTTTGGGACCATATTCAGCTTAGGATCCTGTCTGACCTCTGCATCCCTTTAGATCTGAGCTCACATTCTGTGGTCATGAGTAGAAGCATTCCAAGCTGCCCCAATTTCAGGACCCATCTTCATCAGGTGTAGCATAGAGTATGTTGTCCATCCTCCCTTCAGAGGATGGAACATTCTCTACTGTTGTTGATCCAAGTTGAGGGCAAAGTCCTATGGGGGCCCACAAAGGAGTCTATTTTGTTGTTCCTGATAGAGATGACCAGTAACAATGGAGAGAGGGATTTATTTGAGGTCTAGGCCCATCATGTCTGTTTGGGAATCTCAGGACTCCCCAAATAGGGCCCCAGCTGATGGGGTGGCTTGCAAGTGACTAAAGTGACATCATTCAAGTATGCCAGTCTCTTGCCCTTACTCAGCTTTTGCAGTTCTTGCTTTGCTAGGGTTAGCTTTGGAGTGAGTTGGAGAACTGTAATAGGAAGTAGGTGAGGAGAGTATCTAAGTCTAATTATATACTATTTCATTAGGAACTTTATACTGACTCACTGCAAACTATTGTGTACTTCTGCTTTCAGGTATATATTTTGCCCGAAGTTTATGGATACATGTGAACATATGCTCTACCTCACAGGACCTGGTCTATAAATCACTATTTAATTAATATGAGAGGTTGAAAATTGATTGTATATCTCAAACTATTTAAAGCACAGACTTGAGTCTTTTTAATACATAGGCTGAGTCTGATATGCTGACTCTCTCAAAAGCCTAGACCAGGGAGAACAGAAGCAACTGGTGGCACAACTATATACAAATAATGTTAAAGGACATAAATTATGTTGAGGTTGGGTATTATACAGCAAATATTAACAAAGGTATTTTTCAAAGTTAACTCAATTACCAAATAATATTATTATTACAATAACTATCTACTGTCTTCTAACCCTAAGAAATCAGGAACCTCACATTTCCACTATAAAGCCTATATTTCCCCCAGTCCTAGAACCTCTAGGGTGGGGAACACTTTCCTGCATGCTTCTCTCAATTAATACCAAATAATATTGCATCCACCGATTGCAAACTAATCAATGCAATGAGTATACCTCAGCATGCTTCACTTCAGACTGTGTCCAGAGACGTCAGGTGTGGAATGACAACCCTTCACCCTCATTACTTGGGTGAGACCTTTCCTTTCATAGGATTCCAGGAGGTTCACTTCCTAACAAAGTCCCAAAACCTAGATATAGAGAAATATAAATTGTATCAGTGAATAAATTTTTACTGTCCTGCTGGCACATAATTGATGATTTTACTATAACAATCATGATTGAAATACTAACAAACAATAATTTTCAAGGTGCTTATAATTATTGTTATAGCTTGAAATAGACTATAAGATATTACTAAACTTGATTTATTTGCTGTGATTTTTCAAACCAACAAAAGTTAACAATGAGTCATTTTCAGAAGAAATGTGTCAGTGTTCTTATATCCTTTTAAAAGTTAAATATTTATTTAATGTAGATAAGAACAATCTTAGTTAAATGGATAATAATTGATTTTAAATTACTCTTTTCTACTTGACCTCCTCAGAACCAGGTGATAAGATAAAGGATCTACTGAATAGAAAGTATTATATAACAAACAACACACTTGCTGCAGGAACTTACTGCTTTTGTGATGTTTATGTTAATAGACCTGGGCCCCTATTCTGACATCAGTACTACCACTGACTGCGTAAGACATGGTCAAGTCGATTAACCTCTCTGCTTTAGTTTATTCATGTGTAATGTACAAAGAATATTACTTGTCATTTGCTAACCTGCAGTATGTCTTCAGTTAATTGACTCTCTCAGCTGGGGTGCTGCAAAGATTAGCTAATGAATGATTTATAAACCTTTTAAATATTAAATAAATGATGTAAAAAGGACTAAGAAGAGAGGAATAGAACAAAGCATTCCATTAATTAATGATATATATATACATATATTTATATACATATACACACATTATATAGACAGAGAGAGGGAGAGATAGAGACAGAGAGGGAGAAACAGAGGGAGCCTTCAAAAACTATAAAATGTGATAGCATCCTAGGAACTCTAGTGTGCTCTTTGTTGCTGTTATTTTTTAATACTCTTGTTATAATGGAACAAACAGAAGGAAAAACATGTTAGAGGAATGATTATAGTTTATTGCTTTAAACTGATGATCTTATAAGGCAGAAAAATAAATTGAGTAAGAATATGATTCCTAGCATACTTTTGATGCTATGGTGGCCCTGAAATTAGCCTTTACAAACTTTACTTAACTACTAAGGATCCTGACTAAGATAGTAAAACCAGACCTCAAAAACACTTATTGTAGGTGTAAGAATAACATAAAAAGTCGGTGAAGGGCATTGTGAGGACAAATATAAGAGAGAGAACCATGTGAAAATAACCATTACCCAATGTGAATTTGATACTACTGGTGATAAAAACACTATAACAAAGGTATTTCATTTAAATGAAAAGAAATGGAGAAGACTGGAGTTGAAAGATGAGGAAAAAGTGACAATTAGGATAGAAGGGTAGTAATGGCTAATAAGTAAACACAAGAAAGACAATTTGAGGGAATCAATGACATGCAAGTCCTAGCTATTACTGAATCTAAGTATGAATAAAATAGAAGGAAAAAAGGCTAGTAAGGTAGGTTGACTTCAAATTTTAGATAGCCACACAAAATTAAAAACAAAATGAATCTTTTTATGTGGTTCAAAGACCCAATGAAGATGTTTTCAGTTCAATTTATATTTAAATTTTTTATTAGTAGTAATTGAAAAGTAGTTTGCAAATGTATAAGATGTTAGGGGTAGAATGTCACACCTCTATATGGTATGTGTAAGTCATGGCATGTGCCACTAGAGTCTTTGTCATCCTCCGCCCCCATAACCACCATACTTCTCCCAGACTCTAAGAGGTCATTTGGTTACTTTGGTTTTTTTTTTTCTTTTATTCATGTTTTATTCATCCATATTTCATATATGAACAAAACCACACAGTAGCAGTCTTTTGCTTCTTATTTCACTTAACACAATCACCTCCTGTTTCACCCATTTTGTCCCAAACTGTACAATCTTAACAAATTTTTTATTGCAGAGTAATATTTTATTGGCTATGCATCCCATGGCTTCTCTACCCTGTTATTGACGTTAAGTGTTTAGGTTGCTTCCATATTTGGCTGTTATGAATAATGCAACCTTGGCACACCATGAATGTACCAGAATTCCTTTACATCCTTGCCAACATTCATCTTTTCCTCTGTGTAAAGTGGTGTATCATTATTATTTTGATTTGTGTTTCTCTGCATGTGGGTTGAGTGAATTTGGGTTGACTTAATCGTGTCTGGTTGAATTTTTTAAATTTTTTATCAGTGATTTAATAATGATCAACCAGATTGTGGGATAAGAGGGGTACAATTCCACACAATTCCCACCACCAGAGTTCTGTATCATCTCTGCTGCACTGGAAGCTTCCCTATTCTTTATCCCTCTGGGAGAATGGACCAAAGATCTTTATGGGATGCAGAAGGTGGAAGGTCTGGCTTCTGTAATTGCTTCTCCACTGGACATGGGCATTGACAGGTGAATCTATACCCCCAGCCTGTTTCTATCTTTCCCTAGTGGGGCAGGACTCTGGGGAGGTGAGGTCCCTATGGAGGTGAGGTTGTCTGTCCTGAGAAGTCAGATTGACATCATGGTAGCATCTGCAACTTGGTGACTGAAAATAGTAAGATATAAAGCAGAAAATTTTTTTAATAATCAGGAACCTAAAGGTAAGAATATAACAGATGAGATTTGGGGTGTTCATGTTGGAAGAAGCTAGGAGGTCTCTTTTAGATATATTCCAGGGGGTCCATGACTTCACTAATTTTTGCCTGAACCCAACAGCTCACATGCAGGTGGTCATGTTAGCAAGGAAGATGGTGTCAGAGTTGGGAATAGGACTAGAAAACTGGATCAGGGCAGAGAGAAGCTCCCAAATATGGGAAAAGTATATAAATACCACTAATTGTAAACTCCATCAGTTTGACCTAGGACTCCTGTCTATCCATATTTAGCACAGGAGCCTGTGAAACCTCTGCATCCCTGCCAGTCTGAACTTGCATTCCATGGTCATAGCTAGGCATGTTCTAGGCTGCACCCATTTCAAGGCACGTCTTCCTTGAGTAACAAAATACGTTGGCTGAGCCTCCCTTTGGAGAGTAGGGCAATTTCTACCACTGCTGTTCTGCATTGAGGGCAAGGTCCTATAGAGGCCCACAAGAGGGTTTATGATGTTCCTTATGGAAATGACCAGTGATGGTATAGAGAGGGATTTATTAAAGGTTTGGGCCCATCACATCTGTTTGAGAATCCAAGGACTTCCTGACTAGGGTACCTAATAATGGGGTGGCCTGGTAGTGACCAAAAAGGCCATCGTTAAAGTGTGCTGGTCTCTTGCCCTTTGGATGAATTCTTTAGATGAACTCTTGGTCCATGTTTTTGATAGCTTGTTTTTGCTGCTGTTGTTATTGTTGAGCTATAGACTTTCATGATAATTATATGATATTGATCCTTTGTCAGATGTGTGATGTGCAGATATCTTCTCCTATTTGCTAAGTTGCCTTTCTATTTAGTAGTAGTAGTAGTAGTAGTAGTAGTAATAGTAGTAGTAGTATTTTGCTACCAGGGTTATTGCAGGGCTTGGCGCAAGCACTATGAATTTACCACTCCTGGTGATCATTTTTTCCTTTTATTTTATTTATTTATTTTTTGTCTCATGCCTGCACTATAAATCCACTGCTCCTGCAGCCATTTTCCGATTTTTTTTTTTATAGTACAAAGAGAAATTAAGAGGGGAAAGGAAGATAGAGAGGGAGAAATAATGGTCAACCTTTTCCTGAAACATTGGAAGAACTACTGTTGCTTCCATTGGATGGAATGAGGATACAGAGCTCTGGTGTTGGGAACAGTGCATAATTATATCTGTAATAATTTTGTGAGTTAATATTAAGCTACTAATAACATTAAAAAAAAAAAAAAGAACATAAAGGCTACTAAACAGGCTGGGAGGTGGTGGACCCAGATGAGCGACACATTACAATGGTCAAGGATCTAGGGTCTGACTGAGCCTTAGCATCCCACCCGCAGGGGGAATGTTTCATTAGCAGTGAAGCAGGGCTTCAGGAGTCTCTCATTCTCACTTCCTAGCAATTCAAAGTAGAAAATATTTTATCTCCCCACGACAGGCATCTGCAGAACACTCTCACCCCCAGTGTGGGTCCTTTCCCCCAGCGTGCACTAGGAGCTTAGCAAAATCATAACCATGTTATTAACAACTGTACTATAAACCATTAACCCCCAATAAAATAATAAAACAAATCATAAAATAAATAGTAGAAAATAAATTCAATAGAGTATGGAAAGTATTTGCTATGGCTTGAGGTTATACATTGCAAAATGTAAAAATTCACAACTATCTGAAAAAGCTGATAAAATTCCTCTTTTTTTCCAACTCCAAAATCTGTGTGAGCCCATATTTTCCTCATAGACTTCAACTAAAACAACATATTGAGGCAGACTAGATGCAGAAGCAGATATATGAAACCAGATGTCTCCTATTAAGCCAGACAATTGCAGAATTAACCCAGACAAACTGTAAAAACAATGCCACTGGTGTCCTTCTTTGTTGCTATTGAAAATGTATTCCATTAAGCATACTTCTTATAGAAACATTTTCTGGGATTATTGTTTATATTTTTAATTATTTAATAAATATTATTGTTTTCCTGTTTTAATTTCTTATGTAATGAATAATGATAGATAAAATCCACATAAATAATAACTCAGTGGGCTTCTCATTAATTTTTGAGAATAATCAGAATGCTCCAAAAACACTATGAACAAATAATAAGCAGATAGGAAACTACACTTCCAATTTTTTTTTGATCATATAATTACCAGAAAGGAAGAATTTTCACTCTTTTTAAAAAATTAACAGGTGTCATGCTATTCATAGTAGAGAGACATCTTCAGTGCACACTGATGGCATTTTCCCCATTCTTTCTCCCAAGTCTGTGAGTCTTATTTCATGTGTCCCCATTTGCGGGAGTAAAATTAGCGTGTTATCCAGTCACCGTTTGGCTCATGACTCAATGTCACTATAAAAATCACTTTAGCAGCTTCATAGGCCCAACTTCTAAGATACAACAAACGCTTCAATTTGTTTAATATAGGAGAGGTAAGTACAAAGTTTTCCTATTTTCTTACCATCTATAGGAATCTATAAATTCTACTAGAAAAAAATCTTCTAGTTTATTTTGTCAAATACTTTCTATATGTGATATTAGAAAAGGAAAAGGCATGAACAACGAAAAGGCTCGTATAAATCATGAATCTCAGCTGAGGAGTCCATTGTACCACCGGAAAATTTTTAGAATGACAATAAACTTCTTGTTTGTCTTAAAGAATAAGGAAGTGAGGTTTGTTATAAAAAGAAAAAAAATAAAGAGCAAGCTAAGTTTACTCTTGAATTTTTATGTAACTATATTAAGAGGTTTGTGCTTTATTTTTTCAAAATCATTCAGCAGTAGAGGAACTAAGTAAAACATTTTCCCCTACTCTACTCAGATTTTATTTTAGTATGATTGAATATTTTGTATGGCTGAGTTAAAAAAAAAAAAACACCATACTATTTTGCCTTTATCCGAATCACCACTTTTTATGTCTAGAAAATTCTAATTATAGTGACATAAGCAGGAAGCTGGAGAAAAATCAGAACCCACTTCAATTAATTTTCTAGGTTTTACTATTATTTTCCAAGTTTATGTTTATATATTCAAAAAGTATGCCACTTTACAACTGCTGAAATTAAAGACTTTCTTTGATTATGTCATTTTTGTGAACACCTGTAATAAAATCATTTGGTGATAATTTCCACAGAATTTTAAATTAGAAGTAAATATCATTTTGCAGAGGTTTCCAGATCACATATAGTGATATCACTAAGTAGTACAAAACCTGTTTAACTGACAGAAAAAAATAACTCAGTTGCTGTGCATGTTAAAATAACTATTTTAAGCATTTTAACTGAAACAACTATACACAGCTACAGATAAAGTTATTTAATACACAGTGTCTATATTATGTTTAAATATAAGTGTATCCCTTTTTTCATGAATATTGTATGTATTATATGTTAGTCTTTTTTTCTTTCAAAAAAATGAACTTGAAATTGTCTGGAGAAAGATGAAGACATGATGAAATGCTACTGTTATAATACAGACAACAGAATAACTGTAATTATTATAATAGTTGGATGGCCAGTATTGAGTTTCTATGGTAATTTAAAGGTTTAAAATTAGACGTGGGGAGCTGACCAGTAGCACAGCAGGTTAAGCGCACTTGGCACAAAGCACAAGGACCGGCTCAAGGATCCCAGTTCAAACACCCGGCTCCCTACCAGCAGAGGGGGTCACTTCACAAGCGGTAAAGGAGTTCTGCAGGTGTCTACCTATCGCTCCTCCTCTCTGTCTGCCCCTTCTCTCTTGATTACTCTCTGTCCTATCTAACAACAAGAACAACAAAATATGGGGGGGTGGGGGGAGCATCCAGGAGCAGTGGATTCATAGTGCAGGCACCGAGCCCCAGTGATTAAAAAAAAAAAAAAAGTTAGATGTGGACCAGAGAAATAGTTCCTTTGTATAGTGTGATGCTTTACCATTTGCAAAACCCTGGTTTTAGCCCAGTCTAGCTGCACTAAAGGAAGCTTCCAATGCTGCAATCTTTCTCTCTCCCTCTCCCTCTCCCTCTCCCTTTCCTTTCTCTCTCTCTCTCTCTCTCTCTCTCCCTCCCTCCCTCTCTTCTTTTTTGTCTCTATCTAGAGTAAGAACAATGAACTAATAAGTTGACTCAAGAGCGGTAAAATTATGCATACACATGGATTCAATGTTCAGAGAAAAGAAGAGAAGTTTACAAGAAAAAGCACTTCTCCTATTTGTCATTATTGTCTTTCAATTCAGCTGAAAGCTCTATATATGCATTTCAGATATGAACAGATTATGCAAGTTTTCCTTTTTTAAAAATATTTATTCCCTTTTGTTGCCCTTGATGTTTTATTGTTGTAGTTATTATTGTCGTTGTTGTTGTCATCGTTGTTGGATAGGACAGAGAGAAATGGAGAGAGGAGGAGAAGACAGAGAGGGGGCATAGAAAGATAGACACCTGCAGACCTGCTTCACCGCTTGTGAAGCACCACCCCCCGCGCAGGTGGGGAACCAGTGGCTCGAACCGGGATCCTTACAATGGTCCTTGTGCTTTGCGCCACCTGTACTTAACAACCGCTGTGCTATCGCCCGACTCCCAGATTATGTGTGTTATCTTTCATAACTGACTATTCTTCCATGTGCTTATTATTTAGGAGCACACTAAGTGAAATTCAAATTCAATTATTTGTTTCCTTTTTACAAGTAGAGTTTCCACCAGACTCTGTTTCCCTCCATCCTGCCTACCTTTCTTCCTTTTTGTCACAGTGGAACCTTCACTATTCTCTAGGGCAGATCCTTTGTTTTCAGATACAGAGACAAAGTCCGAAATGAAAACTGTAACACTACAGAACTTCCAGTGCCATGGAGGCCAAGCTCAGACTCTATCACACATGAAAAAGCAGATATACTACCTGAGTAAGCTATTTTGTTAGCTCAAGATCTTTTTAACATTCCCAGATACACAAATTATAACCGTATGCCTTCTTTAACTCATATCATTTCATGGAAAAATGTCACTTTTTTTTTCTATTCTTCTTGATATTTTAAATCTCCTTAATACTAGTATCAGCCAAGTGAAATGGCCATGTGTAAATATCAATAGCACATGTATTTTTGGCCAATGCTAGGACTTCGCTGCTCTAGGCTTCTTTGCTTTAGACTGACTGTTTTTCAGATAGAGAAACAGAAGGAGAGAGAGGGATACATCAAAGCTTTCCCTGGTGCCCACTGAAATGGTGGCCAGGCTCAAACCTATGTTATATGCATGGCGAAGCAGGCATCCTCCCAACTGAGCTGTACTACTTGCCATATAGAACAATATATGTAGTTATATGTATTGTTGTATATATGTATATGGTGGTTATTTCCAATGTACTGGGGGAGTGGGGTAATTGTTTATAGGATGGTGGTTGACACATGCATTCAGTTTCTCTTCTCCCCGTGCAGAAAACTCTCAATCCCAACTTGGGACCTTTTCCATCATCATACGTCAAGAACCTAAGCCTTCTTTACACCTCCCGAACCCTTTCTTCCCTAAAGTCATTTTCTTTGATGCAATTTTTTTAAGGATCTATCCTATGAGAGAGAGAGAGAGAGATGCCAGACCACCACCATCCTGGCATTTGCAGTAGTCAGGATGGAATATGGGACCTCAAGCATAAAAGTCCATGTTGAGTAATTTCCTGGGATACAGCACATCTATTTTTATGACTGTCTATATATGAAAATAATAGTACTAATATAATGTTATTTATTAACCCCCACATACACAAGTTTAAGCCATAGTTCTCTGTGTTATTCAGCAGTCACTTAAGTCTGAGATTTATTTTCTTCATCTGAAGATATATCCTTGTCTACTTCATATCATTCATATTAGATGATAAATAATAGCAGATGTGTTCTTGATAGGTCTGTGATTTAAACAGACATAAAAACATACTATACAGTAAAAGAATGATATGTCTCTATAATTCTACCTCCCCTTAAACTTGTTAGGTTGATGTGCATATCCAGGTCTAAGCTTTCTAGTAACAAAATGGTTAAATACTGTTTTAATGGTAAAATACATAGTGAAATATCTTTATAACTAATAGCATGTAATTATTCCAAGGTTAAAAGTTTTTTTTCTTTATTGGGGGGATTATTGGTTTACAATTGACAGTCAAATACAGTCATTGGTACAAGTGTAACATTTTTCAGTTTTCCACATAACAATCTAACCCCTCACCAAGGTCCTCCTCTGCCATCCATTCCAGGACCTGAATACCTGCCCTCAGAGTTTTTTAATTTGGTGCAGTAACCAGCTTCAGTCTCAAGTTCTGCTTGGTGTTTCCTTTCTTCTCTTATTTTGAAACTGCTATGAATGGGATTATCCTATTTTTATCTTGTTCTTTCTGAATTATCTCACTTCACATTATTTATTCATCCAGGAGCTTGAATTCAATTTTGATAGCTGAGTAGTATTCCATTGTGTATTATATCACAACTTTCTCAGCCACTCATCTGTTGTTGGATTCCTGGGTTGCTTCCATGTTTTGATTATTACAAATTGTGTTCCTATGAACTTAGGTATACACAGATCTTATTGGATGGGTATGCTTGGTTCCTTAGGATATATCCCCAGGAGAAAAATTACAGGGCTATAGGGTAGGTCCTTTTCTAGCCTTCTGAGAGTTCTTCAGACTGCTCTCCACATAGGTTGAATCAATTTACATTCTCATCAGCATTGCAGGATGGTTCCTTGGTCACCATAACCTCTCCAGGGAGTCGGGCTGTAGCACAGCGGGTTAAGCGCAGGTGGTGCAAAGTGCTAGGACTGGTGTAAGGATCCCGGTTCGAGCCCTGGCTCCCCACCTGCAGGGGAGTCTCTTCACAAGCAGGTCTGCAGGTGTCTGTCTTTCTCTCTCCCATTCTGTCTTCCCCCATCTCTCTCCATTTCTTTCTGTCCTCTCCAACAATGACGACAACAATAATATCTACAACAATGAAAAACAAGGGCAACAAAAGGGAATAAATAAAAAAAAACTTTCCAGCATTTGTTGCTGCAAACTTTTCTGAGGTGCGACATTCTCACAGGAGTGAAGTGAAGTGAACAATTTCGTTGTTGTCTTATTTGCATTTCTCTGACAATGACTTTGAGCATTTTTCCATGTTTATTTGCCTTTTGTATCTTTTCTTTGGTAAATATTCCTCTCATATTCTCTCTCCCTTTTTGGATGGAGTCATTTGCTTTGTTGTTGTTGCTGCTGCTGAGTTTGGTGAGGTCTTTATAGATTTTGGTTTTAGCTTCTTGTCTGATATATAGCATATAAAAATCTTTTCTCATTCTGTAATGGGTATCTTTGCTTGGGTTGTGGTTTCTTTCGCGGTACAGAAGCTGTTTAATTTGATGTAGTCCCATCGTTTATTTTTTATTTAGTTTTCTTTGTAATTGGGGCTGTATCATTAAAGATGACCACGAAATTTAGTTGGAAAAGAGTTCTGCCAATATTTTCCTCTATTTCATAGTTTCTGGTCTAACATCCAAGTCCTTTATCCATTTGGAATTTACTTTTTTTGTCTGGTAAACTATAGTTGTTCTGTTTCATTTTTCTGAATATTTCAACCCAATTTTTCCAACACCATCTATTGAAGAGACTTTCTTTCCCCGTTTAATAGTGTGGGCACCTTTGTCAAAGATTAGATGTCCATAGGTGTAGGGTTTATTTCTGGGATCTCAATTCTATTTCACTGGTCAATGTGTCAATTTTTGTTCCAGTACTAGGCAGTTTTGATGATAATGGCCCTATAATACACACTGGAGTGTGATGCCTCCAGTCCTGTTCTTTCTTCTCAAGACTATTTTGTCAATTCTAAGTATTGTTTTCTGATTCCAGATAGATATTTGTGGTTTTTGTTTTATTCTCCTAAAAAAAAAAATTGGATGGGACCTTGATGGGGATTGCATTAAATTTGTATATGGCTCTGGGTAGAATATTCATGTTGATTATGTGAATAGGTTTTTATCAAACCCATAATTTATTCACAGAGGCAACCTTTTGAAGCAGAAAGAATGGATTGAGACTTTGGAGACCCATTTCTTATATAATTCAGTGTAAGAGACTAATCATTTAAACAATATGGTCCTCTTATCCTTCATAGAAAACTGATTTTGTAGTTTAGTATACAGGGAATAAGGGAGCTCTCACCAAAGTGATATGCCCCACATGTGAGCAAAACCATCAGGTGGTTATCCTTCACTTCTTTACTTACTTCATGGACTTAATTTTTTAAATCATGCTTTACAATATGTGAAGCACCATATGAGAGCTGCATGAACAGCACTGGGGGATCAGAATGCATGGTGGAGTTGTGCTCTGTTATTTCTCACTCCCCCTACCTTCTGAATCTCCCTTTTCCTCTTTCACTACTCTATAGTAAAGAGTGAAAAAATTGATCCATGACCATGGTGTGATGCATGTGCAAGGCCCCATCACCACAGTAAAAATAAAAAAGGAACTTAAGAAAACTTGCACTAGATATTCTATATCTTCTCATAGCATAAAGATAACAAAGTCATATCCTAAGTAGTGGTGACTGGTTCTGTGGTTCGGAACCTTTCTCACCAAGGAGAGTATAAGGAAGTGTCAGCTAGAGATGAACAAAAAACAATTCAGAACAACTGGTAGTGTATACTAATAATAGACTCAGAAATGTCTTGTGGAGCCAACTGGCACCATTTTGAAACTTTTTCTGGGATAGCTCAGCCACCAAGGAATGAGATCAAAGAAAACACACCCCCTAGTGTTTTCCTAGATGAGGCTTCGGAAGGTCAAGGTGACAAGACATTAAAGGGTCATCTAGGTATGAATAAGAAGTTACATATAGCGTTGGGTGATTTATCCAGATTGGATATGGAGAAAACTAAAATAAAAACAGGTGTAAAGGATTAAAGTTATGTTTAAAGCAAAGAGCAAACTCAGTAAGAATAAGAGAAGAAAAAGAGTAGCTCAGTATAGTCACAGAACAGAATTTCCAAACTCAAGATTTTACACTAGGTAATTTTGAGTATATCTGCAACTTAAATATATCTTTACATCTTCATTTGAAGTATCATTGATTATTACATTGAAGACTCATGGTCAAGTGACTTCCCAGAAGTCACTCAATGACTCACTAGTAATGACAGAACTAGACTCTAAATCTTCTGATGAGTATTTTGAAAATTCAGATAAAGTAATAACTGTAAAATGATATCCCCACTAAAAATAATGGCACACAGAGTTACGTGAGTGGAGCTCAATATTATCCACATCATAGTCACAATAAAGTATATAGTATACACATTATTTTATATTTTAAAACTTGTAGTATGGAATGCCTCTAATTTTCTTGCTTCAGCTTCCCCTTAAGGAGAATACAGAGCTAACAAGCTATCTCACTGGAATAATGCTCTTGTTCTTTCATTGACATGACACAGGGTGAAGCTTTATCCCCCACCGCATTGAGAGAAGCTTCTGTGTTACAGTGTATTTCTCTCTGTTTCTCTTTCTGAAAAAGATGGCATGGACCCCATCATCTGGGGCACTATTCAGGGAGTCCTGAGGTTCCCAAACAGACATGATGCGCCTAGACCTCAAATAAATCCCTCTCTATTGTTACTCGTCATCTCTATCAGGAACAACACAACAGGCCCCTTTGTGGGGCACCCATAGGACTTTGCCCTCAACTTGGATCAACAATGGTAGAGAATGTTCCATCCTCTGAAGGGAGGATGGACAACATACTCTATGCTACACCTGACAAAGATGGGTCCTGAAATTGGGGCAGCTTGGAATGCTTCTACTCATGACCACAGAATGTGAGCTCAGATCTAAAGGGATGCAGAGGTCACACAGGCTCCTAAGCTGAATATGGGCCCGAGACTAAATCAAATCGATGGAGTTTACAGTCAACAATATTTATACCCCTTTCCCATATTTTGGAGCTACTCTCTTCCCTGATTCAGCTATCTGTTCCTTTTCCAGCCATGACATTATCTCCCTATACAATAACTTGGGTCCACCTGCATATCTTATTTCAGGCTCAGGGAAAAAAAAAACCTAGTATAGCCACAAGTCCTTTGGAATATAACTAAAATATGCCTACTAGCTATCTACAACATGGAGGACCCCCCCCCCAACACTTCATCTGCAATATTCCAGCCTTTAGGTCCATGATTGGTCAACAGTTTGTTTGACTTTGTATGTTAACTCTCCTTTCAGCCACCAGGCTCCAGATGCCGATCAGATTTCCCTGCACAGACAACACCACTATTGTGTCCTGGAGCCCTGCTTCCCCAGAGCCCCACCCTACTAGGGAAAGAGAGAGACAAGCTGGGAGTATGGATCGACCTATCAACGCCCATGTTCAGCGGGGTAGCAATTACAGAAGCCAGACTTTCCACCTTGTGCATCCCACAATGACCTTGGGTCCATACTCCCAGAAGGTTAAAGAATAGGAAAGCTATCAGGGGATAAGATGGGATACAGAGTTCTGGTGGCGGGAATTGTGTGGAGTTGTACCCCTCTTATCTTATAGTTTTGTCAATATTTCCTTTTTATAAATAATTTTAAAAAGTTGGCCTGGCAGACTGGGAGTATGGACCGACCAGTTAATGCCCATGTTCAGCGGGGAAGCAATTACAGAAGCCAGACCTTCTACCTTCTGCAACCCTCAATGACCCTGGGTCCATACTCCCAGAGGGATAGAGAGTGGGAAAGCTATCAGGGGAGGGGGTGGGATATGGAGATTGGGTGGTGGGAATTGTGTGGAGTTGTAGCCCTCCTACCCTATGGTTTTGTTAATTAATCCTTTCTTAAATAAAAGAAAAAAAAGTTGGCCTGATATGGTGAAGCCCCAATAACAACAACAAGTAAAAGAGACTAAAGGGTCTGGATAGTGCGCCACCCAGTAGAGTGCATTATGCATTTTTATCATAATGGCCAGGGTTCAAGCTGCTTGGACCTCTCCTACAGGAAGGAGTCTTCATGAGTGGTAGAGCAGTGTTACAGATGTTTCTCCTCTCTATCCCCCTCCTCTCTCTCTCCCTGTTTCTTTCTGTCTCTCGCTTTCTAGAAAGTCTAAAAGATTATGCTACTGGATACCATTCCAAATTGCATTGTAAATCTCATCAAGTTATTGCAGAGTGCCAGCGTGCATGCCCAAGATGTTATATAGTAGGTTTCATCATTTTATCTTCCTCCATATTTTTACATTTGAAAATACACTCTTCTTTTAATTATTAGAATGAGCTTTTAAATTATATAAAAATATTTAATTGTTATGTTTAGTATTTGGAGGGTAGTATGTGTTTAAACAAGTAACCAAACAGAAACTGATCATTTCATATCTTAGTGTTAATTTGTCTTTTACCCTTCAAGGTTAAGACATAAATTTAAACAGAGAAAAATAAACTAAATATTTGCACTCAGTAGATTTTTGTTAATAACCTTTGAATTTTATAATAAAATATGTCTTAATTATTTTTAATTTTATTCATTAATTTATTTGATAGGACAGGGAGATAATGAGAGGGGAAGGGGAAATAAGCCAAATTGTGTCCTATGCTTACTTCTGTAAAAAAACAAAAATACGTTTATTCCATTTACTTAACATAGTCTCTTTGACTTGGTTTATACTACAATTACACCATTTAGTAGTTGGGAGGGGAGCAGGAGAGAAAGAGATAGCTGCAGCACTACTCCACCACTAGTGAAGCTTTCCCCCCTGCAGATGGGGGTGTTGGGCTGGAGCTTTGGTCCTTAAGCATTGTAATGTGTGCACTCAACCAGGTGCACCACCACCAGGTCACTTCTTCATTGAATCTTAGGTATATATTGTCATATAATATTGTTTGGGGAAAAACTTATTTTCTTTTTTTTTTTTTTTTTTTTTTTTTGGAAAAACTTATTTTCACGGAATCCTTTGCAAATGACTTTTTTTTATTTAAATGAATCAATCAAGAATGATTATTGGGCTAGGGGAGACAAAATAATTGTTATGCCTAAAATATCTCATGCCTGAGGCTTCAAAGGCACAAATTTAATCTTTTTTCCTTTACAACTAGTGATAGCTGAGCTCTGTCTAAATATATATATAACACATTTATTATCATTAATACTATTAGTCCTTTCTATCAGTGGTCTTCGAGGCCTACATGGGAGTACTTGATTACTGGCACTGTTTAGAATTGCTAGTATGCATAATACTAATTAAAAAAAAACTGGATATGAGTCAGATTCATTAGTGGTTTTAGTCTCTACTGAGAATACACTCGCCTACTGCCTACCACCAGAATGGGTCACTTTCACTGTACATCTCAAGTTGGTATGCTACTGATCCCAAGTTCTCTCTGGAGTGGAAGATTAATTAAAATGGCATTAGGATAAAATATGATGATTCAAGCAGATGTTCATTAGCTGTGGTATACAGGCCAAATTGTGTCCTATGCTTACTTCTGTTAAAAAAAAAAACTTGCTTATTACATTTATTTAACTTATTTTCTATGATTTTTTGTACTATAATGACACTGTTTAGTAGTTGGGAAAAAGAACATACAGTTCACAGCATAAAATATGTGCTGTCAGGACCTTAACAGAAAGTTCCTTGACCCTTGATCTAAATACATAAAGTAAATTTCAAAGCATTAGTTGCTCTGTGAACATGTAAGCTAGACCATTGCTTTGCATTCATATTGTAAGCCACTCAGATGCCTTCAGTAATTATTTCCCTAGACCCAATTTATATTTACCTATCAAATTTTCTCTCCTTTGTAGTCCCTGCTATGTGGATATTTGTTAGCAATGACTGATGTGGAAACAACATATGCAGATTTTATTGCTTCAGGAAGAACAGGTAGAAGAAATGCAATACATGATATCCTGGTATCTTCTGCAAGTGGCAACAGCAATGAATTAGCCTTGAAATTAGCAGGTCTTGATATCAACAAGACAGGTGAGTTTCTTGACACACATCTTTCATATGCTTTTATTAAGTGGAACTAAGATATAAAAAGTCACTATGAAAAGCAGCCTACTAGGAAACTAGGAAGAGGCTAGGAACAAATTTACCCATTCCTTCTAATTTTTACTTTTTGTTTATTTATTTTTATTATTTCATCAGCTCCAAAGTTTCACTACTTTGGGTTGAATTTTTCAGACAGAGACAGAGAGGAGGGATAAGAAATTAACAGCACCAAAACTTTCTTCAGTGCAAGGCCAGGTCCAAACCTGGATCAAGCACATGGCAAAGCAGACTTCTCAATAACTTCTTTTACAGAGTTTCCCACTTGGATGCAGAGACCTTAATCTGCCTTTACTAGTGCAATCAATAAAACAGGTGGCTTTTTGAAATTTCTGGTGCAGAATATTTGATAAAACTGAAGACCCTGCTCTTGAAAATATTGACCATTTCTAACATAACAGAGTTAGATGCTTAGTAAGATTGAGAGGTGAGTCTGATAGATCTTAATTCTAAAAACTTAAAAAGAAAAGAAAAAGGTGGGAGTCGGGCAGTAGCGCAGCGGATTAAGCAAGGACAGGCATAATGATCCTGGTTCGAGCCCCTGGCTCCCCACCTGCAGGGAAGTTGCTTCACAAGCGGTGAAGCAGGTCTGTAGGTGTCTTTCCCCTTCTCTGTCTTCCCCTCCTCTCTCCATTTCTCTGTCCTATCCAGCAACGACATCAATAACAATAATAACTACAACAATTAAAAAAGAGAGAGAAACAAAAGGGAATAAATTTTTTAAAAGTATCGGGACCAAATTTATTTAAAATGGAAGTATTATAAAATGGCTTATTTAAAAAAATGTCTTCCAAAAATTATAATTACTTCTATTCTTAGCCAGAGGATCCAATTTTACCAATGAAAAGGTAAAACAAGTTTGGTAATACAAAATATAGAGAATCCCTTCTTCAGTAGCTTATGCAAGCATGAAGATGAGCTTATTTACCTGGAAAAAAAGCTTGTGCAAAAAAGGACCTTAAAATTAAAAAGATGGGAGGGAGCAGAGGAATAGCGACCTGGATATCCATCTCACACATTCCAGATCCCTGTCCTAGCACTGCTTAATAGGCCATGGCACTGGGTGCAGTGTTGCAGGTATGTCTCTCTTCTCTATTTTATTGATCTGTCTTATCTAATCTATCGATCTGTCTGTATGTCAATCTATACTTGAATGAAAAAGTAGCAAAGGAACAGTGAAATCCTGCATGTGTGAGACCCTGGCTTGTCAAAAAAAAAATATTTAAGGGGTTTATAATGTTGTATTCATGAAAAACACTTGTCAGTCTCTGACTCATCGTTAACTGTTCAGTATTAATTCTCTCATAGTGCTTTAATGGCAAGGTCTTCCAGTAATTGAGAAACTGAATCATGCTATATCTTAAATTAATTACTTGGCAATAATTCTTTAAAATACCAAACAACAGTAGTTCATTCAGAGACTACAGTCTGCAGATCACAGACTGATATTTTAAAATTCAAGTTGAAAATACTTTCACGTCAATCACACTGAGCTATATAGATTCATGTATATTTTACATATTCTTTTTTTCTCTGTTCTTACTGTCAAGGCAGCTCTGCAAAAAGGTTTCGAAAATTATTTCAATTTGGTGGCGTGAGGCAAGCAAATATATTTTTCTGTGAAGTTTGAGAATTTTCTATTTTTTTCACAAGATTTAAGTTTTAGGTGAATATCCTATCTAAATAATGTACATTAATTTCAGCAACCTTACTATCAGGTCTTTTGCATTTGCATTGTGATTTAGCTTCTTTTTGAGTTCACTGACATTCAGAGTCATTTGTTTCAAGAGTTTTCTTAAGAGAAAATTTAAATTATTATAAAACAATTTTATAAATTTATATTCTATAGAAATAAGTGAAATAAATATATTTTATATTAATTATATTTTACTACTTTTAAAATAATGTGAATGTATTTTTGCTTCCAAATATCTTCTTTACTGAATATTTCTACATGTAAATTATAATTCTCTAGAACCTTGAACTTTGTCTTTTTTAAATCACAAATCCTGAACAAGACAAAATAGAAATAGTCCTGATTTTCTTATATGTACAAAGAACTAAGAAATAACTAGTCAGTACAAAAGTCTAAAATATAAAAATGACAAATACATATAGCAAATGAAATACAACTAGCTAAGTCCTTATGAAGGACAGGCTTCCTTTGCAACTCAGGAGAATGTTTCCTTTTAATTTATACTTAAAACTATACTTTAAACTTTCATGTTTACCTTAACTTGTTAACAGCCCTCTATTTAACCCCGACTCTGTGTTTTCAACATTAGGCTACGTCCTGAGAGGTATCCCAGGTACCTAAGACAGTCCAAACCCTAAGGGAGTCAATGTCCTCCTCTTGCATTTTTTGCAATTTTCTTGCTTTTGCCCCAACTTGACTTCATCTCTTTTCCAAGACCTTTGCTCAAGATTCTTGTTTTATGCTCATTTTCACATCTTAGACTCAGGTTATTAGCACATCTTCAGAGGCCATTCATTCATTGTTCTAATAAAGAAAGTAATGTATGAAAATGATAAATAAATAGGACCACTTTAGAACAGGATGTTTTATGGAGAAGAGCTGCTTTTAATTTCCATACAGTGTGGGTTATAGTGAGATGTTCCATGTATGCTTGTTAAGACAATAATAGAGAAATTGCCTTTTAAGATTTCCATCTAAAAAAAAAAAAAAACAGACTACCCTGTTCACCTCTATCCATTTTACATATGATAAAAACTCTTGCAAAAAAATTATAAAGCTTATTGCAATACCCCAAAATGTTGTGTGGACTAATCCGTAACTAACATATGCAAATATTTGAATTAAGGACTGCATGCAACTTGCATTCAGATAAAGTGACCTAATGTAGAGAGAAAGCAGAGAATACTTTCAATGTTCTTCTATGTCACTGGTTGAAATTGCTGTGGAGGGTGCATTTATGAAGGTGACTTTACTAGAAATGCAAATGTGTTTTGTAAGAACTGGTCAGCTCAGCAGGTTAAGCACACGTGGCGTGAAGTGCAAGGACTGGTGTAAGGATCCTGGTTCGAGCCCCTGGCTCCCCACCTACTGGGGGGTCACTTCATAAGTGGTGAAGCAGGTCTGCAGGTGTTTTTCTCTCCCCTTCTCTGTCTTCCCCTCCTCTCTTGATTTCTCCCTGTCCTATCCAACAACAACATCATCAATGGCAATAACAACAACAACAGGGGCAACAAGATGGGGAGAAAATGGCCTCTAGGAGCAGTGGATTCGTAGCTGAGCCCAGGCAATAACCCTGGAGGCAAAAAAAAAAAAAAAAGGAACTGATCAAAGGACGGGCCTGGGCATTGGCCCACTGGGATAAGCACACATAAGAGCACATAGTACAAAGCACAAGGATCCTGGTTTGAGCCCCCACTCTCCAACTATGGGGGTGGGGGGCGGTTGCTTCATAAGATCCCCCCCAAAAATGGCTACAGGAGCAGTGGATTCGTAGTGCAACCACCAAGCCCCAGAGATAACCCTGGAAACAAAAAAGAACTAGTCAAAGGTCATTATAACTGAGAGATAACTGGCCAGCTGACATAAAGTCCTTTCTGATTTCACTAATGCTTTCTTCTTTACAGTAATTAAACCCTTAAAATACCAGTAATGCTTTCACCAAAGGCTATTAATAATGTCTTGAAATAAAACATACAAGCATAAAAAGTAAACTTACTCCTCACTTCTGATTTTTGCCCAAAGGCAGTTCTACAACCTGTGGAACTATATTTCAGTGTCATTACCTGGGCATGAGATTTTTGTATTTGTCAAAAGTAAAGATGGCTAATACCACTGATATTTTTATTTATTTATTTATTTATTTATTTATTTATTTATTGAGCCATGCTGTCCAGTATCAGAATTAGACCTTAAAATCTTGATGGGTAATGCATAACCAAGAAAATATACCTATCAGACACTCTTGAGTACTTCTGAATGTCCAACATGATAAAGTGAGAGTACATTTAAACAATGCTTTTTTATTTTTATTTTTGCCTTCATGCCTTACAGAAGGAGAAGAAGATGCACAAAGAAATTCAACAGAACAAAGTGGGGAAGCCCAGGGAGAAGCAGCAAAATCTGAAAGCTAACACTCCACTGTGACCTTCCTGAATATCTGACAATGTCTCAAATCTCCAGGCCCTGCTGGAATGAGTTTGCTTTCAAGAATGAAGAGAGGAAAAAGAAAATGGCTGTGCTGCATTGCAGGAACCTGCTCACTATCATGTTAAAAATGGGGGCAGAGGCTGTGTCTGCAGACAGATTTTTCTCTACCTCTGTCATTAGTAATGGTTGAAATCATGTGGCTTGTGTTTGGAAGTCATGTTTGTATGGATCCTTTCACTTGACCATATGATGAAATGCTTTTAGAGAGTAGCTCGATCTAGATGATGATTCTTCCTGTAGCAACTGGCCCCTCACAATGTCAGAGGATTTAATTGTGTCTAATTGCAAAGGGTTGGTTGAACCCCAGAGTTTAAATATCTCTGGCCTAAGCATTCGCCCAGTAAAAGCACCATACAGAAAGCACTGTTTTTAGCATTATGTATCCGTGTGTTCTTGCTGTGTTACACTGTTTTGTATTGTACAATATAGATGCTCAGCACTGCCCCCTTCTTTGCTTACGAAAACAAAAATGATGTATGTTACTGTGAATTTTTATACCACTCGTTTTTAAAGGGCTGCATTTTTTCTTCTCTATACTGTGGTGGTGTACACAGGATAAAATTACACTTTTTCTTTAAACTTAATCTTTTCCCCCCTTGATAATTTTATTTCAATGGATTCATCAAGAATCCTTTTCTTTACTATACAAGCATTTGAAAATATCCACTAATGTGAATATTACCTGAATTGACAGGTATTACAGGTTTCTTGCCTGTACAAGAGAATTCATTCTACAAATTTTCCTATTCCCAAGTGGACAACTTTTCATAACTAACATTTTTATTTTTAATCATGAAAATTTAGGAGAATTAGGGAGAGGGATGTCAAAACAGTACTAACAACTAGAAATATTTTGTTCAAATGGGGTCAAATTTCTCACTATGTTATATGCTACTGTTTAAATTTGGAGAACAGTTTTTCCCATGGAATTACAAAAGAAGGAAAAAATAGTTTTGCCATCATGTGGACACCAATCACAAAGTGAAGCCCTTGCATTGTGTCTTTCATGTATTTTTCAGTCCTATCAGATCCAAAATGTTATTATGCACTTTTTAATGTTTGTAAACTAATAACTAGTGTGAACTGCATTCTGAGACAATAATAATTATCATTAGAAGCTAGCAATATCTTCAGTAACACTGGTGATGGTCACTGCTGTGTTTTGACATCATGAATTTTTATGGAACATTTCTGTGAGCTGTGTAATTCTTCT
Organism: Erinaceus europaeus; assembly: GCF_950295315.1. NCBI lineage: Eukaryota > Metazoa > Chordata > Mammalia > Eulipotyphla > Erinaceidae > Erinaceus > Erinaceus europaeus. Next base: position 175,480,700 of record NC_080162.1, on the reverse strand, counting down.
GGTCAGTATTATGAAATCATTTATCTATGGAAATAAATAAGGAACCAGTAATAGGCTAGCAGCTCATGAATGACTGGACAAGGAGTAATTCTGGCAGTAGGAAAGCCTTTATACTGAAAAGACTTCAATTACTGCACTTTAGGTCTTAGCATAGTCCCATGGGGTTGATAGGTTTTGCAGCTTCTTAAGAGGTAATCTATATGGACACACCAGGAGCTCAGCCCTCTGTAGTTACATAGTGGATAAAAGGTAAGTCTGCCCTCATCACCCTTTATAGAACCTTTCAAATGATTGGGATAAGGACATGGTTGTTGTTTAGTCCTCCATTAGTTATTACTTAATGATATTGTTCACAGTGTGAGTCTTGGAGAGAACTGAAAGAGATACAACTGAATTTTAGAGCACTTCCACATATCTAGCCTATCAGAGTCCAAAATGTCCACTTAAAATTCAAGTAAATTCACCTGTCAATGGACTTATGTTAGGGGCAAAGGGTTTCTGGGGAAATTTTAGATAATCTCTGATGGTTCTCCTAGAAATCTAACCCTGTAGTGACATTTTTAAAGTCCGCCTTTACTATCCTCATAGTTTTCTTGTGAATTTGAAGTTCTCTTCACCTTAAAAGTTGCAGAATTTCATGTGGTTTTGTAAAATTTGGACTAGTGCTGAGTATGTGTGGAGGGTTTATATTCCTGTGTGATATATTATTAATGCATGTGGTGTCATGCTTGTCTGTGAATATTTAATAGTGCTAAACTGCAAAGTCATATGGAGCATTGGAATTGTTTGACCTCTTACTGCTGCTTTTTCTTTTTCTGTTATATTTGAAACCCAGAGTCTTTCTTAAGCAGGAAGATAAAACCCTACAAAATGTCCACATTCTAAAAATGTTGCTTAACATTGTCCCTGGAGTGTGATACCTTTTATTTGCAAATCAGTAATACACATGGAGTTGAATAGAAAACTAAGACATTCATTTCTATAATATACAGTGAATGTCTATTAAACAATTAAATTTATACTAATCACTTTGCAGCACACATTCTACTTAATCCTCAAACAATTACACTTAAGAGGAAGCATTCTCCAATTTTACTTACTAGAAAATTATGGCTCACTAAAGCCTAACTTCTGTGTGCTTGGGAAACTAATAAGCTGTGAAATTAAAATATGGCTTCTGCTTTTCTCTGAGGAGTTTGCCACTGCACATGCCATAAAATTAAAGCCGAATGCAGAGTGTGTTTATCCTTAAGGAATTTTTAGAGATGGATTATTTCAGTTTCTTTATTTTATAGAAGTAAACATTCCCAGCAAAGGAAATTGCCTTTCCCAAGATTACCTAAGTGGGTAATGACACAGGTATGATTAGACCACAAAAAGTGTAAATTAATGAGTGAAAGAAAGAGAAAAACAAATGGAGAGAGTATGAAAGAAAAATTAATTTTTGGTGTGTCGTGCTTCCCAGAAGAGCTTTTCTGGCATGTCCTATATAAAATTAGCATTATCTTTCTTTGTCTTGCATTTTTATACCCCATACCGCTCATTTTGTAACTAACTAAAAAAATGAAATTTTCAGGTTTCAATTCAAATTGCAACAAGAGTGAACTTGTCAACTTTTCCTTTTATCAACTATACGTATCCTATGGCATTGTATTATCATCATAAATGATGAATAATGTTTTTCAGTAGGTAATATACAGCCTACAATTTTTAGCCAAAGGTGCACACTGTTAATGCCCTACAATTGAGTCTTAATCAGACACAGTGGGAATGTACCATTTCAGTGATGAATGATACTACTATTTTGCTTCAGTGAAGAAATAAGGGTAAAAAAAAAAAACCATTATAAGCACCAGATAGGAGAGCTTCTGAGTGAAGCCTGTAGTAATGGGCAAACATGTATAGTCATCAACTGAAAACAGAAAAGGCTTTATGGTTTCTGTTGTCTTAATTGGTTCTAAAATGTTCTTTAAAAGAGTGGCAGCCTCTGAAGTCATTTGTGAGCTTGTATGACTTTTGTATTTAGCAATGTTGCATGCTCACATAATTGATATTAAAAGCAACACACTTTTCTGAAATGTGCACAGTCTATTAAGAGTATTTCTTTGACACTCACCATGAACACAAGAAAGTGCTGTGGGTGAAAATGGAGAAAGTATAAGCCTCAGTCATCTTGTGATATATAGCCAGTGCTGCAACCTCACTTTTTCCCTGTCTTCTACTTCATTAATTTTCACATTTATTTGACTCTCACAGCTTATACTTCTGCGACTTTATCATTTGCCTAAGTCAACTCTAAACTTATAAACCCCGTTACCATTCTTTTGGTTCTTACTCGCTCATCTTCAGGGCAGTGATTTTGTCTTTTAATCATAAAATGGGATTTATCAGAATCTTCTGAATGTTTCTCCACCATCCCTTTCCACTTGTTATATGAGTAGTAGATACACACACACACACACACACACACACACACACACACACACACACACACACCTTTTCTCCTCCCTTTGCAAGTTTATTGTTTTCTGCTCATCCTAAGTCACAGATTGAGAACCACTAATAAAGTACAAGGTTTCCTGAAGCACCTACTCTGTTCACCTCACCAAAGAACTCTTGGTAATATGCTGTGTTTTAAAAGCTTTAAAAATGAGTACTCACAGATAACTAGGATTTTACTATATTAGGAATAACATCTTAGGTGAACAAATGTACTGTAAACTATTAGCACTTCCTCCACCCAGTAAAGTGATTAAAAAAACATCTTGGCCTGGAGTCCGGCAGTAGCACAGCATGTTAAGTGGAGGTGGCACAAAGTTCAGGGACCCTTCATAAGGATTTCGGTTCAAGCCCCAGGCTCCCCACCTGCAGGAGGAGTTGCTTCACAGGAGGTGAAGCAGTTCTGTAGGTGTCTTTCTCTCCCCCTCTCTATCTTCCCCATCTCTCTCCATTTCTCTCTGTCCTATCTAACAATGAGGACATCAACAACAATAACTACAACAATAAAACAACAAGGGCAACAAAAGTAAATTATATATATATATATATATATATAGCCATCTTGGCAGGTAGAAGAGAAAAGGGAGAGTTTAACTTCTTTTATCTTGGTGTTGCTCTCTTTATGTTATTGTTTATGCTTATTGTTATCCTCATTAACCATGTACAGGCAGTAAAGGCCCAGCAGAGACTACTGGGGATCTCAGAGGTAAACTTTATTTATTTGTTTATTTATTTATTTATTTATTTATTTTGCCTCCTGGGTTAACTCTGGAGCGGGCGTTTGTTTTTAGATTTTTTTTCTTTTTCTTTTCTTTTCTTTCTTTTTTTTTTTAATAGGAGAGAGAGAAACTGAGAGAGGAGGGGAAGAGACTTGAACCAGGATCTTTGTGCGGTTCCCTGCGCTTCATCTTATTTGTGCTTAGCCTGGTGCACCACCACCAGTTCCCAGAAGTAAATTGTTCAACCTGAATCAAAGTGAGGCTTCAAGCCAGAGAAGCAAAAGGGAATGTCAGTCATTAAGTTTATCTTACCAATATTACAATGATAAAAGACTACACGGGGCTTGGGGCAGGGAGAGAATGCTAGCCATTCAAGTACAAGTACAAGTCTGAATTAACCTTCGGTGTCCATTGCATATTTTTTGCCTCTCTCTAGCCCAGTATGTGGTGGTTGGTCATTCTGACCACCTCCTGTTATAAAGACAAAACTAACAATCAGACTACCACCCATTAATTTTCTAATTTGCACCACATCTATTTTCTAACCATATCAACACGGATATTTCCTCAGAAACACTCCTATCAGTCTGGCACCTGCTGTTAATCTTTCATTGTAGGGCTCTTGATTTTTCATGCTTGTTGTCTGCCCCTTCCGCCCAATCAAAATCAAACAAACTATCTCCCTTCCTCTTTGACTTGTCCTTGGAATAAGTGTAAAAACTTCATGGCAATGCCCATGACTACTTGTAACTTTGACTCAGATGTAAGTGTTGTTTGGCTTTTTATGCCCATAGAGTAAAATGAAGTACAATACAGTTTACTAAAATGTATTTCTTCATCAGCAATTTCAGAGCATTTTCTTTCTGACTTCATCAAGAAACGCTTATGTTTTTATTCTCACTGACTCTATTCTTCCCAATATAGGTGGTCAGATTCTCAAGTTCACCTTTTTTCCTTCACTACTTATAATTGTTAAGTAGTAATTTATATTCCCTGATTTCATTCTTTTCCTCCTTATCTTACACTATTTTGCAATTATATATTTGACTTGCAATTAAAAGTCCTATTTGTCAGTGGCATCTTTATTAGCTCTTGCATTCTCAGTAATCATCACAGATATCATGGCCAATGTGGACATTAAATATATTATCTAAGAACTCAAGCTCTAAATTTGTTTCATAATTTTAATTATTATAAATGGAGCACAGTATATATGCATAGTAAAGACTTTTGAAGAGTGGAATCATCTATATTAGAAGAAAAGTCAGTTTTCTCCGCCAGGTTCACACCTTCCACCATGGATGGTGCTTATATTTGACAGCAGTCTCCCCATGTTGTTAGTTCACTGTATCCTTGATTCTACGGTTCTTCTTTATAGAGGTGGTTGACCCACTTACAGATTCTAAAGTGGATATCCAGAGACCTGCAAAATTGTCTTCTTATGTTTCAGTTCTGTGTACCATTGTGCTCAGTGACTCGTAGTAATGTTATTTCTTTCAATAGTAGTTACATAAATGCAAAAACAATACAATTCTCTGTATTCAGCTCCACTTTTATTTTCTGAATGAAATATAAACAAATACACTAAATATCAATTGTCAGATAAAGTTAATAGTGTAGGTTTGTTTTATTTGCCTGTCATTTAATCTTATTTGCCATGGAATGTTTCTAGATGCTTTTTTGCCTTCATTTTCTTTTTCTCTAAGAATTCATATCGATTTATCTTTTATTCCTTTCTCTCTAACAACTTCTCACACTCCTTTGACTAGTTCTGATAACTCACATATCCATGATCTAGTGATCAACTGCTAAGAAAGCAAGAAGTACAGAACAGCTAATTTCTTAGGGTAGGACTTGAAAATTTGAATTCAGTCTGTAAAGATAAGTGGAGCATACTTTGACAAAATCAGTGAGAAACTGCCAACAAGCATCAAAATGAGCTTTTTAGGAACAAAACAAACAAACAAACAAAAAAAAACAGTGAACAAAGCAAAAAGTCTTATAAAACCAACAGAGGCTAACTTTAAAAATTGTATGCCAAAAAGTTTTATTTTACTAAATTTAAGACCTTTTTAAATTAGAAGAGCAAAACAATTGAATTTATGTATTAAAAAGACATGATCCTGCCTGGTAAAATACTGGGTTGTCAAAAAATTCATGACTTATTTTTCCATGTTTTTTGTATGCAAAAGTGTTTCAGGGCTTTTCCCACAACCCAATAGCTTCTGTTATCCTTTACTGGTGTGTTCTATTTATGCTACAATGCATTCCTAGTTTTTAAAGGCAGCAAACTTCTCTGCTGACAGTGTGCATTGCAAGTATAAAACAAAAAGATATTTTTAAATGACAGCATAAGAAGAGGGTAGGAGACTTACCTTTTCTCAGAGAAGTAATTATCAAGTTCTGAATGTGTATTGGATGATTGACCTCAATTTCTCACAATTACTCTGAGATAACACTACACTTATCTCATTAAAAATCTCCAACCTAAAGTTTAGAGAATCGAGTGGCTTTTCCAAAGTCATGCATGTTTTTGCAAAATCAGAACTGAAAGCTATGTCCATTTGTTTTCTGTATGCCCATACTTTTACAACTACTGCCCAATAAAACAGTACAATTAGCCTAGTATATGCTTTTACAGGTTTTAATAGTCATATTTAAATAAATAAAAATAAAATACACTAATAATATGCCTTAAAACTGCCAGTTAATAGGTAATAAATATAAAAATTAATTAAATATTTCAAGAGAGGGAATTAGTTCTTCAAAATTCAGTTGTTTTGTCACATATATATAAACACACCACATAGAAATTCATAGTATATTTAAGTGAGCTGTCTGATACACTGTACACCAGAAAACCATACATACTTTATTCTTCTTTGCAAGACAAAGATTAAACAGACACAAAACTCATTTGGGGAGTGTGAGGATACAAAGTGTGAGTATATGTGCATAGTAATTTCTTTATGATTCTTTACTCTGCCTGTCAGAATCACATGGAAAATACTGAAGACATATGTTTAAAATTGCATATAACTTACTGATAACCAGGCACATCTCTACCGATTTTGATGAAAATAAATTTAAGAGTGAACCTTAGGTGCTGGAGAGATAACTCATCGGGAAAAGTGTCTGCTTTACCATCCATCCATCCATCCATCCATCCATCAAAAGCAGTGCAGAAAGCTTTGGTGTTGTATATTTGTTTGTTTGTTTGTTTTCCTATTCCTCTGTCTTCTGTCTCTGTTTCTCTCTGTCTGAAGCAGGCAACCTGGAACAGTGAAGCCCTGGTGACAATAAAAATTTTGGGGAGGTCCGGCGGCAGCCAACAGGTTAATTGCAAATGAAGCAAAACTCAAGACCAGCGTAAGGATCTGGGTAAGAGCCCCCGGCTTCCCACCTCCAGGAGGGTCACTTCACATGCAGTGAAGCAGGCCTGCAGGTGTCTTTCTCTCCCCCCATCTCCATTTCTGTCTCCCCCTTCTCTCTCTCCATTTCTCTCTATCCTATCCAACAACAATGATAATAATAACCACCACAACGATAAAACAGCAAGAGTAACAAAAGGGAAAAAAAATTGTGCACAAGTATATGTCTTGGCGATTTTCATACAATTAACACACTTAGGCACTGAGCATCTAGATCAAGAATCCAGACATTTTAACACCCTAGAGCCCCCCCCCCACACACACACACACACACTCATCAGATTACATTTTAGTCACCAATTCCAACACAGGACTACATACCCAAAGACCGGTAAAAAGTGATGGGCCTAGACCTCGAATAAATCTCTCTTTCCATTGTTACGGGTCATCTATATCAGGAACAACAAAACAGACCCTTTGTGGTCCTATGGGGATAGGACCTTGCCCTCAACTTGGATCAACAATGGGTAGAGAATGTTCCATCCTCCAAAGGGAGGTGAGACAACTTACTCTATTGCTACACCTGAGGAAGATGGGTCCTGATATTGGGGCAGCTTGGAATGTTCCTACTCATGACCACAGAATGAGAGGTCAGATCTACAGGGATGCAGAGGTTACATAGGCTCCTAAGCTGAATATGGGCCCCAGATAACATCAATATTAATACACCTTTCCCATATTTGGGAGCTACTCTCTTCTCAGATCCAGCTTTCTGGTCCTCTCCCCAGAAAATAACTAGGATCCACCTGCATATCAGATTTCAGGCTCAGGGGTAAAAACAAACAACAACAAAACAAACAAAAACTAGTATAGCCACAGGCCTTTTGGAATATAACTAAAATAGGCCTACTAGCTATCTATAGAACGGAGACACACACACACCCCCAACTCTTCATCTGCACTATTCCAGCCTTTAGGTTCATGATTAGTCAACAACTTATTTGACTTTATATGTTAACTCTCTTTTCAGTCACCAGGTTCCAGATGCTACCATGATGCCAACCAGACTTCCCTGGACAGACAACACCAATGTGTCCTGGAGCTCCGCTTCCCCAGAGACACACCCTACTAGGGAAAGAGAGAGGCAGGCTGGAATATGGATCGACCTGTCAATGCCCATGTTCAGCGGGGAAGCAATTACAGAAGCCAGACGTTCCACCTTCTGCATCCCACAATGACCCTGGGTCCATACTCCCAGAGAGTTAAAGAATAGGAAAGCTATCAGGGGAGGGGATGGGATACAGAGTTCTGGTGGTGGGAATTGTGTGAAGTCGTACCCCTCTTATCCTATGGTTTAGTCAGTATTTCCTTTTTAATAATAAATAAATAATAATAATGTAAATTCCCATCTGTTCTTACAGGGCTGGCCCTGACACTCAGCCCTGAACTGCCTCCTAACACATCAGTTTGTAGTGTAGTTTGCTCTTCTGCAAGATTCCTTTCTTAGCTCTCTAAGGTCAACTTTTAACTCCAAAATAATAAATTACATGTCAATCTGTCTTCTGAAGGTTCTCTACTTGAGAAAATAAATCCTTTAAACCACTATTTCCCCAGTCCATGAAAATTCAATCTCCATTCAGCCCTGCTTCACTGGATCCATATTCCTTTATCCCTTCTTAAATGCATAATTCTCTCATCCTTTCTTGAACTACCTACCTGTTTTTCCACCTGAGTTTCACACCCACCTCTTTATAAACAGATCAAATGGCTAACAACAATGTGAAGCCAATAACACAGATTTTAATTTCCTGCTGATCAGCCTTTCCCAGGTTTATGCCCTGTTCCACAGTTCTTAATCTCCCACTCTTTTAGCCCAAACTTACTCATTACTGAGTAGAAAACTATTCTTAAAACCCAATTCTTTGGGACCAGGCAGTGGTGCACCTGGCTAAGCACTCACATTACAATGCACAAGGACCCAGGTTCAAGCCCCTGGTCCCCACCTGCAGGGGGAAAGCTCCACAAGCGGTGAAGCAGGGCTGCAGGTGTCTCTTTGTCTTTCTCCCTCTCTATCTCCCCCTCCTCTCTCCATTTCTCTCTGTCTCTATCCAATAATAAATAAATAAATATATTTTTAAAATTCAGCTCTTTAGAAACAGCATAGTTCTTTCTATTGGTCAGTTCCCTTCCAAAACAAGTGATTTTTAAATATATGTTTAAAGAAAAGTTAAAATTAATGTCTTTAGCAAGTGTTCCTTCCTAGACTTAATCAAGGGAAAAAAGTATTAATACATCTCCTAACTCAATCAAATATGAGTGACTATAAAAGTGGCTTGGATCCATGTGTCTCATGCTATAATGGAGCTTCACGAAGAACAAATTCTTAGTGTATAAATAACCCACAGTGTTCAGCTTAGCATGTGGTGAATAGAATTACAATAGCTCCAAAGTGTCATTTTCACCCCCCTTGCTCTCAGAACAGTGCTTTATTGTACTCCCTGGAAATACAAGAATATTTTGAATGACTCTAACTTTGCAAACACAGCATTTGCAGTTAGAAAAAAGGAAAGTCTGACCATCTGTTCTCTCCCTTCATGGTTCAATCTGCCGTTATCCTAATACAGCTGTCTTACTCCTTGACTCCATCCTATTCAGTCCACCTATCTCTTCCATCAGTTTCCTGCTTAAGCTCCATCAATTGCATTATGTCTCTGCCTTCTCCTCCTACTCATTATCACCATCGTCTTCCGTTTTACTGCTTCATGATTTTATTTATAAAAAAAATAACCAACTAATTCCATTACAGTGTCCGTCTACCCAACACCGGATTTCTACCTCAAATTCTGTTTAGTGCCCATTGCACTTTGCTTAGTCACTACCTAACTTAATGGGGTGTGTGTGGGGGGGGATAAAAGGAAAGACACTTCATATTCAGATTCCTTTTTTTTTTCCCCTCCAGGGTTATTGCTGGGCTCGGTCCCTGCACCATGAATCCACCGCTCCTGGAGGCCATTTCCCCCCCCCCCTTTTGTTGCCCTTGTTGTTGTAGCCTCGTTGTGGTTATTATTATTGCCATTGTTGATGCTGTTCGTTGTTGGATAGGACAGAGAGAAATGGAGAGAGGAGGGGAAGACAGAGATGGGGAGAGAAAGACACCTGCGAGACCTGCTTCACCGCCTGTGAAGCGACTTCCCTGCAGGTGGGGAGCCCGGGGCTCTAACCGGGATCCTTACCGGATCCCTGCGCTTTGCGCCACATGCGCTCAACCCGCTGCGCCACCGCCCGACCCCATGTATTCAAATTTCTAAAAATCAATATAAACTTTGCTAGAAGTGGAAATTATCTGTAGATATTGAAGAGAAGTGCATAAAAGAGAGGCAAGTGGAGGAAGACACATAAGTGTTGTGTATAAAAGTAAAATGGTACTAAAATTCTCATTTCTCAGCCAGAATAAAGAGGCTATATTTACAAACCTATTTACTCAAACTGAATAGCTGACTCTAAAATTATTAATAACACCTTTAAAATAAAAATCAAATGCTGGCAGCAAGTTGATGGATCACCTGGTTGAGTGCACATGTTACAATGTGCAAGGACCCAGATTCAAGCCCCCCAGTTCCCATCTGCAAGAGGAAAGAAAGCATCATAAATGAAGCAGTGTTGCAGGTCTCTGTCTCTCTTTCTCTGTGTCTCTCTCCTCCACTCTTATTTCCTCAATTTCTCTGTCTTATTTAATAAAGTTTCAAGTACTTATTAATTTATTTTAATTATCCTTATCTATTTGATAGAAACAGTCAAAAATTGAGAGGAAGGGGGAGACAAAGAGGGAGAGATAGAGAGACACTTGTAGCACTATTTCACCTCTCCTGAAACTTTTTTCCTACAGGTGGAGGAGACTGGGGGCTTGAACCTGGGTCCTTGTGTGCTCAACTAGGTTTGCCCCAAGTTTAAACATATTTAAATTAAATTAAATTAAATACCATATAATAAGTATTCTAGTTAAGCAAATATTTACTTTAGTCTCTGATTAAACATTTCTGTATTTCTGTATGTCACAATTCCCATTCTAATATGAAAAACAATAGCAATAATTAAACCTGATTTTATATATCTCAAGTGAAAAAAATAAAGCTTGCTATCTCGATTGTAACTGCATTTCTGTATATACTGGTAGATAAATACAGAATAATGTGGCCTCCTAGTGGCCACATACAGATCTAAAAAAATATGCTATGTCTCCTAAAACACAAATAAATTTTATGATTTGTATTTAGAAAGCTGTTCACTTTGAAAAACAATGGTAGAGGGGATTGGTTTCAAAAAAGGAAAAAAGTCAGCAATGACAGCCAACATGAGAGTCTTCCAAGGACACTGGAACATAAGTTCCTTTTCACTCAGTTGACTTGTAAATCAGTCTAAATATATTCACAGAAACTCCAGATTCCTCAGGAAAATCTAATTGTAAAACGCTAAAATATTTGCTTGCCTACCATTTCTAGTATGTTTATTACAAGTGTTTTCCCTTAAGCCTCAAATACCTAAGGTTGCAGTTCAAATTGGCATTGTTATCTTTAGCCAAAGGGGAAAATCTTCACATACACTGTCCTGACACAAACTTTTGGGAATTTATCAGATATTGCCAAAGAAATGGTTGTTTTCTTTTGGTTAAATGCCTTTATGTGGCAAGAGAATAAAACATTTTGGGAAATATCACACATGCCTTGACACGAACATAACACTGTTTACTAAATTATGTTCAGACAGCTTTGGCAAGATAGCTCACCTAGGAGAAGCCTGTTTGGCTACAGAAGCAATCCAGATAATGCCCCAACTGTACTGACAGGAAGTTTCCATACTATGATATTTTTCCCTCTCTCCTGTCTCTCTTTTTCTCACTATCTGAAGAAGTCACCTCAGGACGGTGAAACCCCAATGAAGACAAATAAGAAAACATATGATTAACCAGAATGAGTTCATTCTTGAAGTGGTGACTCAATTAGAAATAATAGTAAATCTTACATATCATATCAGTATTAAACATATATACTTATAGGAATTACAGTACAGAATAAATGTTGAATAAAAGAAACACATTTCAACAGTTTTCATACTAAGATTAGTTTATAAAAATCTGTAATTCTGAAATTGTTCAGTGAGCCAAATGAAGACTAGGTTAGCATTATATGATGGTTTAGTTGGGAAAATGATATAGGAACTATATATGACTTATTCCACAAATCTCATAATGTATCTTTGATATATACTAATCAGAAGATGGAAAATAATGGCTATTGTTTTAATATTAAAGATATCACAGTAAAGAAGGAAAATAAACAGAAATTATTGAATATGACATCAGCATGTAATGTATCTTGCCAAATTCTGTCAGGATTTTTAGTTTTTTCTCTTTCAATATTATTTCCGAAAAACAGTTTTCCATCAGGATTATTGCTTAGGCTCTGACAACTCCACCACTTATAGAAGAGTTTTGTTGTTGTTGTTGTTTCTCTGTTTTTACACAGAGAGAAAGAGGAAGTGAGAGGGAGAGAGAAAATGAGGCTTGAACATGGATCCTTGCACATGGTAATGCATACTTTATACAAGTGGCACCACTGCTTGTTTAAATTTTTTTGGTTATTATCACTTATTTATTTATTTATTTATTTATCAGAAACCAAGAGGAAAGGAGGTAATAAAGAGATAGACAGAAAAAGAGACATCTGCAACACTGCTTTACCACTTGCAAAGCTTTCTTCCTGCAGGTGAAACCTGGGGCTGAAACTCAAGTCCTTAGGCATGAATGATGATACAACAATGGAAAGAACTTTTTTTTTTCCCAGTGCAGTTTCCAAAGAGCCATAGCACTGTAATCTCCATAATAGCCATCATTAGTGACTACCACACAGATAGTTACTATCAGTCCCAACACGTATTCTGAATCAAATGGGTTTCATGTTATATATGCAAGTCTTTGCCAAGTAGAAAATTTGCAATACTTAACCAAGACCCTGTATGTAGCTGAACATTATTTTAACAATTATTTTATCAGAAGGAAAAAAAACACACACAATGAAATTGTGATCTCTAGCACTAAAATGTGGTACTAATCAATTAAATTGGAGAAGCAAACTCTGAAAGGAATAAAACTCTGGAGCTATTTCAATTCATTTAATTTTACACATATTTTATTTAGAATGACAGTGGGCAATTTATATGAAACAATGTTCTACTAGCCATCAAATACCCAAATGCCTAAGCTTCTGTAACATACCATCCATGTAGCTATTATAACTTCTCTCATAACTTTAAAAGCTAGACAGATGTCAAGGGTTTTTTTTATTATTATCTTTATTTATTGGATAGAGACAGTCAGAAATTGAGAGGGAAGGGAGGGATAGAAAGGGTGAGAGACAGAGAGACACCTGCAGCACTGGTTCACCACTTGTGAAGCTTTCCCCCTGCAGGTGGGGACTGGGGGCTTGAACCTAGGTCCTTGTGCATTGTAACATGCGCCCTCAACCAGGTGCGCCACCACCTGGCCCCTGGATGTTAAGTTTTAAATAGCATACTTTTGATGAGGACTCGAGAAGCATGGAGTAGCAGCTGCCTCACATAACTCCCAGGACCAACTAGTAAAAGCAACAAAACAATCACCTGAAAACTCAACAAATTACAACTGGGGTTTATTAAACTAGCAATTAGGAGAAAATCTGACAGAGAATAAATCTAGGTGGGCTGCTAGGACCCTGACAGTTGGCTAGGGAAATAAATCCTGCTTGTTCTGTGAGCACTCAGAAGAGAACAATTCTACCATGCTGTTACCACCCCTGCCTCCCAACCCCTGCTGCAAATAAAGCAAGGAGACCCGTATTGACATCACAGGAACTAAAACAACCTGCCTGGCGACAATATGATAGAACCTCACCTGCTCCCCCCCTTACACACATACACAAAATAGAAAAAACAGTACTAATATAAAACAAAACAAAAGAAAATTAAGGAATGAAACAAATGTTGTTTTTTATTGCTTTCTGTTTGCTTGCTTACTAAATTCATGCTAATGTAGATCTATTCAGGCAAAAAAAAAAGTCCTATTACTTGACTTTTGAGCATTTGGTTAAGTATGAAGTAATTGATCTTTATCTGCTTCTCACAGAAGGTATACATTGCTATTTCACAGACAGGAACACAAAAATAGAACATACAAAATTGTTATTTGGCTCAAAACATAATAATAAATAGCCAAAACAGGGTTCAAGCTTTTCTCTTAATTGTTGCAGGAGCGCCTATCAGAAAATATAAAGATGCAAGAGTAACAATACTGTGAGATACATAATTAAATCCACAGTTTTAACTTTATTTTCAATACCTAAAATTTTATTTTAACCACATTTTATGTCTTAATCAGAAATGTATGAAATGTAAGAATTCAATATACATGTGTAAAGTGATAATGTAAATTATTCATTCATTTGAGACTGTAAAAATAGCCAAGATTTGTAAAAAGAAATTAAACAAACAAGCAAAAAACCCCAACTCTGACTAGATTATTAGAATGTAAACTTAAATCAGCTGTTCTGGCAGCTTTGCACTTGTGTGACCCAGCTTCAAGTGCACCCACCCCTACTACATTCAAAGAAGTTTCAGTGCTGTGGTTCCCCTCCTTCCCATCTCTCTGTTACTATCTGAAAAAGTCAGTGGAGTCCCGGAGATGGCCAAAAAATAAGCTCAACTAAAATGCCCTCACTACTTTTCTACAGTGATTTGCTGCCATGTTAGTTTATGATGTAAATATGATATAATCAAAAGGCCAGTAACTGTGGTCATTTTATACACACACACACACACACACACACACACACACACACACACACACACACATATATACATGTGTGAAAATATTTATTTGTATTAAGATATCATCTTGTATACTTATATATGTGAACATGTATTTTCTGTGTTATTCTCTCTCAACCTAGTGTAATTTGTCCTAGTTAATTCCTAAAGAGAGACCACTAGGGGGTGACCAAACATCATTTCTTTTTCTTCTATTTCTCCGATTACTAGTGATACTTAGACAATGCTAATATTGTGTTAGTACACGTGGTGATTTTCAAGCTAAAAATATTTGAACAAAATTGTATCAAGTACAAATTAGTTGCAGGGGGCTGGGTAGTGGCACACCTGGTTGAGTGTACACATTGCAATATGCAAGGACCCAGGTTTGAACCCCAGTCCCCACCTGCAGGAAGGAAGCTTTGCAGGTGATGAAGCAGTGCTACAGATGTCTTTCTCCCTTTCTATTACCCCATTTCTTCTCGATTTCTGTCTGTCTCTATCCAGTAAATAAATAAAGATAATCAAATTAGTAATTGGATGTCTAAGTCTAAGTACTTCTGATTACCCATTATTTTAAGTATTAAAATATGTGATTAAGCAATTTCAATGACCCTAAAATTAGAATATAGACTAAATAAGAAGTATGAATTGTTATACCATCAGGAGTAATTTTTCAGTTGGCTCTAAGATATATTATATAAATTAAAAATTTCAAATAAAATTTTAATTTAAAAACAATGATTCTTAGGATTACTGCCCAACACTTGAAAAAGTATGTGCTAACATAAGGATAATATGGTGTAATAAACTATAAATCTATTTTGAAGAAGGTCATGAATTGGCTGGCATACACTTAACTTTTTGTTTGATTATATTTTCAATGTTTTGAGAAAAAATTAATAAAATAAATATTAATAGCACAAAGAAAAATTGTAGTAATATCCATTTTTAAAAGAGTAGTATTGGGGCCAGGTGGTGGCACCTCTGGTAGAAAACACACATTATTTGGTCCGGGAGGTGGCACAGTGAATAAAGCATCAGACTCTCAAGCATGAGGTCCTGAGTTCAATCCCCAGCAGCACATGTACCAGAGTGATGTCTGGCTCTTTCTCTCTCCTTCTATGTTTCTCATTAATAAATTAAAAAAATATTTAAAAAGAATGAATGAATGAAAGAAAGAAAGAAAGAAAGAAAAAGAAAGAAAGAAAACACACATTATTATGCTCCAGGATGTGGGCTCAGCCCCTAGATCCCATCTACAAGTGAAAAAGCATCATGAGTAGTAAAGCAGTGTTGTATGTGTGTGTCTTTCTTTTTCCCTTTCTATTTTTTCCTTCAATCTCAATGTTTCCCTATCTCTATCAAAAAGAAAAAAAATGAAAAGAAAAAATGGCCACCTAGAGTGGTATATTTGTCCATTTTCATGTAGGCATCATAACACAGCAAAAAACCTGGTGGAAGTAAAAAAAATAAATAAAATAAATATAAGTAAATAAAGTAAGTAAGCAAAAAGTTTTAGCTTCTGGATTTCTGAAGCTTAATGTCAAATTAGAACAAAAAAATACAGACTAGATGTTCTACTGGCATTATGGATGCAGTAAAATTATTTTATTTACAAAATATATATTTTAAACCGGGACAAAAAGAAAGTAGATTTTTGAAACTATTTTCTTGCCAATTCTCTCAGCTTTTGATCCATGATGTAGGCTGTTATAAATAAGAAGTCATGTCATCCTTTTGTCCTTTTATTTTCCAAATAGAAAGTGCTTCTGGAACCAAACTACTGAGCTTTAATATAAGGTTCTGTCATTTGTTAATTGTATGACCTTGAGAAAACTAGCTCCTTTACATCACAGTAGGATAAGAAATAGTTCTCATCTCATGAGAAGATTCAGTAAATTAACTGTGTATCATAATTAAATAGAATGGATAACACAGAACTCCCATTCAATAGAGATAGAATGATTGTTACATAAGACATTGGCTTTTGATGAGTGGCCTGGACCAAAGATACCACAGTACCATAGTCCCGGTGGTGGCATTTCTATATGGTGAGTGTACGCAAACCTAGGCCACAGGCATATCAATGAACACATTCTACCTAATGAATGATCATTTTTTACTCCATTATGTCAAGGCTGGTGGGGTAAAAATTTCAACAAATGAATGAAATTTTATTCAAATACTTCTTATATGTGTTATTACTTAAAGTGTCTATTTCTAAGAACATATAGACAACACTAGTAAGGATTCCCTCTCCTTTCTTTCTCTTTCCTTACAATTAATCACATACGTGTTATGTTAATTAAAGTTATCTGCCTACTTTAAATAACTGTTCTGAAGACCACACCACTCATTTATATCTATGTAGTCATTTGACAAATATTTACTGTATGCATTTGAGACGTTCAGCTAAACTCAGAATGTTAACAGCCTTGAAAATGTAGAGCCTGTCAAAAGCAGTTTATGGTAACTATCAACTCAAGTACATCTGGACACA
Source organism: Erinaceus europaeus (assembly GCF_950295315.1). NCBI lineage: Eukaryota > Metazoa > Chordata > Mammalia > Eulipotyphla > Erinaceidae > Erinaceus > Erinaceus europaeus. The sequence continues at coordinate 175,463,772 of NC_080162.1, read as the reverse complement.
GAATGAAATACTCTGGGTCATTAAATGGATAATGCCACCCATATTTAAAGTCCTCTGACAAATTCTTTAGAAGGAAGAACTGAGAGGGGGATTTGTAGGGAGTGATTTATTGAAGACTGTTCCTCTTGAGTGAGGGATACAGATTAGAACAGTGGGAAGGAAGAAAAGAGAGCAGAAACGTGGTAGTTTGAGAAGACTGACTTCAGCCTACCTAGAATGAGTGGCTAGGCCTGTTAACAAAGTTAGTTCCTGGCCATGGACTACCTTTCTGATGATGACAGCCAGAACTCTCTCATTAAAAGTAATTAATTGATTTATTTATTAATATTTTAAATATATGTTTTACATATATTTTAAATTTCAAAATAAAATTATCCAGTAGTTATATTACAAAGAAATGCAGGTCATTTGGTAACAGCTATAAACTATACCAACAGTAGAGATACCACAGCCCACTGGCTTACCACCAGTAGAGATAACCCTGGTGCCTTCCTTAGTATTTACAGAGAAATTCTCTCTTTTTTTTTCCCACCCTCCACACCCCACAGAGAAATTCTTTAAAGAAGGAAGGAGGTCTGGGTTATCAGTCAGTATTTTCAACAGTCTATACTATAAAAGGTCACTTATGTAAACATTCACTGCAAAGCTTTTCAGAAATATCTGGCAGCAGGGTGATGGCTTAGGGGATTGATTGTAGACATTATTATGCATAAGGACTTGAGTTCAAGATCCCAGACCCCTGTGGAAGAGAGAAAGGAGCTTTGGGTATAGTGAAGCAGGACTGCAGGACTCTCTCTCTCTCTCTCTCTCTTTCTCCTTATCAATCTCCTACTCCCCTTTCAATTTCTCTCTGTCCTATCCTATCAGAATAAAAATAAATAGAAAAGGAAAGGAAAAATGACCACCAGGAGCAATAAGTTTATAGTGCAGTCACTGAGGCCCTGCAGTGACACTATTGGCAATAAAAATAAAATAAAGTCAAATAAAATAAAGAATTACCTGATCTTGCAAATACAGACTGATGTTCATTAAAGTCTTTAAATTCTTTGAAAACTATATACCTTGAATTCCACATGAATTAGGTTACCATGGCTATTAATGTTGCATTTTTGGGACATTCTCTTACTTGTGACTATATAAGCTCTAGTATATTTTGAAAACAGAGCCAGAGAAGCTTCTTATTTCTGTTTTGTTTATTGCTGTTAGCTGCTAAGAAACATATGTACATAAGTTTAAGCAACTTCATGTTTCTTGGAAACAGCAAGCAAACAGCTCTCAGATTCAAATGATAAAACCAAAGAGACAATACACTAATTGTTCATTTGTTATACATTCTAAGTGAGAAATACTAAGAATGGTATGCACTCAGTGTGAAACTATAAGCAAGCAACTTTCTAGAAATATAGGTTTGCAAAAGTGTGCACTTGCATAAGTTGTTGATGGCAGATAATTTTAAGTAAGAGTATTCATAGTGACAAATAAAAGTTGTTTTTTAACTTTTATCTCTTTAATAATAAGATGAAACAAAAATTAAATTATATTAATAATTAGCATGTGTTGACAAACATGTGAATTCTCTAATAGCTGTTTATAATAAAATGCAGCTTCAAAACCCTAATATCTAATAACTGTTTTATGAAACTAGTATATGGCTTTTAAAATAATGCAGAAGCGTTCACTATTCATTTAGGGGATTTATAATAGAAGATGTTGCCTACTTTGTGTTGAATATTCTGACATAACATTCTATATACTTATTTGCAATACTTTATTTTTTTCCCCTTTTGTTGCCCTTGTTGTTGTAGCCTTGTTGTGGTTATTATTGTTGTTGTTCGTTGTTGGATAGGACAAAGAGAAATGGAGAGAGGAGGGGAAGACAGAGGGTGGAGAGAAAGACACCTGCAGACCTGCTTCACCGCCTGTGAAGCGACTCCCCTGCAGGTAGGGAGCCGGGGGCTTGAACGGGGATCCTTATGCTGGTCCTTGCACTTTGCAACACGTGTGCTTAACCCGCAGCATTACCGCCCAACTCCCTGCAATACTTTTGCAGTAGTAGTAGCTTCAGTGGTAGTACTTGTTGTCACAGGACTTCACTGCTTCTAGGTGACTTTTTCAGAAAGAAAGAGAAAGAAAAAAACACACAACATCCAAGTTTCCTCCCTTGTGGTGGGGGGGCCTGGACTCAAATCTGGGTCATGCACATGACAAAGTAGGTACACTATCCAGGTGAACTACTTTACTAGACCACTTTACAGAATTTTTATGGAAACTAGTAAAAGCCCTGAAAAATTGATGATGAATAGTAAGTGGAAGCAGGAAAAGGATTACTGATATTTTTTTCCACATTTTTCCCTTTCTTGTTTCTACTTCTTCCCCTCTAAGTAGGAAATGGAGGGGCAGGGGGTAGATAGCATAATGAATATGCACACAGACTCTCATGCCTGAGGCTCCAAAGTCCCAGGTTCAATCCCCTGTACCATCATAAACCAGAGCTGACCAGTGCTCTGGTAAAAAAAAAAAAAAAAAAAAAAAAAAAGGAGCACATCACTTCTTGAAAACTCTTGACTTTCCTGAAGATAATAGGCAAAATTTAATATTGAAAGTGTGCAAGACAATATGTCAAACAATTCTGGGCATTGATTTCCACTTGCATTTTTACTTACTCAAAATAAAATAAACTAGGAAGATAGTTTTATTTTTCTGTGCAGTCAGTATTTATGTCATCTCTGATTTCTTAGATGAAGTTTGGCTACACTAATAAAAAATGCAAACTACAACCCTCCTATCTAGAGATTAAAAGAATATAAATAGTGGTCTGGGAGGTGGCGCTATGGCTAAGGCACGAGACTCTCAAGAATGAGGTCCTGAGTTCAATCCCTGGAAGCACATGTACCAGAGTGATATCTGCTCTCTCTCTCCTATCTTTCTCATTAATAAATAAATAAAATATTTTACAAAAAAAGAATAAAAATAAAAATTCACATGCACAATCATAAGGAGAATGCACCAATGTACTTGACAGAATTAAGAGAATTCTGTACATCAAAAAGCACCGTAGGGGGGTCAGGCAGAAGTGCAGCTGGTTAAGTGCACAAGGCACAAAGTGCAAGGACCCGCGTAAGGATCCCGGTTTGAGCCCCTGGCTCCCTACCTGCAGGGGAGTCGCTTCACAAGCAGTGAAGCAGATCTGCAGGTGTCTTTCTGTCTCCCCTCCTCTCTCCATTTCTCTCTGTCCTATCCAACAACGAATGACATCAGCAACAACAATAATAACCACAACAAGGCTACAATAACAAGGACAATAAAAAGGGGTAAAAAATGACCTACAGGAGCAGTGGCTTCATGTTGCAGGCACAGAGCCCCAGCAATAACCCTGGTGGAAAAAAAAAAAAAAGCACCATAGTCAATGTTATCAGATATTTGACAAACTAGAAAAAGATTTTTAAATAATCAACACTAGCAAGAGATTAATATCTAGAGTATACAAACACTTTACAAATCCATAGATATAGATGAGAGTCCCATTAGGTAACATAGGTATAATTAGGCAATTCATTGAAAACCAAATCTGAATTATCAAGTATAGGGAGATACCCAACTGCTGATGCTCCAAAGAAGAGAAAAACTTAAGAGGTAAGTCAGCTATTAGACTTAGGAAGAAGGATACACTTGCACACTGCTGATCAGAGTGGACAATGAGTGGTCCAGCCACTGTAAAGAGCAAACTGGGCATACTTACTAGAAATGAATGTGATCCAGTAATCCATTCCAGGGAAGAATCCCAGAGAAACTTGAGTCCAGGTTCATAAGGGGACAGGCACAAAGATGTTCATTGTAGCATCAGGCCAGAGGCAACTGGGTGTCCATCACTGCAAAAGTGGATAAGTAAAATGTGCATGCATGTGGTAAAAACCTTTCTGACATTTTGAAGCAAACTAGTGTTCCATTTAGCAGCCTGAGTAAATCCTTTAATGAATACTCATATACAAAGTACAAACTGAATGAAGGTGACTGTAGTGTCATGAATGTAATGTATTCAAAGATGCATAATATAAAATAAGGCTATATATTTCAATGAGTGATATGTACTCAAAGATAATTGTGAACTTAGTGGTTGATGCAATAAATGGTGCTAGAGTAAAGAAGCTGGTAAAAAGAGATAAAATGGAATAGAATGTTATGCATGTACAAACTATTGTATTTACTGTTGAATGTAAAACATTAATTCCCCAATAAAGAAATAAAAAAAAAGAAAAAAAAATAGTTGAAATAAAAGTTACGTTGCTGGGGCTCATGTGGGGTGGCTCCAGCCAGAAGGTAAGCTTACTGATCCTCTCTCACCAGTTCTAGGGACTGTGTGATAAAGAAAGAGAACTCAGGGAGCATTTTGGTACAAACACTTGATTTATTTGGGGGTGGGCTTGGGTTTATAGAGATTTAAACAAAGAACATTCTTAAAATACGTCAGGTTTCTTAATGGTCAGCTTGCCCTTATGGTAGGGGGCTGGTATGAGAAGAATTGATGCAATACATAAAGATCAAGACAATTAGTCTCCATGATGCGAGCAAGTTAATTATCCAAAGATATTAGAGAGAAGCATAGGGGTTAAACCAGTAAGGTGAGATAGAGAGAAGAAAAACAAGGCTTGATGTAAATCATAGATAGCAAAAGACATAAGGAAATGGAAGTTTTGGGGGTTTTTTCTGTCTGGTGTTTGAGGTGTATGATGGAGTGTGTTTCTCCTTTGTGATCAAAAGGTGAAGTGGATGTGTGAACTTTGAGTGACTATGTGAACTTTGAGTGAACCTTAAAGCAGGCAGCCATGTGGCCTGCTAGCAGGGAGAAACTAAGTGTAAGGGGCCTGTAGGATTTCTGTGAGCTTGAGAGTCGAACAAGGAGAAACTGAGTGTGGGAGATTTTTCCCTCTTGGCTCATCTCTATAATGAGAGAGGCTAACAAATGGGGTGTCTTTCCAGACCTCCGTCCAAGGATGAGTGTTGGTCTGCTTCTAAATTCTGCTTCTAAGACCGCTTCTGTTTCATTGGTTTAATCCCCCCGGCTTAACACTGTATTCTATTTATTCTAGTTAACCACTGTTAACTAAGCACCACCCTGCCTCCAGGGCATTGGTTTAATCCTCATTGTTTTGCATGCTTTTTCCTTCTCCCCACACCCTATCCTACCTACGTACATCCTCTTCGGACCTGACACTTCTGCCTCAGGATATATAAGGACAGGATTGTGATTAGAGATAGCTTAGATTGCACTGCGTTCCACATGAATAAAGACTGAACTGCATACCACTCAGCCATTAGTCCCTGGTCGTCTCTCCCTACTGCCCGTGAAGCTAGCTCAGCTTGGCATATGGCGCCCTGAACAGGGACCGGCATATGGCGCCTTGAACAGGGACTGGCAGATGGGGGGAGCTTCCCTAAGCCTTACCAAGCTTTCACATAGTCCTACATTATGTCTGTATAAAAGTAGATTTATATGTAATATATTACTGTTGTCAACAGTGAGGTGCCACTTCACTCCTGTGAGAAAGTCATATATCAGAAAAGATGCTGGAGAGCTTGTAGAGGTAAAGGAACCCTCCTGCACTGCTCGTGAGAATGTAAATTGGGCCAACCTCTGTGGAGAGAGAGCAGTCTGGAGAACTCTCAGAAGGCTAGGAATGGACCTACTCTATGACCCTGCAGTTCCTCTCCTGGGGATGTATCCTAAGAAATCAAACATACTCATCCATAAAAATCAATGTATGCCTATGTTCACAGCAGCACAATTCGTACTAGCCAAAACCTGGAAGCAACCCTGGTGTCCCAACAGCAGATGAGTAGCTAAGAAAGTCATGGTATATATACACAATGGAATACATATCAGCTACTAAGAATGATGAATTGGATGGAGGGTAGATAGCATAATGGTTATGCAAATAGATTCTCATGCCTTGAGACTCCAATGTCCCAGGTTCAATCCCCTGCACCACCATAAGCCAGAACAGTGTTCTGATTAAAAAAGAAAAGAATGATGAATTGACCTTCTTCACCTCATCTTAGATGAAGCTTGAAGGAATCATGTTAAATGAGATAAATCAGAAAGAGAAGGATGGATATGGGATGATCTTACTCACAGAAGTTAAGAAATAAAAACAGAAAGGGAAATAAAAAGCAGAATTTGGACTGTATTTGTTGTACTGCAGCAAAGTAAAGGACTCTGGGAGAGGGATGCAGGATGGATCATGAAAGCGGAGGAAGTCCTAGGCTGGGGGTGAGATGTTTTACAGAAAACTGAGAAATTTTACACATATACTAATAACTGTATTTACTGTAAGCCTTAATCCCCCAATAATAAAAAAGAAATCAAAATTATATATTTAGATAAATATATTTTTCTGTCAATTTAAAGTTGTGCTGGGAAGGGATAAATAGATTGGATTGTAACAGAGAGTGAAACATTAATCTTTTGCAGCTGAGAATAGTTTTGAAACTCAAAGGAAATCAAGCATTTAAGAATCCTTTTGAAACTAGAGAAAAAGGGGTAAAATGATCACAACCACAGTATAAATTAAACAGCCTGATAATAACTAAGTAAATGAATTTTCCCTAAAGAATTAGACATTTTTAAAATTTCAATTATAAATAAACTAGTAAGATTCAATTTAGAACGTGTTTGTTCAATGTACACTATTCTTTAGATGACTCTGTGAGAAATGAGCTATGCCATGTTCAAATACAATTAGGCCATAACTCCTATAAATGCGTTCCCGTCTAGTGTTTTCTTGTGTATGTCTTCATTCACATGAGGACTAACAGGAATTTTGCTTCCTAAAAACTGCTGACTAATAAAAACTTTTAATAATACAGTTAGATACTATGTCAGCATTTTGCAGTTGATGAGAAAATTAATACTACACTTGTTATGGAATTTACATTTATACTAATAAAGTGCCTATTGATAATACCCAAATTAACAATATGGTTAGTCTATCATGCTAAATCAAAAATTTCAAAGAAATTCAGTAGTGGCGAAAACTATTCACACTGTTAACAAGAGGATTTAGCTAGTGCAAAATCTATCTTCATCCCCAGATAGTTTTATCTTTGCCAGAAGCAGATTTCCTTCTGTCGTGTGTAAATGATTCCCCTACATTCCTTCACCATGCATACTTTTGAGGTTCATCATAAGTTAGACGGCCAGTAGACTATTTAAATTCAAGGATAATAAAGCCTATGGTCAGAGTAGGCCAAAAATAGATGAAGATGAAAAGAATGCTCGGTTTCACTTTTGGCCCAAGCTCTCAAACTGAGGAAATTGTTTTCAAGTCCTTAGAACAATTTCAGTTCCGCAATCACAGAGAAACTACGATTTCTGTAGGAAAAGGGCACTTTAACTCATAAAGAGTGTGTAGGTAAATTCTAGGAAAATACTTTCAGGTAAAGTTGTGTGATCAAAGAATTGAAATCTGAATGTGTGAAGCATACCAATGTTGTATGAGGATGCTTTTGGCTTGCTTGTCAGCTGGGAGAGTAACATGGAAGCTACAGGCCACTGATAGCGAGGATTTCTTGAGGTGCTCAGGAGGGCAGAGGGGTGAGCAAAGTGGTGCAAAGGACATCTCGGGAGGCCTAATGCCTTTGTAAGCAGTTAGTCTTACTAGCAAGAAACCAGGAAAACCCTCAGCCAAAAGATCTGCGGTGCAGCTACCGCTGGAGGAACTCCTCCCCACCCCCCACTCCAGGCCCCGCCCCCAGAGACCCCGCCCCTCCAGCGCCGGGCCTATGGGAGCCCCGGATGTTAGCGGGTGGGAGGTGCGGCCGGGTTGCTAGAGGCAGAGCTGGGCGGTGGCGGCCGTCGCGCTGCTCCTAGTCGAGGCTCCCGGATCCAGGAGGCGGTGGCGCAATGGAGGGACTGGAAGGTGAGGAGCTGAAGGGATACGGATCGGGCGTCTAAGAGCAGACCCGCCCGTTGCAGCTGGGGACCCCTGAGCCCCGGCTCCTCGGAAAGAGGGCAGGTCCAGAGCGGCGGAGTGTGCCCGGAGCCTGAAGCCTGGAGCCCGCCGCCCACCGCCCCCCGCCCCCCGATCGGCGGAGCTGTGACACTCCCCCCGCCCCCCGCCCCCCGACCCCCGCCCCCCGCCCCCGCTGGGCCGGTGTTCACCCCGCGGCTCCCCGCTGGGAGCCTGATTCAGCCGCAAAGCACCTTGGTATCTTGTCCCGATCTTGCTTCACTCCTGCGTGTCCTTTTGGTAATCACAGACTCCGACCGGATTGTATTCCCCTTGCAAAGTGGAGTCTTCCATTCCAGCCCCTGGCCTTCCTACCGCCCTTCTCTGCTGGGGATCTGGGGTGTGTCTCCAACAGCAAGCTTCTGACACATTCCTTGGCCATTTTCCATAGGTAAACTGTTTTTTCCATTTTCCCTGGCATCCTCTATCTGAAAGAAGGGAGCGAGCATCTTCCAAGGAAGTGTCACTGACCAGTTTTAGAGCCAAGACAATAGAGACACAGAAGGATTGAATGTTTTATTCCACAATTCTTTTTTTTTTTATTCCACAATTCTTAAGAGGTGGTGATTGATTCCTTTAGTTTTTGTCGTGACTCCAGATTTTGCTTTGTTCCCAGTTCTACTTTTTCTCTGTTCTCTCTTCATCCATTTTTAGCCTGTGTAATGTAGCATTTGCCTAAAACAAAGGAAAACGCCCTTCCAGCATTGCCAGCAACAGTTTAAAGATTCTTTTTTTTTTTTTTTTTCATATTGTGCGTAAGCCTTCTGATGAGTGAAAAGTGAACCTCTAGAATTGAAAGGTGCAATAGTCTTGATTTAGTGGTTTTTTTTCACCTCTTCTAGGTTTAGATGGAATTAAAAGTAGACTTATAAAGAGATGAATAGTCTGGAAACATGTAATGAGGACTTGAGATGAGGTAAATCTAGCAGGAATTAAAAAATATTTAGGAGAGATTTCTAAAAAGAAAATATATGACTGGCGAACGTAAGAGAGGGAAGTAAGCAAAGAAAGCAGTTTCCTATGAATCAGAAGATATTAATGTCTAACCAATGGCAAGTTTAAGTTTGGATAATGAAGCAATGAATTTGACTTTAGGAAGGTGTTTGTATAGTTCTTGGTGTATCTATTAGGCAACTCTCAGAGGTACTTGGAAGTTGCTATCTGGAATTTTTAGTTTAGTTGTCACTGACATATGTGACAGCAAATGTATGCATTCACTACTGAAAGCTACATTTAGCAAAATGAGCAAAGACACCATGAATAGGGTATCAGAGAGAAATGATTTATTTGTGTATTTATTGAGTAGTGGGTATGTGCCAGAAAAAAAAAAACTTGTAAGATCTGATATTCCTGGAGGTCTGCCTTCTAGCCACATCAGACTCTACTTAGCTCGTGAAATTAGAAAAAAAGGTTAAGGAGAGAAATATTAACAGAAGTCAATAGAGAATGCACTTTAAAGGTTGAATTAAAATTGTCTGCCCCTAAAACCCTTATGTTACAAACTAATATACCCTCACTAAGAAATAAAACTGAAAAGGAGGGAAGACGTAGAAAGACTTGATAAGGAATAATTCATGCTGTAACAAAATCTGAAAATTCAAGAGAGCTTTGCCATTTTGACTAATGGTGACCAAATTATCTCTTTTTCTTAAAGATGCATTTATTTCATATGAGATAAATTTTTTTGAATGAGAGGAAGAAACCAAAACACTACTCTGATATATGCAGCTCTGGGAATTGAATGTAAGCCCAGCTAAGCCATTTCCCCAGCCTTCAGTACTCTTTCTTAAGGTCACCTTTGCCCCAGCTACCATTGCTACTTTTTTTTCTTTATTGGGGGGATTAATGGTTTATAGTAAAATACAGTAGTTTGTACATGTGCAACATTTCTCAGTTTTCCATATAACAATTGCTACTTTTTAAGGTCTCCTTTTTAAAGTTTTCTGGGATCCTACCTACTTGCCAAACACACTTATAAATAGCATTATGTTGATCCCTCTCTGCTCTGCTCTGTGTATCTATCTACATTGTGCTTATTACCATCTGATTATATATTTTTCTCTTTCCTTCTTTTACTGTATGCTTTCTTTCTTTTCTTCTTTTAATGTATTTGGATGTAGAAACTTCTTAAGATCATGGTCTTGTTGTTTCTTGTCAGTGTTTTCTGTGCCTTAGGTCAGCTCTTATTCAGTAAATACTTGTACCAGGGGGTCTATTTTACTTATTTTTAAATCGTTAAAAAATTCTTTTAAAGGTTTTTAAACTTGACCTACCATTGGATTACAAAACAGTTTGTTTCACAGGTACAGTCATTGCATCTATCTTAGTGTGGTTATTCCTTGTAAAATTTGCATGCAGCTTACCTAGAGATTGAATGAGAGCTGGGCAGCACATGTAAATCTGTTTGAAAAAATGTGCTACTCAGGACATTGGCCCAGAATGTCTTTTAGGAACAGGAAGGGTTGGGAAAAAACATACTGCTGTAAAGTTTCTTTTTGAAAACTGAGGAAATTCCTTGAAAACCCTTTTGTTGTGGCCTGGGAGGTGAGACAGTCGCTGGAGTATTAAATTTAAGAATATGGGGTCCTGAATTTGATCATTGGCATTATGTGTACCAGAAATGATGTTCTTCTGTGTTCTCTCTCTCTCTCTTTTTCTCTCTCATATTAATAAATTAATTTTCAAAAAGGTAACGTAGGACCAGGAGGTGGCACACCCAGTAGAATACACACGATATTATATTTGAGAACCTGGGTTCAAATCCCTGCTGTTCCCTACCTGCAGGGAAAGCTTCACACATAGCGATGCAATACTGCAAGTATTTCACTCTCTCACTCTCTACTTCTCTCAGAAAAAGAAAAAAAAAAAGCCACTGAAAGTGGTGAATCAGAAAAGAGAAAGGAAGAGGGAGGGAGGGAGGGTAGGGAGAGAGAGAAATGAAGAAGGAACCTCATTTGTTAAATAGAGCATTTTCCAAACAGTTGACCATGAATCCAGAGATTTGATGGTGACTGATGAAAGCAGTGAGATGACTAGTCAGGGTCAGACTAGCTAGAAAGGAGAGTACAATTAGGAATTATGTTGTCAAGAAAATTCAAATCACTCAGATATAGAAGTAACTTCCAAGTTAAAAGGCCAAAGTCTGGTTAGTAAGGGATCTTAAATTGTTTAGTGAGACTGGAGCTTTATTTAAGATAATAGGAAGAAAATGGTATAAAACATGCTCTTTAAGAAAGAGGCTTGTTGAGTTTAAGGGTTAAATTCAGATGAGCAGTGGATTTGTTGTCATTGGTGAGGAAATAGATATGCTATCAAGAGGCCAGAGATGTTTTTCTTTAGAAGGGTCTGTCCTATTTTTTTTAATTATCTTTATTTATTTATTGGGTAGAGATAGCCAGAAATAGAGAGGAAGGGAGATATATATATATATAGAGAGAGACAGAGACAGAGACAGCTGCAGCACTGCTTCACCACTTGTGAAACTTTCTCTCTGCTGGTGGGGTCTTGGGATTTGAGCCTGAGTCTTTGTACATTGTAATGTTTGCTCAACCAGGTGTGCCACCACCTGGTCTTGTTTTTCTTAAATACATACATTTTAGAATCTCTTAGCTATTTTTAGCTAACAGCATGTTGTTTAAATTATCTGTGTAGTATTATGGAATCTTTTCAAGCTTTATTATCTTGCAAATTTGAAAGTCCTAAGTACAGCAACCCAAATAGGAATCAACACTGTGCATAAGATAGATCTTGAAAGAAGAGATTGGTTTTTTGAAGCCCCTATAATATTCAAGTACTTTATTAATTGATTCTGTCCTAGAATTTTAGCATTATCCATATATTTGGTTCTGTCCATTGGTTTGACTAACAGTATTTACTCTCTACTGCAGTATTCATTCCTTTGAAATCATCTCCTATTATATTTTTTTGCTTACTTTTATAGTATTGCTTGAATTGCCACCATCTGAGATGGCAAGGAATCACTATTTACCTCTAAAATAGGTCAGTAAAGTGGTAGGAGAGAGTAAAATAATTCTTCTGTCACTACCTGATTATATTTTCATTCGTGTCTACTTTTCGTTTACTTCACTAGTTTTCTGTGAAATCACTAAATGTCTTAAACTAAGCTATATGGAATGATAATTGTATTTTTCCATGTCTTTATGTTACTTATAACACATTTTTCTGTTTACTTTTCATATTATATTTTTTAGCAACTATTAAATATTTAGCATAAAAATCTGATAAATAAGCAGGTTTAGAGAATTACAGGTATGTGGATTGACATTTTAAATAGGAGAAAAATATTTTTGATTCAGTAATGAGGGCTTCACAGAATGCAGAAGTCATTTTTTTAAAATCATAGCAATACTAATATTTATTGTTAGTAGGTACATAACTCCTGATAGATGTTGATGTGAATAAAATTTGAGCTCTCCCTCATTTAACAATGTATGCCAATAAGAACTTGATAATCCAATAAATTATAGTGAAATATTATCTGTGTAATATAATGACTAATTTGTGTAATAGATTTTTGTATTAACTAGGTGACCTCCCCCTTATAACACTGTATTCCCTGTTGTCTAATGTTAAACAGAACAAAATCCTTTTTATTCTAGACCTTAGGAAGTCACTTAACCAGTCACTAATGTTGCTTTTTTTTAAAACTGTTTTAAAATTTATTTTATTTTTGGATAGAAACAGAGAGATTGAGAAGGAAGGAGAAGAGAGAAGGGGAGAGACACCTGTAGCAGCAATATATTTTTTTTATTGATTTAATAATGATCAATAAGACTTTAGGATAAGAGGGATACAATCCCCACCACTAGAATTCAGCCTCCCACACCCACCCTCCACTGGAAGCTTTCCTATTCTTTATCTTTCTGGGAGCATGGATGACAGGATTATTACAGGGTGCAAAAGTTGGAAGGTCTAGTTTCTGTAATTGCTTCTCTGCCGGACATGGGCGTTGATAGGTCGATCCATACTCCCAGCCCATTTCTATCTTTCCCTAGTGGGGTAGGGCTCTGTGGAGGTGGGGTTCCAGGATACAGTGGTGAGGTCTGTCCAGGGAAGTCAGGTTGGCATCATGGTAACAACTGCAACTTGATGACTAAAAATATTAAGATATAAAGATTTAAGTTATTAAAAAAAATTAAGATATTAAAATATGAAGCAGAAAAATAGTTAAGTAACCAGGAACCTAAAGGTAATAATATAACAGATGAGATTTGGGGGTCTCCATCTTGGAAAAAGCTAGGAAATCTATTTTAGGTATATTCCAAGGGATCCATGACTTTATTAATTTTTGCCTGAGCCTGATAGCTAACATGCAGGCCAGCTAAAGGTATTGTCTGGGGAGATGGTGTCAGAGTTGGATATAGGACTAGAAACGTGGATCAGGGAGGAGAGTAACTCAAAAAATGGGAAAAGTATAAAAATACTGTTAACTATAGACCCCATAGATCTGATGATCTGAGGCCCCTAGCACAAGAGCCTGTGTAACCTCTTCATCCCTGTAGGTCTGAGCTCACATTCCGTGGTTACAGCTAGGAACATTCCAGGCTGCACTCATTTTGGGACCCGTCCTCCAGTGACAGAGCTCGTTGACCCAGCCTCCCTTCAGAGAGTGGGCCAGTCCCTACCATTGTTGTTCCACATTGAGGGCAAGGCTCTGTAGAGGGCCACAAGAGGGCCCATGATGCTGTTCCTGTTGGAGATAACCAGTGATGGTGGAGAGAAGGATCTGTTAGAGGTCTAGGCCCATCATATCTATGTGGGAATCCCAAGATTCCCTGACTAAGGCCCTGGATGGTGGGCTGGCTTGGTAGTGACCAAGAGGGCCATCATTAAAGTGTGCCAGTCTCTTGCCCTTACCCAGTTTTTGTAGTCCTTACTTTATCTGACAATGTTAGTCTTAGAGTGATTAAGGGAAGTGAAATAGGATGTAGAATGCACAAGGTCCCGGGTTCAAGTACCCACTCCCACCTGTAGGGGGAAAGCTTCACAAGTGGTGAAGTGGGTCTGCAGGTGTCTCTCTTTCTGTCTCCCCTCTGTCTTTCCTTTTGTCTTGATTTCTGACCGTCTCTATCAAATAAATAAAGATAATAAAAAATTTTAAAAAAGAAAATACACTTTAAAAAAAGGAAGTAGGTGAGGAGGACATCTCAGTCTAAGTAGAAACTATTTGATTAAGTACTTTATGGTGTCTTTTTGGGTCTTTCTACTTGCTTGTTGTACTTCTTGAGTCACTGTGGACTATTGTGCGCTTTTATATCAAGGTCTATATTTTCCCCTGACTTATGGGTACATGTGCACATTTGCCCTATGTCATGGGCCCTCGTCTACATCGAGGCTCTGCAGCTTTGTTAGGAAGTATGCCACCCAAAATGGAATTGAGGACTCCCATGAGCCAAGAAATGTCTCCGCAGAGTAATAGAGCTGAAGGGTTGCTGTCCCATGCCTGGCGTCTCTGAATGCACTCCAAAGTGAAACATGTTGAGGTGGTACTGGTTGCTTTGATTTAGTTGAGATCAGCAGATGCAGTATCACATGATATGGATCAAGGGAAGCATTGAGGAAAACTAACCACATCCCAGAGATTCCAGGACTGGTAGAAATAGGAGTTTTTATAGAGAATGGGGAGATTCCTGCTGTCTTTAGAGTTTAAGAAGGCAATAGTTACTGTTATAACTAAGTTATTTGGAAATTTGGTTTACTTTGATAATCCTATGGTTAGGATTCACTGTACCATACAAGACCTCACCATGATTTATATCATTTATTGCTAATCAATATAAGAGGGGAAAATCATCAATGTTTCATTGCTTGTGAACCTTTCCCCTGCAGGTGAGGATCCATAGCTTGAATACAGATCCTTGCACTTGTTAACATGCACTGAACCAGGTGTCCCACCACCTCAGCTCATGTAATGCAGTTTGATAATGCTTTGAAATATGATGATATACAGTATAAACTTAAGATGAAAATTTAAGGGAGTATAATTAATATATATATATTCTTATTAGAAGTTAAGGGAATATGACAAATTGGTTTGCTTAAAGTACTTTAAAAAATGTCTGTTGCCAGTAAGATTAGTTGGCATGTGTTCAGCATGGATTTTTTGATCACTAATTTTCTTTTTGATAGACAGAAATCTAGAAAGAAGGAGGATGGGAGGAAGGGGGAGAGAAATGGACAGACAGACAGACAGATAGACACCAGGAAACCTGAAGCACTGCTTCATCACTTAAAAAGCTCTCCCTGGCAGGTAGGGAACTGGGGACTTGAACCCAGTACATTGCAGACTGTAATGTGTGCATACAGCCAGGTGCACCACCACCTAGCCCCTTGACCACTAAATATAAATTTAATTTAAATTTACTTTAATGTACTTTAATTGATAATGTTATTTTTAATGAAAAAGTTTTTTTTTTTAGTAAGAACTGACTTTTATATAAAACTGAGATAAAACAATAAGATGTGAAGCTTCACCATTAGGATTTATTGACTGAATTCTATTCTGTTTTAGAAAATGGAAGTGTCCAAGTTGGAGAATTGTTACCTTGCAAGATTTGTGGAAGAACATTCTTCCCAGTGGCATTAGTGAGTATTTTTTTTTTCTTTGATGCTTCCTAGAGTGGAATTTGTTTAATACCTGAGAAACACGTTTCATGAAAGTTACCTCTGTGGAATAAACACACTTGGTCATGTTGTGTAGTCAGGAGTGTTAAGTTCTGTCTGCCAGTCTGAAAGAGTGTCTCTTTCAGAGTTTGATTGTTCCTCAGTTAAGGGTTAAAATTGTCCCTCTTATATCTACAAAAACCTTGTAGAAATGCACAATAATAATTTAAAACTATAGAATGCTATGAGATTTGGGATTTAAAGTAAATCAAGAAAAAAAAACTGGAGTCGGTATAACAAATTTGCTAAAATGTTGCTATTTGTAAAAAGATAGCTGATGAGTAAATGGGAGTTCATTATACTGGTCTCTCAGTGACCAAGTATATTTGAAATACCCCTCCATTTTTCCAGTTAAAAGTACACCTAAAATATATATTCTTTAATTATGTTTACATGCTTCTTATACTAACAAATAGAAGCACCTTTAACTGATTTTAGTTAAGAACGGCCAGCTAGAGAATAAAGAAGCCTAGTTATTTTATATGTTTTATGTAAAGTAAATACACTTGAGTGTTATTTTGGTATATAATAAAGACACTTTTATCAATGAAGGTTTTTTTTCTTTGCTGCTCTTAGGGGTTTTGTTGGGGCTTCTTGCTTATACTATTCCACTGTTACTGCTGTTCCCCAATGCCAGTGGACTCTGTTACATAGAGGGTGAAAGACAGAGAGATGGAGAGATCACAGCATTACTTGCTTTGCATGGTGCTTGCTCCCATATGGTGGGTCAGACTCGGGTCTTTGTTTATGGTAAAGTGTGAGTTCCACTGGGTGAACTCTCTCAACACTGTAAAGACTCTCTCTGGATATAGATCAGCTCGTTAAAGAGTTTGCATGCTCTTGACTACTTCTGTTGTTTTTTTTTAATTCCAAAGTAAAATGAGAAATTAATGATCTTTGTCCATCTGATTGTACACTTGGAATAATTTAAAAAATTTTAACTTTTTAAAAAACTTATTCATTAATTCAGTTTATTTCTTTACGTGACTATTTTTACAGGATAAAGTTTTTGTTGCCTTCTTTTTTTTTTACAGGAAAAAGTGTTTTTGTTGCCCTTATTTAGTTATTTGATGTTAGAATAAATCATATAATCTGCAACAACTGTAATTTGTATAGTCAAAGTGTGAGAGCCAGCAGCATATAGCCACTTGACAACACAGTTCATTTTATGGAATTAGATATATAATGTCTGATTCTACTAGAAAGCTGCTAGCTAACCAACCCCTTTTTCAATACTTAAGAGATTTCATGAGGGCTGTGTGGTAGCTGCCGGTTAAGTGCACATGGTGAGGCGCGCCAGGACTGGTATAAGGATCCCGGTTAGAGCCCCTGGATCCCCACATGGAGGCGGGGTGGCTTCATGGGTGGTGAAACAGATCTGCAGATGTCTATCTTTCTCTCCCCCTCTCTGTGTTCCCCTCCTCTCTCGATTTTTCTCTGTCGTATCCTACAACAGTAACCACAATGGCAACAATAACAACAACAAGGGCAACAAAATGGAAAAAATGGCCTCCAGGAGCAGTGGATTCATGGTGCAAGCACTGAGCCCCAAGGATAACCCTGAAGGAAAAAAAAAAAAAAAGATTTCATTGGTGCAAGCACTGAGCCCCAAGGATAACCCTGAAGGAAAAAAAAAAAAAGATTTCATTCTAGTAGCTATAGTTGCAATATTCATTTGTCAAAATAAAAACTGAAAACATGTACTGAATTAATGACTAGCAACTAACTATGTACTTAAAAGATGAGTTTCCCCTTGATACCAAACCTTAACCGATTCTGAGGTTTCCTATTTCTCCAGATAAAATTTTGCAATTCCAGTGCAATCATTGTTTATCATCCTACACAATAAAATACTGTAGGGCATTTTGATGCACTAATGTCATCAGCAAAAATGTTTTTTTTGGGGGGAGGGAAGGAAAATTATTATTTACCCAGTAGGTTAAGTGGAGGTTAGTTAAGAGAGCTTTAACTGTAATGTAATATGAATAAATGATTGTATGAATGAATTGATAACCATGTTGAGAGAGAGAGAAACCTATAGGAATACAGCATTAGATGACTCAAGAACAGTCCTTGTTAAAAAAAAAAAAAGATCAAAGACTTGCATTCCAGAAGAAACAAAAGGGAGGATTATAGAGAGAAAAGAGACAGATTGAAAAGAAAAAGGTAGTTGTAGAGCAAAGTGACAAATCTGACCACTTTGGCCTATTTCATGTTAACATGCTACTACTACTACTGTATTGACTTTGGTTATCCACACTTTTATAGTCATTACATGAATTTAGTCTGTATTTATATTCTTCTTCTGATACCACTTTTCAAGTAGTAATAAAGCTACTTTTTATTTTTACCTCAGATAATTTTTACTTGGCAAGATTATTTTTACAAGTAGTATGAAAACTAAGGAAATGTTAGCTAACTTCTAATAAAATTGTGGAAAAAATACTCATCTATACTTTTTGTTGTGAGAAAGGATTATATAGACTATACATAGATTATATATACTGTTCGGTATACCATATTTATTTATTTGCAGAGTTTTAAACTGCTCTCAACTTTAATGAAGCTTTCAAGGTTTCTCTTCTATAGAAAATGATACTTTGCTTTTCTTCATCTTAACAGAAAAAACATGGACCCATTTGCCAGAAAACTGCCACTAAAAAACGCAAGACTTTTGATTCAAGCAGACAAAGAGCTGAAGGAACTGATATTCCAACAGTAAAACCGCTTAAACCCAGGGTAATTATATTGCCATTTGAACAGTATGAATCATGCTACTACATACGTACTTATGCACAAGAGTGAAGAATGACCAGATGTCTCACTTTAAATAGGATCAGAAATCTATTTACTTTATTAAACATTTTACATAGGACAGACCAAATTACTGTCTCAAACTCCCAAGTATTTACAGTAGTTTTGTTTTGTTTTGTTTTTTATATCATTAAAAAACCAATTGTTTAGCCATATGTTGGAGGTAATTTAAAAAATCTTTTTTTAGAAAAGTCATTATTAATTGTTTCAGATAGAACAATTTAAATTTAAGTCTCACTTGCCAGTAGTTTTATATCTACTTACAAAGCGGAACTATTATTAACAGGCATATAGCATAATGGATATTGGTTATCTTTTTATTGTTAATGTTTGTGATCTTACACTTTCTGGGCAAAAGTTTTCATATATGATTAGTTGTCTTTATATCTTGGGTCATCAGGAAAGTCTTGATGTATGTTTGCATAGAAAAGAAGAAAAATAAGTCATGCCTTTTCATTGTTACATTCTCTCTCTCTCTCTAAGATGTATTGATAAAAGAGAGAGGGAGGGAGAGAGAGAAACAAAGAATGACTCTGACACATACAATGCTGGTGATCTAACTTGGAACCTTAAGATTCAGAGTTCATTGCTTTACCACTGTACCACCCCCTGAGCTGCAGCTCATTTTTCTTGGAACCTTCATGATAGTTTCACTTGGACACACTGGTAAAAATAGTTGACTTAAATATGTTGTCTGGTAGAGTTTGGAAGAATAATTTCAGTGAAGTATTTAGACTACTCAATGAAATCTCACATGATTGGATAGTTCGGATAGGAATTCCTGCTGTCAAGGGTAATGACTTAAATCCTAGTGTTACAGGAAAACTGTTCTGTGTGGGGAATAAATAAAATCATTTCATAGTTGAACAGTGAGGTGCCTATCTGTATTTTTCAGTTTATGAATATTCAAGGAAAGAATGATAAAGTCTGAATAAATTATTTATTTATTTATTTATTTATTTATTTATTTGAGTCAGTTTTCATACCTACTGCTAAGCCATCTGCAAAGAGTTGGTTAGTTTATCCAAGCTAATTAAAGCAATACAAACATGAAAAAAACTTCAACTACTGCTTTATATGTTTTATTCAAACTTTATCATTCTTTCCTTGAAGATTCATAAACTGAAAAATAATTTAGAAAAAAAAAAGAAAGAAAAAGCTGTCTCAGAATCCCACTGCCTTCAGTTTACACTGGCTGTTGCTTACACAATATTGTGTTGGGTGAGCTACTTTCTCTCTATTTCTGTTTAGCTATAAAATGATGATGGTAGTGCTTTTCTCAATATTGTGGAATTAGTGTAGCATTTCCATAAGGTTATCCATAACAATTTCATAAATGTTAGCTACCCCCCCTTTTTTTTTAACAGAAGTGATTTTTATACTTAAAACTTAATCTTCTGCAGTCCAGAAGGTGTACAGTGTATAAAACAATGAGCTCTTATGCATGAGGTCCGAAATTCAGGCTCCCACGTTGTATGTGCTAGACTTCTTCCTCCCTTTCTTTGCACCTTCTCTCTCTCACTCATAAATAAGTAAATAGTTAAGTAAGTTAAGTTTTTAAAAACATTGCTGCAGGGAGTCAGGCTGTAGCGCAGCAGGTTAAGCGCAGGTGGCGCAAAGCACAAGGACCGGCATAAGGATCCTGGTTCAAATCCCGGCTCCCCACCTGCAGGGGAGTCGCTTCACAGGCGGTGAAGCAGGTCTGCAGGTGTCTATCTTTCTCTCCTCCTCTCTGTCTTCCCCTCCTCTCTCCATTTCTCTCTGTCCTATCCAACAACGACAACAACAATAATAACTACAACAATAAAACAACAAGGGCAACAAAGGGGAATAAATAAATAAAATAAATATTTTTAAAAAATTTAAAAAAAAAAACATTGCTGCAGAAAGAAAGCAAAATAAAAACCATTGTTTTACACTAAGTAGTACGTTATCTTGCTACTTAAAAGAGTGGTCCAGAAACTAGTAACATCAGCACTACTTAGCAGCTTGCTAGAAATGGAGACTCTTGGATCTCACCTAGATATACTGAATTGGAATATATATTTTAACACAATCCTTGGGTATGTCATGTGTACCTTGTAATTTTAGTAATAAAAATGAAGACTGTGGTATAATTTTAAATATCTTTGCTTCTAACAGGATATTTCTTGATATCAAATCACAAGCAAAGTGGAACAAAGCAAGTGTAAAATCTAATTTTAGAGAAAGTAAAGACAGACCTAATCTATAGGTTACAAGATATAGGTAAGAGATATCCAAAACAATAGAGATCCAGAGAAGCAACTTTTGAGGAATTGCATGAATTTACATGAAATTGCTGGGTTGTGCCAATTTGGAAATGTACCCCTTAAAATGAGAAATATCCTCAACTTGAAGTTGATTATTTAAAAGTAAAGGGTCTCAGAAATTCTCCTACTTGGGATATAATCAAAGAAAGCAAATACACGTATCAGAAGCGATCTCTGTATACCCATGTTCACAGCAGTACAATTTGTAATAGCAAACTTGGAAACAACCCAGATGTCCAATGGCAAATGAGTGGCTAAAAAAAACCTGTGATATATATATATATAGGAATACTTCTCAGCTGTTAAACATTTAAAAAAGTCATGTCCTTTGCATGATCTTGGATAGTACATGAAGATACTATGTAAAGTGAGATAAGCCAAAAGGAGAAGGACAAATACCAAATGATCTCACTTATAAGAAAGACTTAATATAGTAAGTGATAGTGAGTGAGAACACAAAGTGAAATGTGGACTAGACTTGGTGTATTGCATCAAAACTAAATACTCTGGGAAAGGAGTGGATGGAAAGGTGAGGAGAGAACTCCCGGGGTCCTAGTACATAGTGAAACTGTACTCATATGTCAATGACTACACTAACCCCCTCAAAAAAAAAAAAAGGGAAGGAAGAAACAGATGTTTATTTAATATTCTTTACTGCAGCTAAGGCAGGAGTGGGAGGAGATGCAGGAACTTGGATAGTCAAGAACTGAAATGAGGTTGACTGAAATTGAATATGAAAACGTGGGTGAAAGGAGGAAAGAGAGTTAAAAGAGACCCAGTCACCAAAAACTCTTTGAAAATAGTAGTGAGAATAAAAATATACTTTCTCATGGTGAGAGATGCATTTTATTTATTTCTTTTTAAATGACTAGTGTAGACGGTGAGGAAAGTGTGATTGGACATTGCAGTAGACCACCTAGACCCAGGTTGTTTTAAAGAAGCAGATGATGTAGACTTAGGTAATCACAAAAAGGTGCTTTATTTGCATCTGGGTCTGATACATCAGAGAAGAGAGCTGTTAGTTTTTTTTTTTTTTCTTAGAAGGTTACCCTGAACTTCTCCCTAAAAATTCTTGTAATTACTATATTAGAAAAAAAATTACTTCATTTAGTGGTAATTAAAAATATCATTAATTCAATATTGATAAAATTATCTTATAAAGGAAAAGGTAGGTGACAGTTTCAAAAGTTATTAACAGATGATTTTTAGAGCAAATGAATGTTGTGTTTAGCCAGAAAGAAACTTCAAAGAATCAGTCACCCAAGCATTTAAATCAGATTGTATTTAAAATGATTGTATTTGTATTATGAAAACTTTGAATAGTTGTTTTTTTTTGTTAGTGTTTTCTTGCTGGCATAAAACTAGTTAGAAATTTGCTCTCTTATTTTTAAAAGGGTTTGTGAAAGATTGGTATTATTTCTTCCTTTAATTGCTATAAAATTCAAGAGTAAAGACATTCAGGATCTCTCCTTTATCCATTTTAATGATAGAGTAATTAAAAGTACAGTTCTGTTCTTTGGTAGTTTGTGTTTTCCTTGATTAATCTTGTTTTACTGGTATTTATAAAGAATCGATGTGTACCTTGTGTGTATGTGTGTCTGTATATATATTTTTCTTTCTTTTTTTTTGGCTAAAGAATATTTATTATTGTGGGGAAATATTTGGCAAGTTGTCACATGATAAAAGATCACAAAATAGTATGCCAAGCATGATTGCTTTCTGATAAGTAGGAAAACCAAATATGTAGTGTTTGCTTTAAAGTGATAAAATAAGGCTGGAGAAACAGTTCCCTTGGTTAGTGGGCTCCTTTGCCATGTTTGGACCTAGAGTCAAGGCCAACCCCCACCTCACTGAAGGAAACTTTGGTACTGTGGCCTCTTACACTCTTTCTGTGTTTCTCAGTTTCTGTCTGAATAATAATAATAAATAATAATAATAATATAATCAAGGCCGTTTAGAGGTTAACATGAGTTAATAAGGGGAAAGAGACTTCTAGGAGATTTGACTTCATTCCTTGGGCATTTGTTAATTCTTTATCTATTACTTGTGAAGCTTCCCTTTTGCATGGTACTCCCCTGTGTCGACTTGGGGCTTGAGCACAGGCCATTGTGTGTGCTCTACTGGGTAAGCTATCTCCTGGCTGACTGTTGGTATTTCCTCTCTCTCCCTCTCCCTCTCCTTCTCCTTCTACCTCTCTCTCTCCCTCTCTCTTTCCCTCTTCCTTTCCTTCTCCCTCTCTCTCTTCCATTCCCTTCCTCCCTCCTTTTGTTGATATTCTTGTTTTAAAAAAATAAATGCTATGACAGGAATATCTGGGTATGTCAAGTACATGACAGAAATAAATCTCTTGTAGTATATGACTCAGCATCAGGTTTAGTGAAAGGGTACTTCCTCATATTTATTTCACTTTATTTTGAGACTTTTTTTTAAATTTCTAGCCTGAACCACCAAAGAAACCATCCAATTGGAGAAGAAAACATGAAGAATTTATTGCCACCATAAGAGCAGCTAAAGGCCTTGATCAGGCACTTAAAGAGGGTGGTAAACTTCCTCCTCCTCCTCCTCCATCTTACGATCCAGGTATTTGAAGTATTCTTGAGCACTGTAATGCATGCGCTTAACTAAGGACTCTACCACCTGGCCCCTAAAGTATTCTTTTTTTAAGTTTTTATTTATAAAATGGAAATATTGACAAAACTAGGATAAGAGGGGTACAAATCCACACAGTTCCCACCACCAGAGCTCTGTATCCCATCTACTCCCTTGAAAGCTTTCCTATTCTTTATCCCTCTGGGAGTATAGACCCAGGGTCATTATGCAGATTGTAGAAGGTCTGGCTTCTGTAATTGCTTCCCCACTGAACATGGGTGTTGGCAAGTCATCCATACTCCCAGCTTCTCTCTCTCTTTCTCTAGTGGGACAGGTCTCTGGGGAAGTAGGGCTCTAGGACACATTGGTGGGGTTGTCTGGTGGCATCTGGAAACTGGTGGCTGAAAAAGAGTTAAGCTATAAAGCAGAATAAATTGTTGACTAATCATGAACCTGAAGGGTAGAATGTTGCAGATGAAGATTTGGGGTCTCCATTTTGGAAAAAGCTAGTAGGTCTATTTTAGGTATATTCCAAGCGGCCCATGAATTTACTAACTTTTGCCTGAGCCTGATAGTTAACGTGCAGGTGGGCTTAAAGGTATTGGCTGGCGAGATGGTGTCAGTTGGAAAAAGAACTAGAAAGCTGGATCAGGGCAGAGAGTAGCTCCCAAGTAAGGGAAAAGTAAATAAATACTGTTAACTGCAAATCACATTTGATCTGGGGCCCATATCCCACACAGGAGCCTATGTAACCTCTGCATTCCTATAGGTCTGAGCTCACATTCCATTGTCACAGTTGGGAACATTCCAGTCTGCACTAATTTCAGGATCTATCTTCCTCAAGTGGTAGAGTCTGTTACCTAGTCTCCATTTGGAGAATGGAACGTTCCCTACCATTGTTGATCTGCATTGAGGGCAAGGTCCTGTGGGGGCCCAGAAAGGTGTCTACTATGTTGTTCCTGATGGACATGATCTGTGACCGTGGCGAGAGGGATCTGTTAGAGGTGTGGGCCCATCATGTCTGTGTGGGAATCCCAGGACTTCCTGACTAGGGCCCCGGATGATGGGGATGGCCTGACAGTAACTAAAGACTAAGTATGTCAGTCTCTTGCCCTTATTCAACTTTTGTAGTTCTTACTTTGTCTGACTAGGTTAGCTTTGGAGTGACTGAGAGAAGTGAAATAGGAAGTAGGTGAGGAAGGTATCTGGGTCTAAGTAGAAACTATTTGATTAGGTACTTTAGGTGTCTTTTTTCGGTCTTTCTACTTGATTGCTGCATTTATTGACTCACTGCAAACTATTGTACACTTTTGCTTTATGGTATATATTTTCCCATAACTTATACATGTACATATGTCCTTAATCTCATGGGCTCTGATCTATATCTAGGTTCTGAAGCTTTGTTAATAAGTGTACCACCTGATATGGAATTAAGGAGTCCTATGAGCTAGGAAAGGTCTCACCAGAGTAATGAAGCTGGAGGGTTGACATTCCTCATCTGACATCTCTGAACACAGTCCAAAGTGAAACAAGCCGAAGTGGTACTGGTTGTATTGCTTAGGTTGGGATCAGCAGATACAGTGTCAATTGGTGTGAACTGAAAGAAGCATGCAGCAAAGTGAGCCCCACTCTAGAGGTTCCAGGCCTGGGAGAAATATGGGCTTTATGAAGAAAGGGGAAGGTTCCTGCTGTCTAAGGATTTAAGAAGTGGATAGATAGTTATTGCTATAACCAGATTATTTGTCAATTGGGTTAACTTTGAAAATCCCATTGTTAGGATTTGCCTTGTCATACATGACCTCATCATAATTTATGTCCTTTAATGCTATTTACATATACCTGTATCTTATAAAGTAGCACCACCAGTTGCTTCTGTTCTCCCTGGTCTAAGGTTTTAGGAGATTTAATATTGCAAAGAACAAGTCATTATTAGAAATGTATTAACAATTTAGCCCACTGTTAAAATTCATTTGATTATCAATTTGAAGTCTTCAGTGCTTAGATTGAAGGAGCATATACTCAGCTCTGTGTTCTGTGCATCAAAAATTTTGAGACATTCCATCCATTTTCCCCCTCTCATATTAATTAAATTTTATGATTTATGAGACTATAAGCTAATAGGACTGTATATTAACACCATTCCCACCACCAAAGGTCTGTCCCCCCATCCCCAGTGAAGCGGAACATCTGCCCTCCCCCTCCCGAAGTATTCTTAAGAGACATAGTAAACTGAGCAGAACATAGTGATTGAATTCTTATAAAAATTAAAGCATTAATAAATTTGACTTACAGGGGCTGGGTGGTGGCACATCTAGTTAAGTGCATATAGTATTGGGCAAGAACCCAGGTTTGATTCCCTACTCCCCACCTGTAGTGCTCTGCAGGTGTCTTTCTTTTTTTTTTTTTTTAATATTTATTTATTCCCTTTTGTTGCCCTTGTTTTATTATTACAGCCACCATTGTTATTGATGTCATTGCCTGATAGGACAGAGAGAAATCGAGAGAGGAGAGGAAGACAGAGGGGGAGAAAAAGATAAATACCTGCAGACTCACCGCCTGTGAAGTGACTCCCCTGCAGGTGGTGAGCCAGGGGCTTGAACCGGGTTCCTTATGCTGGTCCTTGCTCTCTGTGCCATGTGCGCCTAACCCGCTGTGCTACCTCCTGACTCCCTGCAGATGTCTTTCTTCTTCTCAGTCTCCCTTTCCCCTCTCAGTTTCTCTGTGTCCTATCAAATTTAACAAGAAATAAAGAAAGTGAAGAAGAAAGAGAAATGGCCATTCCCTAGACCTCGAATAAATCTCTCTCTCCATTTTTACCAGTCATCTCTATCAGGAACAACACAATAGACTCCTTTGTGGGACCTCCATAGGACTTTGCCCTCAACTTGGATCAACAGTGGTAGAGAATGTTTCATCATCCGAAGGGAGGATGGACAACATACTCTGTGCTACACCTGAGGAAGATGGGTTGATATTGGGGCAGTTTGGAATGTTCCTACTCATGACCACAGAATGTGAGCTCAGATCTAGAGGGATGCAAAGGTCACATAGGCTCATAAGCTGAATATGGGCCCTAGATCACATCAAATCGATGGGGTTACAGTCAACAATATTTATACACCCTTCCCATATCTGGGAACCACTCTCTTCCCTGATCCAGCTTTCTGGTCCTTTTTCCATCCATGGCATCATCTCCCCAGACAATAACTTGGATCCACTTGCATTTCAGATTTCAGGCTCGGGGGGAAAAAAAAAAACTAGTATAGCCACAGACCCTTTAGAATATAACTAAAATATGCTTACTAGCAACCTACAAAATGGAGACCCCCCCCCAACTCTTCATCTGCACTATTCCAGCCTTTAGGTTCATGATTAGTCAACAATTTGTTTGGCTTTCTGTTAACTCTCTTTTCAGCCACCAGGCTCCAGATGCTAGTATGATGCCAACCAGACTTCCCTGGGCAGACAACCCCACTGATGTGTCCTGGAACCCCACTTCCCCAGAGCCCCACCCCACTAGGGAAAGAGAGAAACAGGCTGGGAGTATGTTTCTACCTGCCAATGCCCATGTTCAGTGGGGAAGCAATTACAGAGCCAGAACTTCCACCTTCCACACCCCATAGTGATTCTGGTTCCATACTCCCAGAGGGATAAAGAATAGGAAAGCTATCAGGGGAGGGGATGGGATTCAGAATTCTGGTGGTGGGAATTGTGTGGAGTTGTACCCCTCTTATCCTATGGTTTTTTTTCAATGTTTTCTTTTTATAAATAAAAATAAATTAATTTTAAAAAATGGCCATTGGACTGGTGGACTCATGCAGGCACAGCGCTCCCAATAATAACTCTGGGTACAAGAAAAAACAAACTTAATTTATAGTAAACCTGATGATGAGACACAATCTATAAAAACTGGTTTAAGCAGGCTAGGGATGTGGGTCATATAGATTGACCTGTCAACACCCATGTCCAGTGGAGAAGCAATTACAGAAGCCAGATCTCCCACCTTCTGCACCCCATAATTAATGATCTTTGGATCATACTCCCAGAGGGGTAAAGAATAGGAAAGCTTCCAATGGAGGGGATGGGATAGAGAACTCTGGTGGCGGGAATTGTGTGGAACTGTACTTCGTATCCCACAATCTTGTGGATCATTATTAAATCACTAATAATGATGACTGTTCTCAGATAGTAATAATCCAAGCCCAGTGCTCTACCCTTTGAATCGCCTTTCCTGCCTAAAATATTGGTAATAACTAATGAAATATCTTCACTTACAAAAATGTCAGTGTTGATCAGAGAAATGCAGAATTTTCATAATCTTTTTATCTGAGAAATTGTATTTAAATATACAACACTAATACTGTCATGACTATGGGTGTAGAATTTCAGGGAATATTAAATAGATTAAAATGTAGTCATTTAATAAGTTTCAGATAATTATGTTACCTGGTTCTTAGTTATCTGGGAAGGAAAAGTGTCATAATAATACCTCTAAAAAGTAATTCATGTACAATCCATCCTATAGATTGATGGGCCTAAATCATAACTAAAATTCATGTTTTGATTTATTTATCTGCCACCAGGATTATTGCAGGTGCTTGGTACCTGCATGATAAACCCACCATTCCTGGTGGCCATTTTTTTTTTTTCATAGAGACAGAGAGAAATTGAGAGGGAATGGGGAGACAGTGAGAAAGAGACGTCTGCAGCATTGTTTATTGTCCCTGGAGCTTCCTCTCTGCTGCTAGTGGCTAGGGGCTTGAACCCCAGTCCTTGATTTGGTAATGTATGTGTACTGCTAGGTCTGCCACTTCCCAGCCCACAGCTTTATTGTCCTTATTGGGTGGGTGAATGTTGTTGTTATTGTTGCCAAAAGCAAAACAAGAAACTGGTGGCAGGAGTTTAAAGAGGGAAAGATTTAAAATATGACAGTTGACACTTAGACATTAGGGATTAAAATGACCTAGGGGGTTTATTCTAATAAAGCAGATTAGCTACATTAAATTGCATTAATATTGCATAATGGGGTTTATTTTCTGATAAAGAGAAAATTCCTCCCCCAGCCCCTAGAGTTATTGCTAGGGCTCAGTGCATGTGCTATGAACGACTGCTTCTGGGGCCTTTTTTTTTCCTTTTGGATAGGATAAAGAGAAATTGAGAGAAGAGGGAACAATAGGGAGAGAGAAAGACAGACACTTGCAGACCTTCACCACTTGTGAAGCGACATCCCTGCAGGTGGGGAGCTGGGGGCTCGAACCAGGATCCTTGTGCGGGTCCTTGACTTTATACTGTGTGTGCTTATCCTAGTGTACCACTGCCCAGCCCCAAAGAGAAAATTATTTTAGAAAATACAAATGTGATGAATTTTAACAATTATTGTAGAGGGATTGATAAACTATTTCTGTCTTTCTATATAGATAATGGTATTTTTTTATAGAAGATACCTTAGGCCTTCCAGGCTATAAGGCTTCTACTGCATCTCTTCAAATTTTTCAGTTTTCTGTTGCAAAGTTGTAATAGGATCATGGTCCTGGGACTTCAGTACCCTTTTTTCCTTGATGGCAGAATTGAGATTTTATACCTTTAGAATTCACTTCCCACTTGTGGTGTATTGTGGTATATATTGACTTTTTTCTTTAGGCTTGGTAGAGGGATACATTTATCTGTTTTCCTACCTCCTAGATGCTCACTTCCTGTACTTTTCCTTGAAAAGTTTGCTTCTAGGCAGGGATTTTTATTTTATTATAATTATTTTTGATGTATTGTAGCTTTGCTATTTAAGCAGAAGGAGGATAACACAAGTCTTCTATTTGGCCATCCTCTATACTTCATAGTGTTAAAAATGCAATTTTAATGTAATATATTAATCCTTCTTAACTAGTCTACCATGTAAAATATGATAAAAATATCTGTTAAATAGAGACAAGAAAAAACTAATACTTTTTTCTGTGTGTTTATTTTTCTATACTGTACTTTATCCACTTCAGTTTAATTTTTACAGGGTTTTGCTTGTTACCTTAAATATTCTTATCATTAAGCTTAGATAATTGAGATTATAAAGAAAATAATTCTTTAATTATCAGATACTGTTACTCAACATTATATAATGTAAATAACTGTCCACAAAGTTATGTTTATTATCCTATGTCAAATATTTAGTTACTAATCTGCTACTTTAAAATATCTATTTTAGATTATATTCAGTGCCCATATTGCCAGAGGAGATTTAATGAAAATGCAGCTGACAGACATATAAACTTCTGTAAAGAACAGGCAGCACGAATTAGTAATAAAAGCAAATTTTCTGCTGATGTCAAAGGCAAACCAGCTCCTCGGACTCAGGTAGTATACTCAAGTTTCAATAATTTTACAAAGAAATACAAAAATAATTAGTTTACAATTTTGTGTTTATATTTTACAGATCTATTTCCAACCAGTGTTTTAGGGCTGGCAAAATAGGTTCCCTATATATATGAATGTGCCAGCCTTGCAGTGTGAACATCGAGGCCCCCACATCACTGGAGGAAGCTTTGGTCCTGTTTTATCTTTTCCACCTCGTCTTTTACTGTGTCTCTGTCTCTTTCAATCTGAAACTGTTAGCCTGCATCAGGGAGCCCCCTAGGTTACCAAACCAAAAAAGAACAAACAAACAAAAAATTAAAAAAAAAAAAAAAACCCAGTGTTTTTACCTGCCATCATATATCGCATGTTACTGTTCAGAGCTTTGTTTTCTTTTTTAAGGAGCCAAGACCTTGTGCATGCGTGATTTTAATACTCCTTGTCTTACTTTTTTTTATTCATATATAAATACAGACAGAAAGAGGCAGAGACAACAAACCAGAGCTTCTTTCCAGTCCTGTTGTACTCCCATGTGGTATTAAGCTTCAAACTGGGGCTTACATCTATTTGGCAAGGCACTTTCTCTACCCTACCAGTGAGCTGTTCCCTGTACCCTGTTCAGGGATTTGAATAACTGATTAAGAACATAATTAAATTAATTTGAGCTAGTAGTGAATGGAAATGCACTGTTTTAAAAGGAGCTCTAAGGTTTACTTTATTTGGAATTCTGAGAGCTTCCTGAATCTCAGTTCTTCTTTCCTTTGGGAAAAGTCTCAGCAGTTATTTACTCTAAAGGATCCTTCCTCCTTCTCTCTCTCACTTTGTGAGTGATGCTGTGATATAAATATTGTTTGTTTTGATGTTGTCTTATTATTCTTATTATTTTTGTATTACTATTGTTTACTATTACTATTTACTTTTTTGTTGTTTGTTTTGTTTTGGTTATTGTAAATGGTTCCTTCTACCTAATACTTGAGCTTACTGCTTCTATCACTGATGTATCCTTCTGCTACACTTTCTACATCATGGACATGTTTAAGTTTTTTTTTTCTGTTAATAGTTGTTTGGTGTTTAAATCGCAACATTGCAATAGATTTTTGTTTTTTAACCTGTGAAAGTTAACTTACTTTAGTTTAAGTTTTTCTTAAATTACTTTAGTAGTGGGTCATTTGAATCAAATATTTAGAAGACCAGTTTTATAGGATCATATTTTGGGGAACTTCTCTCTCAGGTGACATTTTAATTTACAATTTCTCATTTTGGGTAATTTGCTAGGTAACATCTTTCAGTCAAGGGAAAGTAGACTTTTGGAATGAACTTATATATAATCAAAAAGTGATGTCTATAAAATATTTTTATTTCATTATTCTAGTATAAACCACCTGCAATTAAAAAGTCAAATTCTCCTGGAACTGCCTTATCAGGATCTTCACGGTTGCCACAGCCAAGTAGCAGTAACAAAAGTGTTGTAGGTAATAAGATTCATAAGTAACTTGTCTACTTTTAAGCAGTGCTGATAAATATGAAATGAAGGTAGTGATTTATTCTGGATTACTAAAATGGATACCAATTAGGAAGAATTATAGAGGCTATGAAATTGTTTTTGGATAAAAAGAAATTAGCTCAAGTTTCTACCTTAGATGTTTCATACTTTCTATCTTTGATGTTACTAATATATCAGAATAGAGAACCAATGTCTTCCATTGATTTTTCTGGGGCAGGTAGTATTTTGCCCTCACTTCTTTTTTTTTTTTTTTAATTTTTCATTATGTTTATTGAATAGAGACAGCCAGAAATCAAGAGAGAAGGGGATGATAAAGAAAGTAAGTCAGAGGGACACCTGCAGCCCTGTTTCACCACTTGTGAAGCTTTCCCCCTGAAGGTGGGGACTAGGGGTTCAAACCAGGGTCCTTGCGCATTATAACGTGTGCTCAACTAGGTGTGCCACCACCCGACCCCTTTGCCCTCATTTCTATATCAGTTCTTCCTATTTTACTTAATGTGGTGACAATTATCCTTATTAGTGACTTGAAGTTGACTATTGAGGTTTATTTTTATTTGTATGTATTTTTAAGAAAGAAATGTAGAAATTAAGGATGTCTAATTTGTTGCTTGGAAATTACATTAAAATTTTTCAGACTAGGGAGACAACATAATAGTTATGCAAAAACCTTTCCTGGGAGTCGGGCAGTAGCGCAGTGGGTTAAGTGCACATGGTGCGAAGCACAAGGACTAGCTTAAGGATCCCAGTTCGAGCCCCTGGCTCCCCACCTACAGGGGAGTCGCTTCACAGGCAATGAAGCAGGTCTGTAGGTGTCTGTCTTTCTCTCCCCTTGTCTGTCTTCCCCTCCTCTCCATTTCTCTCTGTCCTAGCTAACAACGATACATCAATAACAATAACTACAACAACAATAAAAAAAATTTTAAAAACAAGGGCAACAAAAGGGATAATAAATATTTAAAAAATTAAAAAAAAAATTTCCTGTTTGAAGCTGTGAAATCCCAAATTCAATCCACAGCACCACCATCAGCCCGAGCTGAACAGTGCTCTGGTCTTTCTTTCTCTCATTAAAATGAAATAAAGTATATATTAATTTAGTATATAATTTAGTATATATTAATTAGTTCATAACATGTTTTAATTTACTGACTTTACCATATGCTCATTGTCAGATTCTCTATTTTGTGTAGTTTTTTTGCCCTGTGTTGTTAAAACTATTAATACTTTTTTCATTATAAGGTATGTCTTCAGGTAAAGTCTCTACAGTCAGCAGCTCTTTGGGAAACAAACATCAGAACATATCTCCCTCCCATAAGGGCATAGCACCTCCTCAGGCAGCAGGGTAAGTCTACATTTGACTTATAAGTGACAAATATTTTTCATTGACTTTAATTTTCTTGCTAAATTCACTGATCGCTTAATGTATTGCAGTTAAGAAGCACACCGAAGGTTTGTTTTTTGTTTGTTTGGTTTGGTTTTGTTTTATTTTGTTTTGTTTTGCTTTTTTTTTTTAAGTATTTTATTTATTTTTGAGAGAGATGCAGAGAGAAACACCAGAGCACTGCTCAACTCTGGCTTATGGTGGTGTGGTGTGTGTGTGTGGGAGGGGAGGGGGCTTTCCTTTGCTTTTGTAAGAGCACTAAGCTCTGGCTTATGGTGGTGTCTGGTTAAACCTGGGAATTCAGAGCCTTAGGAAGGAAAGTCTTTGTGTAACTACTATGCTATCTCCCTGGCTGAATAGCCTTTTTGAAAGAAAATCTGGTGGCATTTCTCAAGAGCTGACACACATGGGTTTTTGAATAAATTTTATTTCTGGGAATCTGCCTTCATGAAATAACTTGAACTTTGGAAGATAGTAACCACAGTTCATTAAGCCCGGTGTACCAGGCACTGTGCTCTATTCTTTACATATGTTTCTATTAAAACTACCCCATTACTATAAAATATGAGCATCAGAAAAGCAATATTGTTTGTTCAAAGATAGCCAACTAGTAAGAACTGGATGAAAGATACAACTCTTGGGAGCCAGGTGGTGGTACCATGTGCAAAGACCTAGATTCAAGTTCTTGGTCCTCACCTGCAGGGGGGAGGCTTCATTAGCAGTGACAGTGATACCGTTTCTTCTCATTTCTCAGGTTTTCTCTGTCCTATCAAATTAACAACAACAAAAATAAGGAACAAATCGAGATCTCTGGTTATAAGCTGTTCTGTGGTATAATTTTATTGTCATATAAGACATCCCTTAATATCTAGCTGGTTTTGAATAGTAAATTACAAAAATCTACAAAAAAGTTATTATATAGTTATAATATATATATATATATATGAATAAAGTTATTTTGTTGTAACTAAAGAGAAATGAGGAATACATAGCTTTATACTATAATGTAAGCTTAAATATATGTAGGAAAAATATAAAGTATGCTGAACTATTGACAGTAGGGATATATATATTTATGGTTGTTGTTGGGGATCAATGTCTGCATGACAGGTCCACAGCTTTCGGTTCTGCCTTTTTTACTTTTTTTTTTTTTTTTTTTGACAAAGTGAAATTGAGGGAGTAGATGGAGATAGAGAGAGAGAAAAGAGATACTTGCATCATTGCTTCAACACTCTTGAAGTTTCTCCCCGCCCCCCTTCAAGTGGGAACCGGGGACTCGAACCCTGGTTTTTGCACATGGTAACCTGTACACTCTACCAGGTGCAACACCTCCTGGCTCCAAGTTCATTATAATCACTAAGACACAAATTTAGGTATTTTCATGCTGCTTTGTTAATGTTTAAGACATTGGATGTGTTCAGAGATAAAATGTCATCATTCAGTGATTTGGGATAAAGCAAGCCTGTCGTATATAATTTTTATTATGGTGAGCTTTAATCATTTACAAGTAATCTGTATCATGTAATGTGTTTTAGATTCAAAACAGAAAAATGTATACTTACACTTGGAAAAAAATGTTCCATTTGATAACATCTAGACAACCTGCAGTTAAACTCTTGTGTAATAGATTTTTCTCAGTGAAACAAACACCCTGAATGAAATCTTAATTCTAAATCATCTTTAATCCCAGAAGATTTTAGAAGTATAGTGAAATACAAAGCTTTCAAGTGAATGTTTCCATGTTTGAACTGTGTCTCAGAGTTTACAGTGACACCTTAAGAATTACATTTTCTTAATAGTTAATTGTCAGCTGAAATGTCTGATTTCAAAAATTTACTTCTCTTCAGTCATTATGAAATAACTAGAGTTTGCTTTGGAGTTTGGATAAATACTATATGTGGTAAAACTAGAGCTACAAAATGCATGTAAGGAACATTTTTTAAAACATTTTACTTACTTATTAATGAGAAAGATAAGAGGAGAGAGAGAAAGAGCCAGACATCACTCTGGTACGTGTGCTGCCAGGGATTGAACTCAGGACCTCATGGTTGAGAGTCTAGTTGTAAGGAACATTTTTTTTTAAAGTTTGAAGTTTGGCGTTTCATACTTGTATTAATGAGAAGAGATGTCTGGTGTTTTTGTATGAATACAAACTGTTTCCTGCTAGTTTTTCATTGTGTAAGCATTATTTGTATGGTTCATTGGAGTATCACAGACTTCGGTATTCATCTAAAATGTTGAAAACAAGCCTAGTATTATTGCAGAGTTTGACTGCTTGTATGGATAATAATGGTTGTGAAGCTATTTGGATCAGGTATACTACCTTTTATGTTGAACTTGAAATTTTAAATTGCTTATATAAAGTTAATGAATTTAGCATCAAGAGTATACCTATGACACATTAAAAGTTTGAATACTTGAGCACTGGGCAGTGACACATCCTTTTGAGGACACATATTACCATGCATGAGGACCTGGGTTCAAGTCCCTGCTCCACACCCGTAGAGGTGATGTTTCACATGTAGTAACATACGTTTGTAGGTGTCTATCTCTAAGAATGACATTTACTGGGTGGGGGTAAATAGCATAATGGTTATGCAAGTAGACTTTCATGCCTGAGGCTCCAAAGTCCCAGATTCAATCCCCTGCACCACCATAAACCAGAGCTGAGCAGTGTTCTGGTTAAAAAAAAAAAAGAAGAAGAATAACATTAACTAACATTTAGTTTAAAAAGAACATTGTGTGTTTGTGCATGTATATATAGTTAAATGGCACATACATACATATAACATAGTAAGTAGATAAATACATACATTTACAGTGAAGTTGATTTCTTAATGGAGATGTAGCCTAATAAAACAAATCATTGGAAACTGTATTTCATTTAGGTTTGCAAAATCTGAAAATACTAGCAATCATCTCATATATAGAAATATGTATCATCTCTATTAGATAATTGCCTTTAGATTTCTATTAGGGCACATAATATAATATAATATAACTTATACTAGGCTATGTATAATAGAAAATTATATGTATATAATATGTATAGTATACATATCTATATTATCAAGTTTAACTTTTGTTGCATCATATGTAAATTTTGAGTAGTTCTCACCATCTTAATAGCGTATGTTTTATTTGCCTAATTTCAATTTTGGTCATCATTTCTGGGGATTTACTGCTCCAGGCTAACTTTTTCAGGTAGAATAGAGAGACAGAGACAGAATCAGAGCTTCTCCCAGTGTGATGGGGGCTGGACTTGAACCTGGGCCATGCACACAGCAGAACAGGCGTCTTCACAGGTGAGCTGTCTTGCTGGCTCAGTGAGGTGTGTTTTGAATATTAACTTTAAATTTTTTTTACTTTTTAAAACATCTCTTTTTTTTTCATTTAGATTTGATTAGCATATTTTTTTTAGTTAAGGTTTTCTAAATTTTAACTTTAACTTTTTTTCTGCAAGTATTTTTAACAAGATCTTTTGTTTCTTATTCCAAATTTAAAGATGATGACTGTTGAGACCAAACAGCTTAGTTAGGTAATGTAAAAATCTGAGTTGTGGGGTTGGGCTTTGGCACAGCCAGTTCAGCACATAAGTTATCATGCACAAGAATCTGTGTTCAAGCCCCTAGTTTCCACATGTAGAGGGAACCTTCACAAGCAGTGAAGTAGTACTGCTGGTATCTCTATCTCTTTCCCTCTCTATCTCCTTCCCACTCAATATTTCTCTGTCCTATCAAAATATAAATAAGAAAATCTGAGTTGTTAATTAAAATTTAAGTGGATGAGTTTTCCACTAATCTTTTATAAATAAACACCATCAAATTATAATCACAAACATTTCAGGAGATATAGTTAACACACTTAATGAATGTTTAATTTTTTTAAAATATCTTATATAAAAAGAATAGTATTAATTCTGCAGTAAATTGCCTATAATGTGCAGAACAGTGAAAGAACATAAATATAGATGTGTCTGTCTTTGAGAGCCTTACAGTCCAGAGGAATATAATATCATTTTTTTAGACCCAAAACTCCTAAAATTAGGAAGCAATTCTGGTTCATTTCACTGTATGCTCAGATTATTGCATGCTGCCTGACACATAGTAATTATTCATGTTTTTTAGTCAATAAGTGAGCAGAATAATCATTCATTAGAAAGTGTGCTTTTCTTTTAGTGTGATTTTTTTTTTTATTTATAAAATGTAAACACTGGAAAGACCATAGAATAAGAGGAGTACTATTCCACACAATTCCCACCACCAGAACTCCATATCCCATCTCCTCCCCTGATAGCTTTCCTATTCTTTAATCCTCTGGGAATATGGACTCAAGATTATTATGAGGTGCAGAAGGTGGAAGGTCTGGCTTCTGTAATTGCTTCCCTGCTGAACATGGGCATTTGCAGGTCAATCCATACTCCCAGCCTATCTCTCTCCCTTTCTCTTTCTCTGGGGAAGCAAGGCTCCAGGACAGTCACTCCAAAGCTAACATTATCGAAGTAAGGACTACAAAAGCTGAAAGTGTGTTTTTAAAGTTAAAAAGTCATCCTATTGTGCTATAAGGTAGATGGTTTAGATGTAGTTTTATAATTGGATATTCCCTTGTTCCTACTTTGAATTGAGTGGGTATTGTCATGAATTTTGTCTGGTTAATGGGACTTTTTCTATTGTCTTCTTTATTTAAATACTTTATACTTTTTGGTTTAAAAAGAAAGCAGGTTTTAAAAATTTTATTTGTGATTTTCAAAATTGCCAACTGGGTTTTTTTCACATAGGATTATTTTTTCTTTTTTTTTTAATATTCCTTTTTGTTGCCCTTGTTTTATTGTTGTAGTTATTACTATTGTTGATGTCATCATTGTTTGATCGGACAGAGAGAAATGGAGAGAGGAGGGGAAGACAGAAAGGGAGAGAGAAAGATAGACACCAGCAGACCTGCTTCACCAATTGTGAAGTGACTCCCCTGCAGGTTGGGAGCTGAGGGCTCAAACCAGGATCCTTAAGCCGGACCCTTGCACTTTGTGCCATGTGCGCTTAACCCGCTGCACTACCACCTGACTCCCTATATATTTTTTTCCTTTGGGTAAATTTCAGAAATGATGATTCTTTGTAAGAACATTAAGTTGGATAAAGTTATAAACATTTGATTCCTTGACTCATATTTGAAATTTAAATACAGAGGAAATCATAACATAATAAAGAAGAGAAAAAAACCAGATTCTTTGAATTCAAGGAAGGGGAAAAGTTAAATTATTCATGAAAACTATAAGAACAAGCATCACATCTGTGTGATTTATCTAAATGTCAACTTTCAGTTCACTTGTAACTTCATGACTATTACTTAAAACCATCGTTGGCCTCTTTAAGATTTATTCTGGGTTAATTCCATTACGCATAAATATGACATTTATTTGAATATTTATCAAAATTAGTAATGTTGCTTGCACAATTAGAATTTCCATATCAATAATAGATATTACATGCACAATCAAAGGGCTATTTAGCTTTTGCCCTTGCCATGGTAGTCAGATAACTAAGACTTGGGGTTAGGGGACAGGGGATAGATTTTATTTGATAAACTGGAATAATATCTTTAAACTTTATATATATTTGTATATATATATATGGAAGCAAACAACAACAATCTCCTTATGAGTACACCTTTATATATTTTAATAGTAAGATGGACAAGTTAGGCCCTCCACTTCGAACTGGAAGACATGTGCAAAGGTTGTATGACAGTGACACAAAATCAGGCAGTACCATCAAAAGACATGAGTTATTACCCATTTACAAGTAAGTATTTGTGACTCAGTTTGGTTAAGCTTTTTTTTTCAGATATTTTATCAAAGACTTTATATAATGGAATTATGAATTGTGCATTCCAATACTTTAAATCTTATTTTGATTATTTTTAAATAATGAAATGCTAATAATCAATTTCAAACACTTATTTTTTTGGTGAAATTTTCTATTCTAAGTAAAATAGGTTTTAGATTATATGACTTTATCCCCTTAAATTTTTGTTTTTTA
This sequence comes from Erinaceus europaeus, assembly GCF_950295315.1. Lineage (NCBI taxonomy): Eukaryota > Metazoa > Chordata > Mammalia > Eulipotyphla > Erinaceidae > Erinaceus > Erinaceus europaeus. Next base: position 175,425,133 of record NC_080162.1, on the reverse strand, counting down.
ATTTTTTATTTATATATGATCTATTAAGTGTTTCCTATGGCTTGGGGAAATAGCATAATGTTTATGCACAAAAACTTTCATGCCTGAGCCTTACAATCCCAGGTTCAGTCCCCCTCACTACCATAAGTCACAGCTGAACAGTGCTCTGGTTAAAAAAAAGAAGAAAAGAAAAAAAAGTTTCATTTGAGAGAGAGAAGTTAGAGCAGGCAGTAGCTAAGATTGAACTGGGAAACTCAGGCATGTAAGTCCTGCTCTGAACTATCTGAGCAATTCCCTGATTAACTCCATTAAAATTTAATTGCTCAAAGGCTGGAATAGCATTCACCTTTTTTTGTTATTTTTTATGAAACTTTGGAAGTAATATCTTTAAAAAGAAGAGTAGGGAGGGCCAGATGGTGGTACATATTACAGTGTAGTAGAGTGTGCAGATTACAGTGCATGGAGACCCAGCTTCAAGCCCCTTTGTCCCCCCCACCCCCTGTAGAGGAAGCACTTCATAAGTGGTGAAACACTTTCTCTTTCTCTCTCCTTCTCTGTCTCCCTTTCCCTTTTCTCTCTCCTTCTCTGTCTCCCTTTCCCTCTCAGTTTCTCTTTGTCTCCTTCTAAAAAAACAAATATATAAAATAATTTTTTAAAAAGAAGAACATATGGAACACTGCTGTATGTTTTGTGTGTGTGTGTGTGTGTGTGTGTGTGTGTGTGTGTGTGTGTGTGTGTGTGTGTGTGTGTTTTGCCTCCAGGGTTATTGCTGGGGCTTGGTGCCTGTACTACCAAGCCACTGCTCCTGGAGGCTATTTTTTTCCCTTTTTGTTACCCTTGTTTTATCGTTTTTGTGGTTATTGTTGTTGTTGTTATTGATGTCGTTGTTGTTGGATAGGACAGAGAGAAATGGAGAGAGGAGGGGAATACAGAGAGGGGGAGAGAAAGAGACACCTGCAGACCTGCTTCACCACCTGTGAAGTGAACCCCCTGCAGGTGGATAGCCAGGGGCTCCAACCGGGATCCTTAGGCGGGTCCTTGCGTTTTGTGCACTTAACCACTGTGCTACTGCCCCGACCCCCTGTATGTTAAGTAATAGTGCTGTGATCCTTTAAGCAAGTGATTATGTGATATACAAGAAAAGGGGTCTTAGAAGATAGTTAATTTAAGGATCTTGAGACTTTTAAGTTAGATGTTTGAAAATACTGTGAAATGCTGAGCAGAGACAAGTTTGGCAGTCTTTTTGGAACTTTCCCATTTTAATATTTGGTTTGAGCCAAGTTCCAAATCTAATCTTATTTTTAATCTTGCTTTATTTTGCTTATTTTTGTTGATGCCAGAGTCTCGCCCATTTACAGTTGCACCACTCCTGGGCCAACTGTTCCATTCTTTTTATATTCGATAGAGATAGAAAAAAAGGAGAGAGCGAAACAGACACCACAGCACCAGAGTCATCCAGTGTCATGGCATCCCTACATGGTGCTGAGTTTCCAAACAAGTGGGCTGTCATCTATCCCTAACCCTCTCCTTTTACAATGATGTATGTTAACTACAGTGGAAGAGTATGCATATATTTTATTGCTAGGCATTCTGGTCTGGCATCTTCAGAGAGAAAATGAAGGAAGAGGGAGAGGTAGAGAGAGACAGACAGACAGACAGAAATAGAAAAACATCAGAGCACTCAGGCTTTCTTCAATAAAGTAGGACCTGGCTCAAACCGGGGTCACATGCATGGCAAAGCAGGTGCACTGTCCAGGTGAGCTACTTTGCTGGCCTTGACATTTATTAAGAAAATATAGAGGGAGTTGGGCGGTAGCACAGCGAGTTTAGCACACGTGGTGCAAAGCGCAAGGACCGGCATAAGGATCCCAGTTCGGACCCCCAGCTCCCTACCTGCAGGGGAGTCACTTCACAGGTGATGAAGCAGGTCTGCAGGTGTCTTTCTCTCCCTCTGTCTTCCCCTCCTCTCTCCATTTCTCTCTGTCCTATCTAACAACAATGACATCAATAACAACAATAACTACAACAATAAAACAAGGGCAACAAAAGGGAATAAATAAATATTTTTTAAAAAAGAAAATATAGCGATTAAATTTTAAGCCAAGACCTACTATATTTTATTTATTATATATGAGAAGTAATAAATCACACTAGATAAGTAGTAAAATAAAACCGAGTCTTTATAATAAATTAGCAGCAGCCTTCCAGATGTTATTTATCTTTTTGTCCACCTGGGATTTCAGCCTGGGTAAATCTACTACTTCCAGTGAACAGTGTTTCTCTTTTAATTTCAGATCTGTTGATCAGCGGATCAATAGATCAGTAGTTAGATAGATGGAGCAGTGCTGGACATCACAGCACTGTTCCACCATTCATGCAATTTCCCCTTGGTGGTGTTCATAAAATTTCCATTTGGTGCAAGGGCTTGAATCTGGGTACTTGCACATGGTAGAGTGAGTTCTACCTGGTGAGCTATCTTCTAGCCTCTTGTGTTATTTTTGTTTATTTAAAAAATATGTTCTTTGCGGTTGAATAATGATTCACAAGATTGTAAGGTGGGAGCAGGTATAGTCCCTTGTGTTATTTTTAAATAGTGTTAAATACTAAGTTGCAGAATTTGTGTCTTCAGTAATTCTTCTTTGCACTACCACTGCTGTTTCTTCTGAAACAGATCTCAAAGAAACATTGACTAGTAAAAATACTAGATCATGTACAATTCCAAAATTACACCCCCTTCTGGTATTGCTGACATGTAGCCCAGAAGGGGGAAAAAATGTGTTCTTCACACAGGAGTGGGACATTAAGTTTTAAGTACTTATCAAGACAAGTCTTCCATTCTTAAAAGTCCACCATGACACTTTGTCTTTTATAAGGTCTTATAATATTAGAAGGAAAGTACATGATACGCCCATCTCTCTTACATGCTAAACCTTTTTAAATGGTAAGGAATTCTGATAACTTGATTTTTTTCTCTGGTTCTAATGTTATTTTAAAGTCATTTGAAACTTACATTTATTGATATGTGGAAGTTATGAGTATACATGCACTTGTATATTTTTATTACGTGCATCTCTTGCATAGACAGATAGATAGATATAGATAGATAGATAGATAAGATTTCTAATAAGACTGTTCTGGGCAATAAAAAAGTTTCATCTTTTATTCCTTTTAGAATTCCCACTTGAGGAAATGCCATTCTTTGACAGTGATATTTTTATTTTTAGCTAAGGAATTTCTAAAAAGCACTATGGTAATTCTTCCTCAAGAATTATCATAGATTTGTTTGTTTGTTTTGTCTCCAGGGTTATTGCTGGGGCTCAGTGCCTGCGCTACGAATCTGCTGCTTCTGGAGGCCATTTTTGCCCTTGCTTATCGTTGTTACTGCTGTCGTTGTTGGATAGGACAGAGAGAAATCGAGAGAGATGGGGAGATAGAGAGGGGGAGAGAGAGATAGACGTCTGCAGACCTGTTTCACCTCCTGTGAAGTGACTCCTCTGCAGTTGGGGAGCTGGGACCTCAAACCGGGATCCTTACTTACACTGATCCTTGCGCTTTGTGCCATGTGCGCTTAACCCGCTGCGTTACTGCGGAGCCCCCCCTAAAGGGTTTATATTCGTGCAAGCTAGAATGTATCTTATATTTGGACTGGTAATGACCATTTGAAAACCTCTAGGTATCAGGTAATCCATACATATTACAATGTGATTATTGCTTTTGGAAGTTTAGAATTAATTTGAAGTAGTTATCCAATACAGTCTTTGTAAATAATAGCACTGAAAATTGAATAAGATTTATAATAGGATTTACTTTATTTCAAGTTAAAGTATTCTACCCACACAGTATTATTATAGTTTACTTAAATTCTCTGTACTTAAGTTTCTTCAACTTAAAAATGAGGATAATATGTTGAAGAGATTATGAAAATTAAGTAAAATATGTATGGCACCTGACATATCTGGAATGCAGTGGGCATTTGAAAAATAGTAGATATCAGTAGTACTTAAGAGTAATTTGATGGTAGCTATTTTCAAGTTTTAGAAAATCCTTTCCATCTTTGCTGTATAGAAGAGGGTGTTCAGACAAAAGTCAAGAATTTCTGCTTGATCGTATAACACAATATTGCTTAGCTTTGAAATGAAGAAATTTCACTAAATTTTTAAAGAGGAGAAGGGGTCTAACATTTTATTAACTATCTGATCCCTGACTTTGCAGCCTATTGCTGTATTACCTTATAAGTTTTTCTACCACCCTTTGTCTCATTTATAAAATGAAGTTACTAATCCTACCCTCTTTGCTGGATTATTATGAGAATCAACTAAGTTTGTATTTAAAAGCAATTGGAAATGTAGCTGCCATGTACTTAACACCATTATCTAAATTTTAACTTTTGCAGTAGCTATAGTAGTAGTAATAGTACCTTAATTATAAACTGCTGAATATTTACTTAAAACAGCAATATGTATACATATATACACATATAGAATTACATATATGTATACTTAATAATTGAATAGGGTTAACATTTTATAATCAGGGAAATTTAAACTCAAAGAAGATGATTACTATCACAAGGTTGGTCAGAACCAGATGGAATCTGAATCTAAAAGTCTGTGTTTTCACCATTTGTTTTACTCTCATATGGTCTGCTAAGCATTCTTTGACTTGTGAAGTTTCATAAAGGGGATTCAGTAGTTATCCCACCAGAATTGCTCACCAATACTAGATAGACCGGGTCGTATAGTTGGTCAAATCAAATCTGTAAAGGGGAGATTACGTTGACCCACTCCTTTTAATTGCTGTTCCCCAAACAGAATTTCATTAATTGAGTATTGTCAGGCTTCAGGTCTCGATACCAATTTGAAGTGAAAAGGAGACCCACACACCTAATGCTGTGTATGAGCCTGACCAGAGTGGCTATATCAGGAAGATTTTTCTCACTGACAGAGAAGTCTTGAATGCAGCCCTAAACCAAGTTGCCAGGGCTCTTGTCAATTGTGCTTAGTATAATTACATCAGAGGAAGCAAATTAGCCAACTATAAATTGTTTGGGGAGATGTTGACTTTATGTGACTCCCAGGAGGTATTCTTTACATGACTTCCACTCTATACCAAGATCTTGATGTACAGACAATATGTCACCAGCCCTACATATTTACCGTCCACCTACATACTTACCATCCACCCAGTTACTATGGCCCTTTCCTTAGCAAGGCATGGTTGTCATTAGAAGGTACAGGTTGGCCTTTTGCCTATAGGAGCTTTTGCTCCAGACCCTCTGTTCTGTGACAAAGAACATGCACCACCCTTGCTTCAGGACAGGGGAAACTAGAGTGGAGTTTACATTTCATGTACGCAGTTCAGTGTGCTCAGACCCATTTCTGCAGACAGTCATTTTTAGTGTCTTTTCATTCCTTGATCCCAATAGAATATGACCCTCCAAAGTGACTAACTAATGTTGCATTCTTTTAAAAACTACATCTCACATGCTTAATATTACCTAAGATCAACAAAACCCCTCTGGAGGGAATATAGATTTATTCTATTAGGATTTATTTTATGAGAGAAAGGAGAAGAAACTGCAGCACCATTGTCATACATATGACAGGGTAGATTGAACTGCAAGCTTCAGGCATGTAAGTCCTGAGCCGTGGCAGCCAAACCATTTCCCTAGCCACAAAACTCTGGATCTAAACTGTAGAAATCTTGACGCCTTCCGTTTCTAGGTAGTTCAGCCCGTTAGAGCAGCAGCATGTGTATCTGAGGGCTCAGAAGCTGTAGTTTCAATACCTGGCATTACTTTATGCCATGCTTAGCACTGCTGTTTTCCTCTTTCCCTCTCTCCTTTCTCTCTCCCTTTTCTTTTACTCTCTCTCATATCAAATACATATTTTTCAAGAGAAAAATTTATGATTTTAATAATTACCTTATGATTCTAACATAAGATGCATATAAATATTTTAAGTATTGTGAATACGCTAGTAGGAAATGCATAGTGCAGTGCTCTGTCCTCAGTACTTAACTCCTGTTTTTTCTGGATTTTGATCTTTTGACTTCACTTTTTTTTTTTTTTTACAAAACCTTTGATTTATTTTTATTTATACAAATAAGCAAATTGAGACGTAAATGTTTGCTGCTCAATAAGTTTTAGTTATGCCATCTCTTTTTTTCTAGGTCCAACATTAAACCTCGAAATTCCACACCACCTAGTCTGGCGCGAAGTGCTCTCTCGGGTGTACTTACGAACAAAAGGAAACTGTGTCCTGACAGCTGTATAGCCAGGTATGTTTCTATCCGCTGTCCTAACAACGAAAAGAAACACAAAGATAGGGAGTCTACTTAATTGCCTCTCTGACCCAGCGGTTCTTAAGCAGCATGCTGTTGAGTTTCCAAATTTTCTGACTTTTAGTAATTTTCTGTTTGTTGTTGAATGTTAGCCTTACTCCATTGTGGTCTGAGAAGATACTTGGGGTGATTTCAGTGCTCTTGAATTTGTTGATACTGTTTTTGTGGCCTAACATATGGTCTATCCTTGAGGATGTACTGTGTGGATTTGAAAAGAACGTGTATTCCTGTTTTGGGGGATGAAGAACTCTGAAAATGTCCAAGAGGTCTAGTCTGTCCATTGCTTCATTTAGTTCTCTTGTTTCTTTTTAGAGTCTCTGCTTTGTTGATCTAAGTGTGACAGTGGGGTGTTGGAATTTTCTAAGGACCAAATAATAAAACATGCATTAGGCTGTAGAAAAATCCGCTCTTTCCTTTGCTCTTTATTTACTCTTGCTTCTTAGTGTAGACACTTCCCTATCCTCTGTAGTTTTGATTCTGTAAATGCACAAGGTCATTCTATTCAACTTCACTGAGTCCACTTGTTTGTGTGTGTGTCTAAAGATTTATTTGTTCACTGCTGTGAAAGAGGGAGCAAGAACTAGACTTCACTCTGACAGGTGCATTACCCAGGATGAAACTCGGAAACTCATGCTTGAGGGTCCCTCACTTCACCCTCACTGTCATCTCACAGGTCTCTCAGGTGGTTTTAGGTCCTAATTTATCTCTATAAATTAAATAATAGATCTTTTAGATCACTATTACTGTAATCTAAACAGAATTTTAATATGTCTGAACTCTTCACCGAGGATGCGATTATTCATGTTTTCCTTTCTAGTGTATGGCCATGTTTGTTACAACTTTGACATGTATCTAGATCTATATATGGTATCTCTTTATGCTCTAACTTACTCCAGGAAAGAGAAAAAAAAAATTCTTGTTTAAAATTCAGTGGTAAAGTACATACCTTATATGTATGAGGCCCTGGGTTCAACCCCTGACACCTATAACCACAAAGAAGACACAAACAAATAGAGAAGGAGGACATCATGAAATTGGTGAAACCATTTGCTTTCTCTCTCATTCATTTTTTTTTAAGTGATACTTTCAGAGGTTAGGATCATAGAGGATAGATAATTGCTACACGTTTCTAGCTAAATTATTTAATAAGTAATCTTCGTCTCAGCTCTAGTTTTGATACATAGCCATAACAGATAAAGAAATCCCAGAGAGTATGGTATAATATCTGCCCTAGATGTCTGTTAAACCAAAAAATGCCTTGAAATTCTTAATAAAATGTCACAAAACATCTTTTTTGAATATGTAGCTTAGCTTTCAGAGAAGTATGAAAAACTTCCTGAGTAAAATATAAATGCTAAAGGAAAAAAGAATGTTAACTGAATCCTGACACTTCTACATTGAAGTTCTGCCTGAAAAAGGAAAGGAAAGGAAAAGGAAGAAGGGAAGGGAAGGGAAAAGGAGGAGAGTGAAGAGAAGGGAAAAAGGAAGGAAGGGTGAGAAGAAGAAAGAGAAAAGAAACCCCTGTATTGAGTACTGAGATATTTCTCATTACCTAAAAACTTAGTTTTTAATGCTGTTGTGGTAGTGAGGAGTCTATTTTGGGGACTAGTACACATAGAGCATTACACGTTCAACTTTTATTTCCTTCTTTCATGTCTTTCATTCTAAACCTGGACTCTTGTGTCTGCCAAGGGATTCTTTTGGCTCAACTATTGATATTTATATGATAGCATGCCATACTTAGCATTGTAATTACTTATCATAAATAGAGAATTATACCAGGACATCTACAAGGGTTTCTTATATATTGCATTATAATAATTTAATAGTGAGTTTAAATATAAATACTGTAGGTTCTGTGCCACCTTTATTGTACAAAGTGGAGACCTGGATGTTGAAGACATCTCTGTCTGTCTTCTGGGCTGGGTTATAGTGTCCACTTTATGTAAGGGTTTGTTTTCCCCAGGAGAGAGGATATTGTAAATTTTCATCCTAAACCCACTGTTTGTTACCTAGTCATGAAAAATTCTACTATGGACAGATATACTACTTAAAAGAACATGTAGAATAGGAGTAATTACTAAGTGAGATTCTTTTTTGCCTGTACTAGAGGAATATTAAAACTTAGATTAAACATACTTCCAGTTATATTTAATATTATATCCTTTTCCTTCAGGGTTATGGCTTAAAATTACTGATATAATTTTTTGTGGGTTTTTTGTTTTGATTTGTTTTGTTTTTCATTTTGTGTGTATGTGTGTATGCTTCTTCAGGCCAGATGGAGACTATGTATCTTCACTTAATGGTGGACATATTAAAGGAATTGAAGGAAATTCTTCTGGACATTTACCAAAATTCTGCCATGAGTGTGGAACTAAATACCCTGTGGAATGGGCAAAGTTTTGTTGTGAATGTGGCATTCGACGAATGATTCTGTGAGCAGAATCATAAAAGATGAAGAGCTAATCCAGAGCTTTGGCTATTGCAGCATGGACAGCTGGAACACTTTCTGTAGTTATTCTAAAATTACGCAGAATACTTTTTTCCAGCAGTTTTTGTAGCATAATCATTTGGCTACATAATATTATATGTATATATGTGTACATATGCTGTATATAATAAATACATGATACCCCAAGCTGCAATTCATGGGAATACTTATCTTTCAGAATAATTTCGAGTGGAGTCATTAATTTGGGTATCACTGTTGTTATTATTATTGTTAAAGCACATTGGGTTTATCTCCATAGACTCTCAAATTCTAGTGTTTTGCCTTTAAGTAAAGCTTTAAGATAATTACTACTTTGAACAAAACAGAAGAATAAATACTTTATTACTGGTACCTATTAATATAATGTCACAGTAAGGGTGGGATGTTTGAAAAATTGAAATGGAAGATTGTATATTTGTTGCATCTAGTTATTTGAGGCCATTTCCCTGTGGAACTCTTCAATAATGACATTTATAACTTTAAAGAGAAGGAATAAGTCTTCTATTCATTGTATTGTTATTATATAATCTGAAGATCTTCATTTTTTGAAAATGTGATTATGCAATTTTCAGAGTTATGAGATTAAAAATAAAAACATACCTTATTCTGATTTTAACTGAATAATTAACTCAATAATACCTGTGTGTATTGAGTATATATTTCTTTTTCCAGTTCTGTCTCCAACTGTTAGTTTTCTTCATTATTTCCATAAATTTTATGTTTGAAGACTATTTTAAATTTCCTACTTCAGTTTGCTAAGTTAAAAACTATAATTATTTAGTGTAAGATGCACAGAATTCCCATAGACTCTTGTAACTTTATTTCTGTGTATCTGAATTTCCAAAATTATATTAATGGACTTTAAAGCAAAAACACTTCACCTAGTAAATGTAATTGTGGTAACTAATCCTTAGTGCAGAGTTTGCAGGTAAAAGTAGTAGTCCCTTAAAGTATAGCTAGGTATTGTTTGAAAAAGTTAAGAGACTATCTGTGGTGGACAAGATAGCTCACCTGGATAGTGCACCTGCTTTGTTGCTCTGTCAGGCACATGACCCAAGTTTGAGTTCAGTCTACATAACACTGGAGGAAGCTGGAAGCTTCAGTGCTGTGGTAGGTTTCTCTCTCTCTCTCTTTCTCTCTCTCTCTCTCTTCCTTATCTCTCTCATATGTGAAAGTCAGCCCAGAGGAGTGAAGCCCCAGTGGTGACATTATTTTTGGGTGCTTTTAATGTCGAAACACTATTCACATCACAATGAAAAAGACTGAAAATGTATTGTTTTAATACACAAATGACTTATATAAAGATACAAAATTTCATTATACTTTAACTGATTAAAATACAACTTTTAATCATTGTCACTTTCAGGGTAGCTTTTAATACACTTTAGTAGTAGATCTCTTTGACTGTGCAACCAGACTCAGTAATTCCGTAGTAGCTTCTGTTTTACAGATACAACGTGTTTGATCATACTATAAATATATCTGCTGTATCTTGGGCATATTTCTAGTTTCTTTAATATTCTAATCAACTGTTCTTACAACTGTCAGTGTATTAATTTGTGGCTTGGAATTTGCTCTGAAATTTATACTTTATATTTTTATGTACTAGTTTTTTGTTTGTTTAATACAGGAGATATAAACATAATGAAAATTACAATTGTCATTTCACTTAACCTCTAATTTTTTTCTGACCTTTTTGTTCCTGACTGCTTTTATTCAATCATATTGATTTAAAAAATGTCCATCAACTAGAATAAGTTGTAATAAATTTTAGAAATGAATGTACTTACTTGGATTTCTGTTTTAATGGATTTATTATTCAGTTACTCTTATAAAATTATGAACTTTAAGCTCTTGTTTTATCAAGAACCAAGCACTATTTTTAAAAAATATTTCTAAATGCCACATGTTTGCTTCTTCCTGAATTTTTAAGAGCAAGTAAGTACTTGCTTATAATGTACTACACGGAAAATGACATAAGTCATCTAATTCCAAAGCCCTGATATTATAAACAATGACTAGGAAACATATATTTATGAATTATGAAATGTTGTGACAGTGTATTTAAATGTATTTTATGTAACTTGCATACATTATGTAATGTCACGTTGATTCTTTGTGCAATAGTTCAGTTTAAAATTTTTCTTACATCTATGTGTCACTCTTTTTTATTTATTTTTACAAATATTTGCCAGCATGGTAGAAAAAAAATTTATCGTAAGCTTAAATTTAAAAATGTAAAAATTGATTGTATATATTATTTTGGAGTTTATAAGCTTGAATAATTAAGGTTATGACTGTTGTCTCTTCACTGTTTTTTATTAAAAATAATGTTTTCATTTTTGCCCTGTTCAATAAAGACATGAGAAAAAAACAGTTTTTTGGCTTTTATTGATATATTTTCAGCTAGATATAGGTAGGGAAATAGGAACATTGTGGCCCAGGAGGTGCAGTGGTTCAAAGTATTGAACTCTCCAGCATGAGATCCTGAGTTTATCCCCAGCATTAAGTGTGCCAGATTGATGTTCTGCTTCACCTCTCTTCTCTTTAACAAATACATAAATCTTAAAAAAAAAAAAAAAAAAAAAAGAAGAAGAAAATAGGAACAAATAGGGGGCAGGCGGTAGCCCAGCGGGTTAAGCGCACATGGTGCTCAAGGACCGACATGAGGATCCCGGTTCAAGCCCCCAGCTCCCCACTTACAGGGAGGTCACCTCACAAGCGATGAAGAAGGTCTGCGGGTGTCTTTCTCCCCTCTCTGTCTTAACCTTCCTCTCTCAATTTCTCTCTGTCCTGTCCAACAACAACAATGATAAGGGCAACAAAGGGGGGGGGGAATAGGAACAAATACAAAAAAAAAAATGTGTCATCAAACTATGTACTTTAAAATGAGAGTTTCTTTTTAATTTTTTTATTTATAAAAAGGAAACACTGACAAAACCATAGGATAAGAGGGCTACAACTCCACACAATTCCTACCACCAGAACTCCGGAGGATCCCCTCACCTCCCCTGATAGTTTTCCTATTCTTTAACCCTCTGGGAGTATGGACCCAAGATCATTGTGGGATGCAGAAAGTTGAAGGTCTGGCTTCTGTAATTGCTTCCCTGCTGAACATGGGTGTTGACAGACAGGTCGATCCATACTCCCAGCCTGCCTCTCTTTCCCTAGTAGGGTGGGACTCTGGGGAAGCAGAGCTCCAGGACACATTGGTGGAGTTGCCTGTCCAGGGAAGTCTGGTCAGCAGCATACTAGCATCTGGAACCTGGTGGCTGAAAAGAGAGTTAACATACAAAGCCAAACAAATTGTTGAACAATCATGAACCTAAAGGCTGGAATAAAAGGCAGTTGAAGAGTCGGGGGTCCTCCATTTTGTAGATAGCTAGTCGTCATATTTTAGTTAAATTCCAAAGAGCCTGTGGCTATACTAGTTTTTTTTTTCTCTGAGCCTGAAATCTGATATGCAGGTGGATCCAAGTTATTGTCTGGGGAGATGATGTCATGGCTGGAAAAGGAACAGAAAGCTGAATCAGGGAAGAGAGTAGCTCCCTAATATGGGAAAGGGGTATAAATATTGGTGACTGTAAACCCCATCGATTTGATTTGATCTGGGGTCCATATTCAGCTTAGGAGCCTATGTGACCTCTGTATCCCTGTACATCTGAGCTCACATTCTGTTAGTCATAAATAGGAACGTTCCAAGCAGCCCCAATATCGACCCATCTTCCTCAGTTGTAGCATAGAGTATGTTGTCCAGCCTCCCTTTGGAGGATGGAACATTCTCTACCATTGTTAAACCAAGTTGAGGGCAAAGTCCTAGGGGGGGGCCCACAAAGGGGTCTATTTTGTTATCCCTCATAGAGATGACCTGTAACAATGGAGAGAAGGATTTATTTGAGGTCTAGGCCCATCAAGTCTGGGAATCTCAGGACTCCCCGAATAAGGCCCCAGCTTATTATCAGGGTGGCCTGATAATGACTAGAGTCATCATTAAAGTATGCCAGTCTCTTGTCCTTATTTAGCTTTTGAAGTCCTTGCTTTGCTAAGGTTAGCTTTGGAGTGAGTGAGAGAACTGTAATAGGAAGTAGGTGAGGTAAGTCTAATTAGAAACTGTTTCATTAGGAACTTTATACTGACTCACTTCAGACTATTGTGTACTTTTGTTTTCAGATATATTTTGCCCTAGTTTATGGATACATGTTGGTATGCTTCTAAATTCTGCTTCTAAGACCCCTTCTGTTTCACTGGTTTAATCCCCCCTGCTTAACACTGTATTCTATTTACATAACCACTAAGCACCGCCCTGCCTCCAGGGCATTGGTTTAATCCTCATTGTTTTGCAGGCTTTTTCCTTCTTCCCACCCCCTATCCTACGTACATCCTCTTCGGACCTGACTCTTCCACCTCCAGATATATAAGGATAAGATTGTGATTAGAGATACTTTAGATTGTGCTGCATTCCACATGAATAAAGACTGAACTGAGTACCACTCAGCCATGAATCCCTGGTTGTCTCTCCCACCCGTGAAAACTAGCCCAGCCCAGCATATACATGTGAACATATGCTCTATCTCATGGGAACTGGCCTATATCTAGGTTTTGGGACTTTGTTAGGAATTGAACTGCCTGGAATGGAATTAGAGAATCCTATGAAAGGAAAGGTCTCACCGGAGTAATGAGTTTGAAGGGTTAACATTCCACACCTGAAGTCTCTAGACACAGTCTGAAGTGAAGCATGCTGAGGTGGTACTCGTGTTGATTAGGTTGGGATTGGCGGATGCAATATCATTTGTTATGAACTGAGTGAAGCATGCAGGAAAGTGAGCCCCACCTTAGAGGTTCCAGGACTGGTAGAGGTTCCAGGACTGGGGAAAATATAGGCTCTATAGAGGAAGCCGGAGGTTCCTGGTGTCTTAGGCTTAAGAAGACAATAGATAGTTATTGCTATAATAACATAATTTGGCAATTGGGTTAACTTTGAAAAATTCCTTTGTTAGGATTTGCTGTATCATACACAACATTGCTATAATTTATGTCCTTTGACATTATTTGTATATAGTTGTACCACCAGTTGCTTCTGTTCTCCCTGGTCTAGGCTTTTAAGAGAGTCAATATATCAAAGATTCAGTATTAAAAAGACTCAGTTTGTGCTTTAAAAAGTTTGAGACATACAACCAATTTTTCCCCTTTCATGTTAATTAAATAGTGATTTATATGACTACAAATTGATAGTGTACATAGACACCATTCCCACCACCAAAAAACTATGTCCAATCCCACCCCACCCCACCCCACCCCCCACCACCCCTGGAAGCTGAACTCTCACCCTCACTCCAGGAGATCTTCACATGCCATACATCAGACAAGAGACTAATAACCAAAATATACAAAGAACTCTGCAAACTTAGCAACAAAAAATCAAATGATCCTATCCAAAAGTGGGCAGAGGATATGAACAGAACATTCACTACAGAAGAGATCCAAAAAGCTAACAAACACATGAAAAATTGCTGTAGGTTGCTTATTTTCAGAGAAATGCAAATAAAGACAACATTGAGATATCACCTCACTCATGTAGGAATGGCATACATCAAAATGGACAGCAGCAATAAATGCTGGAGAGGCTGTGGGGATAGAGGAACCCTTCTGCACTGCTAGTGGGAATGTAAATTAGTCCAGCCTCTGTGGAGAGCAGTCTGGAGAACTCTCACAAGGCTAGAATAGACCTTCCATATGACCCAGTAATTCCTCTCCTGGTGATATACCCCAAGGACTCTATAACGCCCAACCAAAAAGATATGTGTACACCTATGTTCATAGCAGCACAATTCATAATAGCTAAAACCTGTAAACAACCCAGGTGCCCAACAACAGATGAGTGGCTGAGAAAGCTGTGGTATATATACACAATGGAATACTACACAGCTATTAAGAACAATGAACTCGCCTTCTCTGACCCATCTTGGAGCTAGAAGGAATTATGTTAAGTGAGCTAAGTCAGAAAGATAAAGATGAGTTTGGGTGGGATGATCCCACTCATAAGCAGAAGTTGAGAAAGAAGAACAGAAAGGGAAACTAAAAGCAGGATTTGACTGTATCTGGAGTAGGGCACCAAAGTAAAAACCCGAGAGTTCCTTTTCATTGGCAGTTTACTTATGCCACCAATTTTACATAAATTATTGCTACTTTATTAATATAATTTATTATTTTGAAGTATATAACATCGCAAGTCATAAAACATCCTCTTAAAAATGAGCATTTGAGGGAATCGGGCAGTAGTGCAACGGGTTAAACACAGGTGGTGCAAAGCACAGGACCACAATAAAGATCCCAGTTTGAGCCCCCAGTTCCCCACCTGCAGGGGAGTCACTTCACAAGCAGTGAAGCAGGTCTGCAGGTGTCTGTCTTTCTCTCCCCCTCTCTGTCTTCCCCTCCTCTCTCCATTTCTCTCTGTTCTATCCAACAATGACAATATCAATAACAAAAACAATAATAACTACAACAAGGGCAAGAAAAGGAAGTAAATTTTTTTTTAATTTAGCATTTGAAAACTGTAGTAAAGGTTTGTGAGAAAACATAGATATATATAGTTTGGCAGTGTATAGCTTAATTTTAATCACAATATTTGAAATTAGTACTTGACTGTTACCTTTTCTTTAGAAAATACAGAAGTGGAGTGGAGGAAGCCATAGCATTGAAAATTCCTCCCATGTGGTGGGGACCAGGCTTTAAACTGTATCCAGGATATGAAGAAGCAGTACTAAGTGAGCTGTTTAGATAAGCTTAGATACTTAACTTTTACTCCATTTTCCTTAAGTTAGAAATAAATGCTTATTTAGGAATAGAAACCCAGGGAATACAAAAATATAAAACACATCTATGGTCAGTAGTTTTGTATGGTTAAGTTTATTTTAAGATGCTAAAGTGACTTTCAAACTAACTACATAATTAAATAGGCACAGAGTTAAAATGAAGCTGAAAGCTACACTTATTTTTTTCTATGTAAAATTTCAGTTCAAGGCACACAAGTTTATACATTTTTTGCTTGGCAGATATGTAAATTGACTTTTTGCCACTAGATGGCGACTTTTGGCTACTTTAACATGATCAGCCTTCAATTAAAGGATTTTTATTGTAATCATTAATGTATACAGACTAATAAGAGGCAGTTTCTGTTTTGGTTTTAATTATATGTTGACTTAGAGATCTAGTCGAACTGATAGTTTCAGATATGGAATCTAGAGAATTGGAATACATGAACTTGCAAAAAAAAAAGTCAACTGTCTTGGGAGAACTACGGTGGTCACTGTTGGGAGTGTTGGAAGAGTGAGAACACCTAACTTTGGGGTGGATGTGGTGTGGAACTATACAATCTCATAGAATCCCGTAAATCTCTGTTCAGTCACTAATACAAACTTTTAAAGAGAAAATCTAATGGTTCTAAAATCTAATAGTTCATTTTGGCACCCATGTGGTGGTAATTGATAAAAATATTTATTATTTACGTTTTGTTGGGAAAAAAATTGTAGTTGAATATACAAATTACTTCTTTTTTCTCCACTGAGCTGCGGACCAGCAGGATTCCACCATTTCCAGAGGATTTTTTTTTTCACTTTTGTTGTCCATATTTATTGTCGTCGCTTACTTCTACTAAACTGTCAGGCTGAGCTTCACTGACGGGAGACAGAAGACCCAGGACTCATGGTTGAGCTGTAGGCAGTATCTCTTTATTCATGTAGGATGCAGCGCAATCTATACCAAGCTAGACTAAACTAATAACTAACTAAAACGAACAATGTTGTCTTTATATATACTTCCCAAGTAGGATGTGAACAGGATGTGACGCAGAGACGGTGGAGAGAAAAGTGACTGGTGAAAATCAGGGTGTGACAAGGAGAGGATCAGGGTGTGACAAGGAGAGGGGGTGGAGCAGGTGAGAATTCTACCACTAACCCACCAATGCCCTGGAGGGAAGGTGGTGCTTTATGTAAATGTAAAAGTGATTTATGTAAATAGATGGCAGTGGTTATGTAAATAGAATGCAGTGGTTATATAAATCGAATGCAGTGTTAAGCAGGGGGCATTTAAACCAAATGAAACAGAAGGGGTTTTTAAAAGCAGAATTAGAAGATACCAACACTAAACTATTTATATATTTTCTTCATAATTTCTATCATTAATTCCAATGAATATGTTACTTTTATAATCTTTAAACAGCTATTTTAAAAAATCACACTCATAAAATCATAATTTAATTACAATTTCTATCTTGCCTTTGATTCATAGCAGTCACAGATGTAGCTAAACCGGGCTGTCTTCATAATTTTGTTGCTGACCATGGTGTCTGTCAACTGTGTTTAAATCTCGTTATTAATAAGATTTTTTTTCCTGAATTTTTCTACAAAGGACATTTTAATATAGATCCTTTCATACCTTTTTAAAACCATCTGGTGCCAATCATTTGAAGAGTCCAAGTCAACATCACAAGTGCATTTTTACTTTATAGATCAAAAACGTAAACCTACTTTAAATATTTAAGAGATGTTTTGCTAACCTGTTGTTGAATGGTGATAGAAGGGATTTTTGTTTTATCTTTATAATTTTTTAAGACTTAGTTTATATTTAAAAATATTTTAGGGGGCCAGCTGAGTGATGGCACACTCATGCAAGTGTACATATCACAAAGCTCAAGGATCCGGGTTCAAACCATGCACCTGAAGGGCATCACCTTCATGAGCAGTGAAGAAGAACTACAGGAATTTATCTTTCTTTCCCTCTCCCTATTTCCCCATCCTCTCTCAATTTTTCTCTGTCCTATGTAATAAAATAATTTTAATAAAAAGAAAAAAATGGTCACTGGGAGTAGTGGATTAGTCATGTAGGCACTGAGCCCCAGCAATAATAACCCTGGTGACAATAAGATAATAACAATAAATTAAAATATTTTATTAGTTATTTACAAGATTATAATAGAGATATATTTCTTTTTAAAATTTTATTTATTTTCCCTTTTGTTGCCCTTGTTTTTATTGTTGTTGTAGTTATTACTGTTGTCGTCATTGTTAGACAGAGAGAAATGGAAAGAGGAGGGGAAGACAGAGGGGGATAGAAAGATAGACACCTGCAGACCTGCTTCACCACCTGTGAAGCAACTCCCCTGCAGGTGGGGAGCTGGGGTTCGAACCGGGATCCTTATTATGGTCCTTGCACTTCGTGCCACGTGTGCTTAACCGCTGCACTACCGACCAACTCCCTAGAGGTATATTTCTAGAGCATACTCACCACCAAGGTTCTGTGCCCCCTCCCCACTCTAGCAATAACCAATGTAATTAATTCTCCCCATGTCACAGGTATAGATTGACATATATATATATGCATTTTTTCAAGTTCATGTGTTTTAATTCTCTATGTTCTACATGAGTGAAATCGTCTAGTAGTCCATCAATTCCTTATTTACTTCACTAAGCATAATCACAGCTAGTTTAATTCATTTTGTCCCCAATGGACAAAATATAGTCTTATAACTGCTTAGTAGTTCCAATGAATATACACTCTGTACATTTTCCTTTTCTTCCTTCCTTCCTTCCTTCCTTCCTTTCATTTTTTAAAAAACTTTTTTATTATCTTTATTTGCTTATTGGATAGAGACAGCCAGAAATTGAGAGGACAGGTAGGTCAATCCACATCCCCTATCCTGTCTTTATCCTTCCCTAATGGAATAAAGGTCTTGGAAAGGTGAGGTTCTGGGACACATTGGTAAGATCATCTGCCCAGGGAAATCAGGATGGGATCATAGTAGCATCTATAATTTGATAGCTAAAAGGTAATAAGATATATAGGACAAGTGTTTAATAAACAGGGATCCATTGAGAACAGGAACCACAGGGAGAAAGAAGTGAGGGTATGTATATTAGGTATGTTTCTAGAAGCTCAAGACTTTAGTAATATCTAGAGATATTTTCTGAGAGCATGGTATCAAAGTGGAGAATCAAACTTGAGAGCTGGATTAGGGCAGTTAGTGGTCCCCATACCTGAAATATATATATAACTGTTTACCACATCAGTCTGACTTGGGACCCATGTATATTAATATTTCACCCAGGAGCTTGTATGACCTCTAAGTCCCTTTCAGTTTGAGTTCACAATCTACAGTCACATATGGACACATTCTAGGCTGAAACACATCAATAGACCAGTTATCCTCAAGTGGCAGAGTAAGAAGATCCATACTTCCTTAGGAGAGTGGAGTAGTAATTACCACCACTAATTTATAGTGAGATTAAAGTCCTAGAGAGGCACACAAAAGTGCTGAGGACACTGCCAATAGACATGAACAATGACGGCAAACAGAGGGATACCTTAGAGGTCGAGGCCCATATTATCTGGGGGGGCATCCAAGGACCCCAGGTGTTAATGTGGTCCGGCATTGACCAGAATCTGCTGGGGCTCATGTGGAGTGTCTCCAATGGGGGGGGGGGGCAAAGGGGGACGAGGGGGGCAGGGTAAGTCTCCGACCAACCCTCACCAGCTCTAGTGGCTGCATGAATTAGAAAGAGACATAGGGAGATATTCTGGTACAAACATCTGTTTACTTTAAGATGGGTACAGGCTTTTATACTGAGTTAAACAATGAACATTTTTCACATATGTCAGAAATTACAGGTTTCTTAAAGGTCAGCTTGCCCCCATGGTAGAGGGTTGCTATGACAAGAATTGATGAGATACATAAAGGTCATGACAATTAGTTTCCATGATGCAGGCAAGTTAATTATCCAAAGGTATTTGAGAGAAGCATAGGGGTTAAACCAGTAAGGTGAGGTAGAGAAGAAGAAAAACAGAACTTGATGTGAATCACAGATATCAAAGGATACAAGGAAATAGAATATGGGGTCTTATTGCCAGTTACTGGCAGGTGTGTGTGATAAGAGTGTGTTTTCCTATATGATCAAAAGATGAAGTTATAGTGGATGTGTGAACTTTGAATGACTATGGTGAACTTTGAGTGAACCCTCAAGCAGGCAGCCATTTGGCCTGCTAGCAGGGGGAACTAAGTGTGAAAGGCTTGTATGCTTTCTGTGAGCTTGTGAGACTAACAAGGAGAAATTAAGTCTGGGAGACTTTTCCTTCTTGGCTCATCTCTATAAGGAGAGAGGCTAACAAGTGGGGTGTGTTTCCAAACCTCCATCCAAGGATGGGAGAGCTCCCCTAAGCTCTACCAAGCTTTCACATAGTCCACAAGAATCGCCATTATTAAGTGAGCCAGTCTCTTGCCCCTTGTGGATGGAATTTTTGCATACATATGTATTTATGTATATATGAAACTATTATATCTATGTTCATGTATTTATTATCTTTGTAACTGAAAATACTCAATTGTCTTATTTTATATAAATCCTTCCTTTATTCTATTTTAAATATTTTATTTTGTTAGAGAAAAATAGAGAAATGGAAGGTAGAGAAGGGAAGAGAAAAACAGACACCTGAAACACTGCTTCATCGCCACTCATGAAGCTTTCCCTGTAAAGGTAGGGACCAGGAGTTGAATCTGGATCCTTGTACATGGTAACGTGTGCTCAGCCATATGAGCCACCTCCAGACCATAGGCCCTGTCTTATTTTCATTTACTAATTATCTTAGTATAGACTACTTAAGAATTTGGGCATATTTTTATTTCTATTAACCTTTTTTTTATAATTTGCTTATTGTCAGTAGGGTTATCGCTTGGGATTGGTGCTTGCATGACAAATCCTCCACTACTGGAGCTATTTCTCTGTATTATTTTCTTTCTTTCTTTTTTATTAGGTCAGAGAGAATTTGAAAAGGAAGAGGAGAGATAGAGAGAAACTTGCTTCACCATTTGTGAAGCTTCCCACTTGCAGATGGACAGCAGGGTGTTGAACTTGGATCCTTGCACATGGTAGGTTAACGTGTGCGCTCAACCAGCATGCCATCACCCAACTTCAGCCTTTTCACAATAATAGTTTTCTTTCCCTTATACAGTTTGCCTGCCTGTTCTAGATCTAACACATACAAAAGCTTCTTTTTTTATTTTTATTATTACTGTTTTGTTTATTTTCTACCAGAGCACTGCTCAGCTCTAGCATATGGTGGTGCAGGGGATTGAACCTGGGGCTTTGGATCCTGGGGCTTTGGATCCTTGAGTCTCTTTGCATCAGAAGTTTCTTTTTAATGAACAAAATTTAATGCAGAAAGTAGTGTTCTTGTCAATATAGTTTGCAGGCTATACTCGCTTTTTTAAAAAAGATTTTTTAAAATATTTATTTTCTTTTTTTACCCTAGTTGTTTTTATTGTTGTTGTAGTTATTATTGTTGATGTCAACATTGTTGGATAGGACAGAGAGAAATGGAGAGAGGAGGGGAAGACAAAGAGAGGGGAGAGAAAGACACCTGCAAACCTGCTTCACCGCCTGTGAAGCAACTCCCCTGCAGGTGGGGAGTGGGGGCTCGAACTGGGATCTATATGCCAGTCTTTGTGCTTTGTGCCAGGTGTGCTACTGCCCAATTCCCTGCAGGTTATACTCTTATGTATATTCTTGATAATAAGGTACTAAAAGCAACATAATTACTGAAGGTGGATGAGTCAACATTGGCACAATATTAAAATCTTGTTGGAAAAATCCTTTCAAGATTTTTTTAGTGACTCTGACAGTGTACAGAGGCCATTTATTATCAAAGAAGAAGTGTTATCCAAAGTAAGTAATTTATTTGTAATACTGTATGAAAAATATTTTATATACAGATATAGTGTCAAAATTAAATATATACATCCCATTAATTAAAAGTCCATTATATATTATTCTCTGAAAAATATACTTCCCAAGTTGCAACTCATTTAGACACGTTTTATTACACACAGCTGACAAAAGTAGTGCAGGACTATGGCTGAACATCCTCAGAACAGGCAATTTTTTTATTTTGTGAGATTATTCTTTATATTAATACACTGCTATATCATTTACTGAAGGTACTGAGTCAATACATTCATGCTTACCTACATCTCTTGCTATCTCTTTCAAATATCTTGAACTCACTCGTTTATGCTGCTACTTCTTTTAAGGTATATGACTTCTGTTCTCAAGAGCATTATCCATATCTCACTTTAATAAACTCCAGAACATTTTCAGCAGGAAAGATAACAATTGCCACCCTTAATTCCATTATACAAATGCACAGTGGACCAAACAACATTTTTTTGATTTTAAAGTAATGTTATTATCTAGTCCTTGTACCTTAATACACTTGACAGATTTGATGTCTTCCCTGAAAATGTTATGCATGTTTAAGTATCATAGCAACTTATACGTTAAGCGTATTGTCTTGTGAAAATCAGCACAGATAACAATGGGTACATGTCTGCATACAGATGACAGTTTGTTGTTTGCATCATTCAGTGTCCTTTCTTTACGTCCGTCTTCCAGTATTACAGTCTGAGGTTTTCAATCGCTGTCATCCATTGTCACCAAAATGCATCTAGTAAATTCCGAGAGGCATTCTCACCTCCCACCCACATTTCAAGAGCAGATATTCTTGGAGGATGCAATGTAAGTCCATGCTTGTTTATTGCCACTCACTTTATCTGTGTGTTCCTGCATGCTCCTTCAAAATCTTATTCCAACAAGTTTTTATCTTTTGTAGTAATATCTTTAGAAGACATTTTTGTCTGTTTTCTTCCTGGAAAAAATATATTTCAAAATTTTAATTTCACATTTTTAGAAAAATACACATTTTAATATATTATCCTTAGTTTTTTTTTTTTTTTTTTACCATATTGCTATACTGAAATGAAAAAAGAACTCTGAAAGAAATTTAAGATAAGTTTTCTAATTTTAATTATAATTGATGCACAGGAAATTTCAGGTTTTTTTTTTTTTTTTAAGATTTAGGATGAACTAAAGAACTGTGTCAGGCAGTTGACATTTTCACTACTGAAAAAGTGGCTACAGTAATGTTGTTTAAGCTTTTGTGAGAGGGGATGGGGAAAATAAGAAAGCAGTTATGCAAGGAGACAGATGTGCCTGAGGGACCAAAGGTCCTAGGCTCAATCTCCAACACTTCCATAAGCCAAATCTGAGTCGTGCTCTGCTGACATGATGGTGATGATAATAATGACAATAATAATAAATTGTGAGAAACATTTTTCTTTTTGTAAGAAAGATAGGTTCTTTCAAGCATCTAAAAACTAGATTGTGAGGCAAATATCTTCTGTTCTCTAGTCTAAACCAAAGTTTTTCAAAATAACGCAAAGATTTCACTTAATTATTCCTTCAACAGAAAGTACATAAAATAGAAAACAGAAGACACATGCCTTATAAACAAAGTTTTCAGATCCTTACAAAAACTTGGTAAGATCAATCTGTACAACCTAAAGAAAATAGAACAGTACCTCTAATGGAATTGATAAATAAGAGAGTAGCTCTGCATATATTTAGTTATCTTCTTATAAATCCTCTGGCTTAATAGATAAGATCAGTACAGAGTTCTCATTCCTGTGTTTTGTTTAGATATATTTTTTGCACTTTGGCTTTTTGCATTTATTTTTTTATAGACAGCTATATTTTTAAGATTATAAAATTTTCCTCATTAGGAAGTAGTTTGGGTTTTAAGATCTGGTCTAGCGGGCTGGGTGGTGGCACACCTGGTTGAGTGCACATGTTACAATGCACAAGGACCTGGGTTCAAGCTCTCAGTCCCTACCTATAGGGGGAAAGCTTTGCGAGTAGTAAAATAGGACTGCAGGTGTCTTCCTGTCTCTCTCCCTCTCTGTCTCCCTCTTCCTCTCAATTTCTGGCTGTTTATTCGATAAATAAAAATAATAAAATATTTTTGTCAATAAAAAAAGATCAGTACAAAATGAAATAATTCATTCAGAATTCAGATACAAATTATTGTTGTCTAAAAAAGGTATTTTTGCATAGTGTTATATACATTACTTCATTTTGTCTACTTAGTAATTCTCTAAAAATAACTTTACAGATGAAGAAACTGATCTAGAATGTAGGTTAATAAATTGCTACGGTTGTATGCATGCCAATTATATATAACCACTGGGCCTATTTTGTGTGGAGTCACCATGGCCTTGAGCATGCACAATTTCACTGTTCCTCAGCCCATTTGTTGTTTTCCTTTCAGAGAGAGATAGAGAGAGGAATAGATACCACAGTAGCAGAGCTTCCCCAGCACAATGGCATTCTCATGTGGTACTAGGACATGAACCTAAGCTACATGCTCCGCAAGACACCTGCCCAGACAAGTGAGCTATCTTCCAATCCCTAATGAACAGGTCTGAAGCTTACTGGTCTTATTTTTACCTTGTCACAAAAATTTAATCTCTTTTAGTTATGTATTTATTAACACTAACATATACAATTAAATATTAGACATTTGAACTGAAATTATATTTAAAATTAAGCACAGATTTCAGAGATAAACATGAAGAATATCTCACATTTCTTTTCATGAGTCCAAGGAAACCCTTAAAAACTACATGTTTATCTTGCTAATTAGGTTTCAAATGCACAGGTATAAAATTTCATGACGTCCTCGGAGACCAAAGACAAAAGAGGAGCCTAGAGATAGCTTATCCAGTGGCAAGAGCAACTATCTCATTGCAAGGCTCTGGAGTTGAGAGCAAGGACCACACAGGAACACCGTGGATAGTACCAAGAGTTATCTCAAGAGATATCTTTGGATGGTCAAATGGTACTGAGGTGTCTTTCCCTTTCTGTCATGCCTTCTCTCTCTCTCCATATATATATGCCTAAAGGAAGAAGTATGAAAAAGGATTGCATATGCATGAACACCCCTACCCATATACCACTGTCCTGGACTTACAAAAGATGAGTCATCATTTTATCTTTGTAATCCAGGGAGCACACACTTTTCTTTTTCTTAAACTTTACAAATTTTCTTATCCAGAGTTCTCAATGTATTTATATATCCCATATGCTCATTTCAACTCCCCACTTCAGGTGAGCTTCCCAAGTCTCAGAGTATTCATATTCACCCTGATTTTCCACCAGGAGCAAGGACTTCCCATGTCCCCACATGTATATTGGACAAATGACATTATAATGATAACTTGAATGAGCCCATTAATTTTCCTATATCACATCCTAGTTAATATATATATCATCTTAATATTTAATCAGATTCAAGAAAATGTTATTTTCAATAGAAATCTTTTTTATGTTGATATACAGATTTTTATAATAATATTCTAACAGTATGTGTATAAAAATACATAAATATAAATGTTTATATATGGAGGTTGGACGGTGACACACAGGGGTTAAGTGCACATAGTATGAAGTGCAAGGACTGTCCATGAATCCTGATTCCAGCCCCCTGGCTCTCCACCTGCTGGGGGGGTGGGAGGTCACTTACAAGTGGTGAAGCAGGTCTTCAGGTGTTATCTTTCTCTCCCTCTCTCTACCTACCCTCTGCTTTCAATTTATCTCTGTTGTATGAAAAAAAAAAAAAAAAAGGCTGCCCAAAGTGGTGGATTCATAGTGCTGGCACCAAGCTCCAGCAACTGAAGAAGGCAAAAATAAATAAATAGAGAAAATATTTGTATACTATTATATAAAAATTTATGTATAGTATATACATTTGTAATAATCAAATAGGTATGTAGTAGGTCTTTTTAATTTGTATATCTTTACTAAACAAAGATGAATTTTTCTTCATATACTTGTTTGATAGTTTATTTTCTATGATATCAGTTGTGTTCATGTTTTGATGTTTACCTACTGATAACTTTAATTTTGCTGCCTTTTAATAAAATCACTGCTGATATATCCCTTAGCTTCTCTTTACTTAAAAATTATGAATAGATATTTAGAGATCAGTTTCCTAAAAGACACTTCCCTTTTATTTTAATATTATAATGAATATTCCAAAACTAAGCATAAACAAAAAACTAAAACAGAAACATTAAAGAGTTAAGTTTAGTAAAAAGCTAGTAAAGAAAGGCATTTGTACAATTACTCTCACCAAATTCTTAGTGGGCTGGGCTTCACCTGAGGAAATTAGTTTTCTTTCTTTAACCTTAAAAAAATTAATTTACAATATTGATGTTAATATTTTGCATCTTTCCATTAATATAATTGCTAATTTTATTTTCACTTTCAGATTATTTGATATATTTGAAAATCTACCATAGGATACTTTAAATTCTTTAAGTACCATAGAATTTAACTTAGAAATAGAATATCAGAGGAAAGAAAGAAGCATGAGAGGCTAGTTCCAAATACACTGAATCTATAAATTTTGCAGGAATATCCATCACTGTGTTAAGTATTATGAGGTATGAAAATCTATATTAATGAAGACAGTGCAAGAATTTCAACTGACAAAAAGTAAAGTCTGAGGCAGGGTGGTGGTAGAACACACTTTATCAATGCACAAGGAACTGGATTCAAGCTACCTTAGACCCCATCTGCAGGTGTTTTTCTTTCTCTACTTATCTCTCAACTCTCTTTCCCTCTCTCTGTCCCCCTATTTCTCTATGCCTCTGTCAGAAAAGAAAAATAATGGCCACCAGGAGTTGTAGTGCAGACACAGAACCCCAGCAATAACCCTGATGGCAAAAACATAGTAAAAGGAAAAAAAAAACCAAGAAATTCAGCCTTCAATTCTTAAGTCCTGATAATAAATGTTATACTTCACTCATCAGATATGAAATAATGTAACAGTAAAAAAAAAATTGTAGCATGACTGACTCATGAAGCTCATTCAATGAAGTTACTTACTGTCTTCAACATCCTGTCTAATAACTTCAGGAAAATGGTGAACTGTTCGTTTTATGACATAATTTTTTATTCTCTATAAATATTTAATAATTTTTGTATTTCCTTTCTCTTCAATTTGTTTATTTTGGAATATGACTGTCTATAAAAAGCTCAATACGTTAGAGGACAAGTTGCAAATATAGTGTCTATTATAACTCAACCTTGTTGGCAGTCAAAAGATGGCACGATTAGATTGTTCTACAGTATTTGCAGATGAATTCTAACTTGAGGCTTATATTTAACATAGTAGTTCCAACAGTGACTTCTAAGAAATTGTATGTGTAACTAGCATGAAACTTATCTGTAATTCTTGCATTAGAGAATACAATTGAAATTACTATGAAATAAAGGATTGCTAAGTTTCTTAGGAGAATTTCATAATTGTGTTCCAAATAAACAATCCTCAGCTTACCTTGCTTTTGCACTTCAACAACAGTGTCAATGTGCCACGTGAAACTTTTAATAAATGGATATTGAAATCCTCGCTGATATTCATCTTAAATTTATTCAACCTGTGAGCAGCACGATTTAGAAACACAGCTTCCTATTTTAGAAAAAAGTCAGAAGGGCTGTTGCTCATACTAAGTACTGGTAAGTTCATGCTTTCTTAATGAGCCTAAAATATACGGCTGTATTGCTAAACAATGCTCCCTCACCATCCCACCCTTCTGTTCCAGTTAATCACATGAATAAAATAGTTTGATTCCTAGGTGACAGAATGACATGCCTATAATTTGGCTTAATAATTATCTGACTTTTAAAGTCTCTTTTTTGTACTATGTATGTGTGAACTTATGGTTGTTCATATAACAAGCTTATTTAACTTTAAAAGAGATAATCAAAAGAAAGGATAGATGAAAGCAACAGTAAAAAGATGTATATTTGGTTTTACCTATTTTATTTTTATATTTTTCAGCTTTGGGTAAATAGCTGACAATATAAAAATAAAAGAGTCACATTCACTTTAAAAAATCTGCAAATATTTTAAATAAGATTTTTTTAAGTTATGGATATTCAGTGGGGTCATGTGATTAGCTCAGCTATTAACTTTTTTTAAAAAAGAGTATCAAGTATACTCTAGTTTCTGTGGAAAGATATGATATAAGGTTTGTGAAATTTTAACATTTGTAATATTATACTATACAAAGGTGGTAATGGTTAAAGATTAAAAGCAAGGAAAAAAATTCAAAATGCCTGTAACTAAATTATATTTGTGACTTATATGTGTGTGTATGCAATCACACTAACAAGGATTCTCCTGCATTAGAATTTTTAAAATAAAAACTAGAGAGATAGCATAATGGTGGTGCAAAAAGCTTATGCCTGAGCATCTCAGGTCCCTAGTTTAATCCCCAGCACCACTATAAACCAAAGCTAAACAGTACTCTGAGTCTCTCTCTGTGTATATCTTTTCCTCTGTATTTATCTCTCTTAAACAAATGAAATAATTTCAAAAACAATGTATACACATATCCGTCTTTCAATTGAGTAGTTCTATTATATTTGAGGTAAGAAATTGAATGCTAAAAATAGAAAATATTTATAAATCAGAGACTACTTATAAATAAAAATATAAGTAAGATCATCATAAATGTAATACGTCAGTGAAAATTGTCTGGCTAGAACCGAAAGAATGTGTTAGTTGTGTAATTACCTAACAGATACAAAAAGGAAAAAAAAAAAACATTCTATTAAATCAAGCTCAAATGACAAATAAATTTCAAATGACATTACCTTATTATCATCACATGAATGTTTTTTAAAAAAGTTAGATTCATTATTCAGGCAACTGCTATCAGTTTCTAACATGTTATCCTGTAACAAATAATATGAAATAATATTGTTAGACGAGATTTTTTAATTTGTGATAACTATAAACACAACAATGTTAAAACAATTTGTGTTTTTTTTTTAATTAGCTAACTTATCGATTGAGAAGAGACAGGAAGAAAGAGGGAAGAAGGAAGAGGGAAGAAGGAGAGGAAGGGAGGGAAGGAGAGAGAGAGAGAGAGAGGAGCTTCCAGCATTATTTCACTGCTTGAAAAGCTTTCTCACAAGGGAGTCTGGGCAGAAGCACAGTGGGTTAAGGTCATATGGCACAAAGACAAGGACAGGCATAAAGATCCTGGTTTGAGTTCCCTGCTCCCCACCTGCAGGGGAGTCACTTCACAAGTGGTGAAGCAGGTCTGCAGGTGTCTTTCTCTACACTTCTCTGTCTTCCCCTCCTCTCTCCATTTCTCTCTGTCCTATCCAACAACAACAGCAATCAAAACTACAACAATAAAAAAGAAAAGAAAATGAAAGAAAACAAAAGAAAAGAAAACAGCTTTCCCCCTGCAAGTGAAGGCTTAAACCAGGGCCTTTGAGCATAGTAACGTGTGCTGAACCAGGTATACCACCACTTGACCTCTCGACACTGTTTATATTTTTAATTTAAGGAAAATTGTTCTTGCCTGATACATCTAAATAGGCATGAAGAAAAGTTTCCTGTAACTAAGGAATATTTTGCTATATAGACAAACTTGTCTCCGTAACTTAACTCTAGAAATTAAAAGAACCTGGCTCATCTAGGGGAATAAAGATACTGACCTTAGAATTTATATTCTATAGATAATGTACTATATACATTTTGAAATCATAAAATCGAGATGAATTTATGAGGTTATTCTGCCCAATTCCTTGCCACTACCATACAACAATAAAGAAAAGTTATTAGAGTAAAGAAAATATTTTTGAACACAAGAATAAAGCTGAAATTCATTCTACAGCATTTTATCAAGTTGACTTGTCTGAGATGTTTCAGCCAGTGTTTTGATGAGAAACGATAGAATTAAATGTGTTTAACATAAAAATAGACACGGGAGTCAAAGTAATACATGCTCATTTTTTCCCCTTCATATCTAAAAGATGTAGCACTAAAAGGTATGAATAACCTGAATCAGTTAACATGTTAGGAAAAGCCTCCTATGAATTCAAATTAAAGTGCACAGGGTTCTGCTAGCTTTGTCCAGAAATTTAGCAAATTCTTTTTTTAATTTTAATTTCTTTATTGGAGGATTCATAGTTTACAGTCAACAGTAAAATACAATAGTTTGTACATACATAACTTTGTACATACATAATGTTTCACAGCTTTCCACATAACAATACAGCCTCCACTTGGTCCTCCTCTGCCATCATCTTCCAGGACCCCTCCCCCCTCTTATACCAGAGTCTTACTTTGGCACAATAACAATTTAGCAATTTCATTATTGTTATGACACAGTACACCAGCCTACAATAGGAATTTGGACATAGTTAGCATGCAACCGATGTTAGCCTGATGACCAGTACACTACTATGTATGCAAGCTTACAAGAGATTGTGTGTTGCTCATTACACCAGGCCCCTGCATTGCTTAACACTGTGGTCTATTTACATAATCATTGTTTTGTCTGAGACCTGCCCTGCCTGCAGGGCACTGGTTTAATCCCCACTGGTTAGATGGAAGCTTGCTACTTTCGGGCCCTTTTCTCCTCTCCACCCCCTATCCTACCCATTTCCTTTTCCGGCCTGCCACTTCCACTTTGGAAGGTATAAAGGCAGTTTTTTTTCTGATCAATAAAGGCAGCATTGCATTGTGTTCCCTCTCAGCCACGAGAGTTCCTGGTTCCTCTCCCACATCGGCTCTGGTCCAGTTCTCTCCAACCCGGAGAGCACATGACCGGGAAGAAACACCCTCAGGCTAGCCCGGCAATTGTGGGTACAAAAGACTATATAAACAAGGACTTGAAGCAGTTTGCCTTTTTGGCACATCTCCTTTGATCTACCTCCTGAATTCTTCACATTTGGTGTTTGGGTAGCTAGCTGAAGGACTTTTGGCTTCCGCCATTTTCTCTTAGCTAGATTTTTCCTCTCACTTACCTTCATGGTGATTTTATGAATAAACCTCTCACTCATTTAGACTTTGACAATGCCACATGCTGTTTTTACAATACATGATATCAGAGCTTCAAGTATTCTCAGCCTACATGTCACCAAAAGTCAGGATAAAAAGTGGAATGAGGAGTAATAGGATTTAGTCATGGATTACTAATACTCATCTTTCTCTCAGAAAAGTATGGATTGCCCTTGTTACTTGAGGAAAACATAAATGATCTGTATTCATGTACTATTTATTTTACTTACAGAAATAAATACATAATCATTCATTTAATCATTCAATACTTACTACAAGAAATGTATAAGGTCATCTGTCAAGCCCTATGGATAAAGAAAGTTAAGAAACTATGGCCCTAGTGTCTTGTGCCAATTAATATTAAGAAAGTATATTTTCTTATACCATGGATACTCTTACTTTTCCATCATTAAAAAATCAACATTATGGTCACCACTAAAAATCAAATTTTACTCTTCACTACACAATTTATTCCTTTACCCAATTTGCCATCGCTTTTCTCCTTTTCTTTTTGTTAATCACTAATTGAATTTATAGTCAAACTTTTTGAGTTAGTTTCTCCACTTGTATATTTTGTCTACATACCGTATATAAGTGATACAGTACTATAAATAAAAGCATATGTATATGTTGCCACTATGAAAATTTCTTTAGAACTTTAGAAGATCCCAAATTGCTAAAGATGTTCTGAGAAAAAAAAATGCATCAAAAATTAATAATAAAAAGCAGATCAAGAATGGAATAATATTCCTCTACTTTAAATTATACTACAGATTTATGGCCGCAAAATAATGGAAATGGAATAAAAGTAGGTACAGACCAGTGGAAGAGAAATGAAAGCCCATAATATAAACACTATACATATGTACATTTACATGACAAAGAGTCTAAAAAAAAGTTGGAAAAAAAGTTTCTTCAGTAAATAATGATGAGTAAACTGGATAACCACATGCAAAAGAATGTAACTTGATGATTATTTTACCCCATATACAAATATTAACACAAAATGGATTAAAGACTAGGATAGTGTAATGTAAAAAACATAAAGACATTTAGTAAGATAAATGTTAAAAATGAAAAATTGAAACATTTCAAGATAGTGTAGCAGCAAAGTATCAAGGGTTAACTTTCATTTATAATCTCAGAGAAGACACCAGGGTGCAATATATGAAGACTGATCACACGCTAGCTAGCAAATCCTGTTTTTTAGATTCTCAGGTCTTATTTTCATGAAACTATACATTTTCCAGTACATCCTGTTTTTCTGTCCTGTTTTCACAATATGTCTTTCACATGAGCTATTTTTATAATGTATGTCCAACCAAGTAGAAACACCAAAAACAAGTGTCATCACTGCAAAAAAAAAAAAAAAAAAAAGCAGATATTCCTTTCCCCCTGGTCATGGGACAGATGACTTGCAAAGTAAATCAGAAGCAAACAAACATGATGAAAGAACATGAAAAAAAAATTGTGAACCAATGTTGAGTTTTCTCTGCTTTGCAGTTGGTAGCTCTCTGCCTTCTGTTCATTGTACCTCTCTGGTCTGTGTACTGGGAGCTGACCTCTTTCTGACTTCTGCTTGCTGCTCTTTTGTTGTCACATTTCCCAATAAATATCCCCTTTGCTTTTTCTATACTTTTTCTTTTGTGAACTTTTTCACAAAAAAAGTATGAGAGTGACCATACACAAATATCCCCCACAAGAGAAAGATAATTCCAGTAATAATGGAAACAAAAATCAAAAAGAAGCAAGTGGGATTACATTAAAATAAAAAGATTCTCCACAATGAAGGAAACTACAATTGAAACAAAAACACATTGCTACTTAAGAGGAGAAATGGATCACAAAGCATACATCTGACAAGGGGCTATATCCAAAATATAGAAATTACTTATAAAACCCAACAACAGAAATGCAAATAATTCCATCAAAAATGGGGAGAAGAACCAAACACGTCACCAATGAAGACTTTCAAATGGCCAACAAACATATAAGAAAATGCTTATAACATGTTATCAGGAAATGCAAAATCAAGACAACCTGTAATATCACCTCAAACCTATGAGAATGGCCTACATCAAAAAGGTCATATACAATAATTAGCTTCAGGTATGCATAGAAAAGAATCTCTTACAAATTGTTGGTGGGAATGTAAATTGGCCTAGCTCTTATGGCAAATAGTATAGAAATTTCTCAAAATGTTAAGAATAGATCTTACATGTAACTCAGCAGTTCGGGACCAGGCGGTGGCACATCTAGTTAAGTGCACATATTGCAATGCACAAGGCTGCAGGTTCAAGCCCCTGGTCCCTACCTGCAGGAGGAAAGCGTCACAAGTGGTGGAGCAGGGCTGCAAGTGTCTTTATGTCTCTCTTCCCCGCTGCCTCCCCCTTCCCTCTGAATTCTTGTTTCTTTTTAAAAAATTTCTTATATATCTATGTTTATTTATATATAATTTTAATAAATTAATTAAATAAATTAATAAAAATAAATGTATATTTATTTTCCCTTTTGTTGGCCTTGTTGTTTTTTATTGTTGTTGTAGTTGTCGTTATTGATGTCATCATTCTTGGATAGGACAGAGAGAAATGGAGAGAGGAGGGGAAGATAGAGAGGGGGAGAGAAAGACAGACACCTGCAGACCTGCTTCACTGCCTGTGAAGCGACTACCCTGCAGGTGGGGAGCCCAGGGCTTGAACTGGGATCCTTACTTAACACCAGTCCTGTGCTTTGCCATATGAGCTTAACCCACTGTACTACTGCCCGACTCCCTCCTCTCTGTTTCTATCCAATAATACAATAAAAACATTTTTAAAAACCTTTAATTCAGCAGTTCCATTCCTAGTTATGTACTTGAAGAACATAAAAACATTGCTTTGAAAAGATAATACACATCTATAGTCACTGAAGTGCTATTTACACTAGTCAAGATATGAAAACCAGTGGTGTGTGAACGACTAAATAAACTGACAAATATGTGGTTTCTATGCACAACAAAATAATATTCAGCTATAAGAAAAATAGTCTTATATTTTGCTACAGCAAGCAAGGGAGGAGCTTGATTCATTGTAAAATGAATCAAGAGGGAAATAAAATAGCATATGATCTCCCTTAAGTGGGATATAAAGAAACAAAGCAAGATAATAATGCCCAACAAAAACAAATCTCTAGACGCTGACTGCAGAAGTGAGGCTATGAAAAGAGTAGGGAGTGGATTAAGAGGGAGAAGGGATTCAGTGCAAGGAACTTGGGAACTGGGCAACTGGGAATGAACAATTCACAACTGGGAGTGAACCCATAGATGACCCTTTCTCTATCTATCTATCTATCTATCTATCTATCTATCTATCTATCTATCTATCTATCTATCTACCTATCATATGTTTAATATATATATGTACATATATATGTATATATATTGGAAGAAGACTGAGAGATATAAAAAAAAACTTTTATCAGTGTTCCAGTATCCTTGCAACTACCCCAGTGGCGTCCATGGTGCTCTCATGGAATGCCAGAGCTTGAACCCTAGGCTTCACCCAGAGCAAGATATATACTCTACCAGATCAGCTGTCAGTTCCTATGCTAGACATACATGTGTATTATGCAGTCTTCTATTTTTCATGCCTATATTCCTACAGAACTGATTCCCAAAGTTGATTTTGCTGAAGGTCATGGTCTATTTTTTTTAATATGAGTTAACATTGTGCTAACGAATAAAAGAGCTCATTTTGCCACATCCTTACCAGTTCAGGTTCTCATCATTCTTTAACCATTATAGCTTAAATTTGCATGTCTATGACTATTAGAGAATACATAGCATTTTGTATTGATAATTTGCATTTTTTCTATGAATAGCCTGTTGCTGTCCACTTTCTTTTTTTTTTTTTTTTTTTTGCCTCCAGGGTTATTGCTGGGTTTCGGTGCCTGCACCATGAATCCACTGCTCCTGGAGGCTAATTTTTTCCCCTTTTGTTGCCCTGGTTGTTTTATTGTTGTTGTAGTTATTATTATTGTTTTATTGCTGTCGTTGTTGGATAGGACAGAGAGAAATGGAAAGAGAAGGGGAAGACAGAGAGGGGGAGAAAAAGACAGACACCTTGCAGACCTGCTTCACTGTCTGTGAAGTGACCCCACTGCAGGTGGGGAATCTGGGGGTGGAACCGGGGTCCTTATGCCTGTCCTTGCACTTCGCGCCATGTGCGCTTAACTCGCTGCACTACCAGCCGACTCCCTGCTGTCCACTTTCTATGTTTCTTTTAATAATGTTTGTATGCTACATTTTAGGAAGTAAATTTTTTTCTGTTTTATTTCACATGTATAACACATAATGTCTACATTTTATTAGTCTTCAGAATTTAAATAATTTGTATTTGTCAGATATTTATTACTATTAAGTAGTAATAAATTAATGATTGTCTCTGGAGAGAGGGCTTAACCCAGTTAAGTGGTGAAAATGGTGATTTCATAAAGGTCAGCCTCTCCAGAGCAGATCTTACATACAAGTTGAGGAGGCCAAATGGGAGAACTTGAAAAACATTTAAACTTGGGATGTCTATCACAGAGTTAATGCGGTGGGGAACTTCAGGGTGGGGTGGGGGAGATGGCACTTTGAAAGGTGTTCCTGTCCATCATGGTAGGAAGTTAAAGGCCTATACTCTATCAGTGTAAGTTTAAAAAGAATAATGACCATTCCTCATTTGTATTATAGTTGTGGTTTGTAAAAGGCTATTTTATTAAAAGTATTTATATTATATTTATATAAAGTAAAATGAATTATATTAAAAGTATTTATATACTTTTTCCATTTAAATAGTGAATATATCTATTGAACACTCTGGCATAAAAAGAGGAGCTTATCAGTTTTTTTACTCTCGGTACTCCTGCAACAACACTACTAATTTTTAGGGAAAAAAATTCGTTTTGTGTTTCAATATTTACATTAATTAGATATTTACTATAATTGCTTAGCATTAGTGTTCATTTTATATCAGATTTCTCTATTACTGATATTTATTAATATACTTTCGGTTGGACATTAGAATCAGAATTGTTTGCTTCTGTTTTATTTTATTTTTTATTTATTTCATGAAAGAGAAATGAGGAGAAAAAGATAAGTAGGAAAATTGCTTTCTTCTAGGGAGAACTTATCATGTGTGCTCATGCAATGATTGTAAAACAAAGTCATTATTCTTTTTAAACTTACACTGATAGAGTATAGGCCTTTAACTTCCTACCATGATGGACAGGAACACCTTTCAAAGTGCCATCTCCCCCACCCCACCCTAAAGCTCCCCACCGCATTAACTCTGTGATAGACATCCCAAGTTTAAATGTTTTTCAAGTTCTCCCATTTGGTCTCCTCAACTTGTATGTAAGATCTGCTCTGGAGAGGCTGACCTTTATGAAATCACCATTTTCACCACTTAACTGGGTTAAGCCCTCTCTCCAGAGACAATCATTAATATTCTCATTCCAGTTTTGAAAAGGGATCACAGACTTTGCTATGTTAAAAGTATTTTCCTTTTTATTGATGAGTTTGGTGAGTTCATTGTGTATTTTGGATATCAGCCCTCGGTCTGATGTATAACACATAAAGATTTTCTCCCACTCTGTGAGATGTTTCTCTGTTATGGTAGTGGTTCCCTTTGCCATACAGGGACTTTTCAGTTTAATGTAGTCCACTGGTCTATTTTCATTTTTGTTTTCCTTACAAAGGGATTTGAATTGGTGAAGATATTGCAAAAACTTCTATGGAAGAGAGTTCTGCTTATATTTTCCTCTAAGTATTTGACATTTTGGTTCCAGAACCAGACTTTTTTGTAGTATGTTTTCAGGTCAAAGAGCATAATGCCTCCAATCTTGCTCTTTTCCCTCAGGATTGCTTTGGTTATCCTGGGTATTCAGTCTCCAGATAAATTTTTGTGTCTTGGGGCTACATCAAATTGAAAAGCTTCTGCACAATCAAAGAAATGATCACACAGAGATCCCTCACAGAATGGGAGATCTTCTTCACATGCCATACATCAGACAAGGGACTAATCAAAATATACAAAGAGCTCAGCAAACTTAGCACCAAAAAAGCAAATGACCCCATCCAAAAATGGACTGAGGATATGAACAAAACATTCACTTCAGAGGAGATCCAAAAAGCTAACAAACATATGAAAAACTGCTCCAGGTCGCTGATTGTCAGAGAAATGCAAATAAAGACAACATTGAGATACCACCTCACTCATGGAAGAATGGCATACATCAAAAAGGACAGCAGCAACAAATGCTGGAGAGGCTGTGGGGACAGAGGAACCCTTCTGCACCGCTGGTGGGATTGTAAATTAGTCCAGCCTCTGTGGAAAGCAGTCTGGAGAACTCTCACAAGGCTAGACATGGACCTTTCATGGGACTCAGCAATCCTTCTCCTGGGGATATACCCCAAGGATTCCATAATGCCCAACCAAAAAGATATGTGTACACCTATGTTCATAGCAGCACAATTCATAATAGCTAAAACCTGGAAGCAACCTAGATGTCCAACAACAGATGAGTGGCTGAGAAAGCTATGGTATACACAATGGAATACTACACAGCTATTAAGAACAATGAACTCACCTTCTCTGACCCTTCTTGGATGGAGCTAGAAGGAATTATGTTAAGTGAGCTAAGTCAGAAAGATAAAGATGAGTTTGGGTGGGATGATCCCACTCATAAGCAGAAATTGAGAAAGAAGAACAGAAAGGGAAACTAAAAGCAGGATTTGACTGTATCTGGAGGAGGGCACCAAAGTAAAAACCCTGGGGTGAGGGTAAGGGTGGACATTCAGCTTCCCAGGGCATTGGGGAAGGGGGGGGGATGGGACATAGTCTTTTGGTGGTGAGAATGGTGTTTATGTACACTTCTATTAATTTGTAGTTATACAAATCACTAATTAATATGAGAGGGGGAAAATTGATTGTATGTCTCAAACTTTTTAAAGCACAGACTGAATCTTTTTAATACATCGGCTGGGTCTTTGATATGTTGACTCTCTCAAAAGCCCAGGGAGAACAGAAGCAACTCGTGGCACAGCTATATACAAGATGCTGGGCATTACACAGTAAACCTTAACAAAGGAACTTTTCAAAGTTGACCCAGTTACCAAGTAATGTGATGATAATAATAACTATCCATTGTATCCTTGAACCCTAAGACAGCAGGAACCTCACATTTCCACTATAGAGCCTATATTTCCCCCAGTCCTGGAACCTTAGAGTGGGGCACACTTTCCTGCAAACTTCTCTCAATTCATATCAAATAATATTGCATCCGCTGATCACAACCTAATCAATGTGAGTGCCACCTCAGCATGCTTCAATTCAGACTGTGTCCAGAGATTTCAGGAGTGGAATGACAACCCTTCAGCTTCATCACTCGGGTGAGACCTTTCTTTTCCTAGTATTCTCTAATTCCATTCCAGGTGGTCCACTCCCCCAATAAAGTCCCCAAACCTAGATATAGACCAGGTCCCCTGAGATAGAGCATATAGTCACACGTATTCATAAACTAGGGCAAAATATATACCTGAAAGCAAAAGTACACAATAGTCTGCAGTGAGTACCCCCCAACACTTCATCTGCACTATTCCAGCTTTTCGGTCCATGATTGTTCAACAATTTGTTTGGCTTTGTATGTTAACTCTCTTTTCAGCCACCAGGTCCCAGATGCCAGCATGATGCTGACCAGACTTCCTTGGACAGACTACCCCACCAATGTATCCTGGAGCTCTGCTTCCCCAGAGATCCACCCTACTAGGGAAAGAGAGAGGCAGACTGGGAGTATGGATCAACCAGTCAACGCCCATGTTCAGTGGGGAAGCAATTACAGAAGCCAGACGTTCCACCTTCTGCAATCCATAATGACCTTGGGTCCATACTCCCAGAGTGATAAAGAATGGGAAAGCTGTCAGGGGAGGGGATGGAATAAGGAGACCGGGTAGTGGGAATTGTGTGGAGTTGTACCCCTCCTACCCTATGGTTCTGTTAATGTCTCCCTTTTTAAATAAATAAAAAATAAATTTAAAACAATTTTGTGTCTTTTGTGTTGAAGCCATCAATGTTAAGTGAGACAAGCCAGAAAGAGAAAGACCAATACCAAATGATGTCACAAGTGGACCTTAAGAACAAAAACAGTAAGGGAGAACTTAAGTTGAAACTTGGAGTGTGGCGTATACCACTAAAGCAAAGGACTCTGGGAAAGGAGGGAGTGGGGCAAGATGAAGGGACACTGGGATCTTATTGTGTCTCCTAGGATTAAAGAATAGGAAAGCTATCAGGAGAGGAGATGGGATACGAAGGAATTGTGTGGAACTGTATCCCTCTTATCCTTTTTCAGTGTTTCCATTTTATAAATAAAAATTTTTAAAAATTAAGGGAGATGAGAGGTTTTGGAAACCATTACCCGCCCCAAAAGATAAAATTAATATTTTCTGACTCTTGGAATTCTAGATACTATAATGTATACTATGGCTTTCTTTATGTATATAATCTACTCTTCACCTTTTAGTTTAGCAGTCAGTTTTTTTTTTAATAGAGCTAAATTATTTGAGTAGTTGGTATAACACTTAGATAAAGAGTCAATAAAATTTATCACATCTCCCTTGTCAGAGTGACTGGTGAAATAACCAAGACTTAAAGCAAGCAGGACTCTGGCAGAGGATTATTTCATAGGTAAAACAATCAGGGTATAAAGAGGTGCTTGGTTAATCCATGCAAGAGAATGATCATTTCCCTGAATATGAAAGGAAGAAGAAATTGGTTACTACTGACAAGTCAGAGCATGAAACTGGATAACACATGGAGAAATGCAGAATGGAAACAATTAAATAGAAATAAAACTTAAGTTCTGACTAGGAAAAAACTAAAATTACTCTGAGTTTTTAAATTACATAAGCCAACAAATTCTTATAAGCTCATTTATGATCAGTTTTCTATCAGTGAAAGCATATGACTTGATATATCTTATTCTGTCCGCAGGCTTTTTTTATGACCTTGTTTGTTTTATAATTTTGGTATATAAAAGTGAAAGGTTCAGAATAAAATGGTATTTAAACTAGAAATGTAGACTAGGAGTAGATTATGTTTCTCAAATGCCCAACTAAATATTAGTCCTGTATTAGTGGACAATGAATAGTAATTTATGCAAAGTTTCACAGGGATATGGAATGATTCCAACTCTGCTTTATTACAGTAAATGTACGGGAAGTAGCCATACTATATTGCTGACAGTGATATTTATATACTTTGGGAAGCAAATTAGGTGGTGGGTAGACAGACATAAATTATGAAATAACAAATTAGGAGGAACAAAAGCAGAAGAATGAGAAAAAAATGTTTCTATGACTTTCTTCTTATCATAAATGTACAACTAGAGTAAGTCCAGCTAAATTAAAAAAAACTGATTCTGATTTTAAAATATGTTTTTAGGCAAATAGACAGTTTTTTAAATTGAAATAATCATTGTGAAACAAATGAACCAACTAAAAATGTGCAATTGTGTTCTCCATTTTTAGTAATAGAATAAAGGAAAGAAAAACACATGCAGATATGTGTGCACTCAGTTATGTTCACCCTGCCCAACTTGGATATCACTATTTTTCAAAATTCATGCTGAATAGACATGTTCTGTGATGACTTTCAGATATCAACTATTTTCAGACAATGTTTCCTTATAAAACCCTGTAATGCTGCCTTTCCTTAACCTACAACTTAATGTTGCTAGGTTAGTAGGGAAGAGGGAGAATATATGAATCTGGGGGCATTATTTTTATTATTTTATTTGTATGAGATAGATTATTGATAGATAGATAGATAGACAGATAGATAGAAAAATAGAAATACAGACAGACAGACAGGCACATAAACCAACCGAGCATGACTCAGTTCTGGTTTATGATGGTGCCAGGCATAAAGCCTTGGACTTCATAGGGCTTCAGACCTTATCAGCTTACATAATCATTATACTGTCTGCTTGGCACCCCAACAATTTTTTTAATTTACTTATCTTAGGAGAAAGAGAGAGTTATCAGAGTGCCATTCAGGATCATGCCGTATCGTGCCAGTAATGGAATGTATCTAAGTCCTGTGCGCCATCCACCGATCCACCTCTCAGGAAGCAGAGAAAGCAATATTATGAAAATAAATATGTGTTAATTATGCCTTGACATTCAAGAAACAGAGGTATTTATCACACTAATTTAAAAGCCAAAGGTGTTTCCTTCTACATCCTATGCTGAAATTCTCTAGTCAAACTTCTAAGGTTATCATAATGTGATTCAATTAACTCCACATGCCTACCTAAGACAAAAAGTAACCCAAGTAAAGCAGTTGAGAGAGATAGAGAGAAATCCAGTGGAAAGGGGGAAGTAGAGAGGGAGAGAGGTAGAGAAGCACCTGCAACACTGTTTCACCACTCATGAAGCTTCCTCCTGCAGATGGGGACCAGGGCTTGGACCAGGTCTTCGCACACTGTACACTTAACTGGATGGGCCTCTACCTGGCCCTAAATATCAATGTTCACGTATAATATGAATACTGTATAATTATTGAAATTGCAAGTATATTCACCTGTACTTGACATGTTGTGTCAGGTCACGAAATTACACATATTTTACTCTGGATATATATAAACGTTATTGTAAGATAAATGTGAAATTTTTCAGAGTATTAATTCTCTCTTATTTACATATATAATTTCACTATATATAATTGTACATCCTTCATATAATTGTACATTAGTATAATAGAAAATACATTGAAACCTAGATATCAATAAAAATGTCTTAATATTTTCACTATTGGTAATCCAATAATTTTACAATAGTAGTGGACCTCAGAGAATATGCAAGTCTGAAAATCAAAATTCAGTGACTGAGAAGATCATGAGATGAGTAGAAAACCTGTATTACAAGCATGAGGTCTGGAGTTTGATTTCTGGCATCACATATACCACCATAACACTGTGGTCCTTTACTAAATAAATAAATAGACATTAAGAAATCAGAATTTTATGAATCAGAAAATTGAGGCACTTAGAACCAGGTTGTGGCACATCTGGTAGAGTGCACACACTACAGATGACAAAGACTGAGATTCAAGCCATCAACCCCCATATGCAGTGGGGAAGCTTCATGAGTGGTAAAATAGTGCTATAGTCTGTCTCTCTCCCTTGCTATCTCCCTCTTTTCTCTCAATTACTGTCTCTATTCCAAAGTAAATAAATAAATGAAAAATGAAGTGACTGATTTATCCTGTCCGAAAGCTAATAACAAAAATGTATCTCTGATATATATATATATATATATATTCATTTACAAAGAATTAAATTTTTAGCAACTGGGTCACCTCATGAAAGTACCTTCTAAAAATGCAAGCTCCATGAGCAGTGAAGCAGTGCTATGGTGTTTCTCCTTTTTTTCTTCCTCTTTCTGTCTCTCATTCTGTTTATCATTTTCTTAAAAAAAAAAAAAAAGTCACAAGTGGTGGTATTACATAAATGAGAAATCCCAGAGAAAAGCCCTCAGGGCAATGGTAATAACAACAGTAACAACAACAACACACACATACGACATAAATGTTCTATTTTTTTCATGCTTTCTACTTTTCATAGCACAGGAACTACATTCTATCTAACTTCAGGCTTTTCTTTGTATTTTCATAAAATCAAAGGCCATCGAATGGAAATACCACTAGTCACACACTTAAATTTTCAGAGAAAATCAGCTGTCATTTATAACTATGCTAAGCTGTGAATAATTGAATAGTACATCTTTCTGAATACTTTCCATCTCCAGTTTATTTTATAAAAGCAAATGAATTATTTATATTTATTTATTTAGTTATTTTTTACCAGAGCACTTATCAGCTCTTGTTTATGGTGGTGTAGGGGATTGATTTTGGGATTTCAGACCCGCAGGCATGAGAATCTCTTTGCACAATCATTATGCTATCTAATCCCATAAATTATGTTTTTAAAGTCCAGATCTATGTCTACAGTTCTGAAGTTTAAAAGACCCTCACTAGC
Source organism: Erinaceus europaeus (assembly GCF_950295315.1). Lineage (NCBI taxonomy): Eukaryota > Metazoa > Chordata > Mammalia > Eulipotyphla > Erinaceidae > Erinaceus > Erinaceus europaeus. The sequence goes on along the minus strand of NC_080162.1, from coordinate 175,382,520 downwards.
TCTTGGTCTTAGTTGGTAAAATCAAGTTAAAATTCCTCAATTTGGAATGTAAGGTCATAGAAAGCATATCATTCAGCAACCAGAAGGACAGAAAGCACTAAAGTTAGAGCAGAAGTAAACAACATCGAAAATAAAAGAACCATACAAAAGATCAATGAAGCCAAATGTTGGTTCTTCGAAAGATTAAACAAAATTGACAAACCCCTAGCCAGACTCACCAAACAAAAAAGAGAGAAGACTCAAATTAATAGAATTGTAAACGATGCAGGAGATATCACAACTGACACCACAGAAATCCAGAGAATCCTGCGAAACTTCTATAAAGAACTATATGCCACCAAGCTAGAGAATCTGGAAGAAATGGAACAATTCCTAGAAACCTATGCACTTCCAAAACTGAACCAAGAAGAACTACAAAATCTAAATGCACCAATCACAGACAAAGAAATTGAAACCGTTATTAAGAATCTCCCCAACAACAAAAGTCCTGGACCAGATGGCTTCACAAACGAATTCTACAAAACTTTCAGGAAACAGTTAATACCCATACTTCTTAAGCTATTCCATAAGATTGAAGAAACAGGAATACTCCCTTCCACCTTTTATGAAGCCAACATCACCCTGATACCAAAAGCTGATAGGGACAGAACAAAAAAGGAAAACTACAGACCAATATCTCTGATGAACATAGAGGCCAAAATATTAAACAAGATCTTGGCCAACTGGATACAGCAATACATCAAAAAGATTGTTCATCATGACCAAGTGGGATTCATCCCAGGAATGCAAGGCTGGTTCAACACCCGTAAGTCAATCAATGTCATTCACCACATCAATAAAAGCAAAGCCAAAAACCACATGATTATCTCAATAGATGCAGAGAAAGCCTTTGACAAAATCCAACACCCATTCATACTCAAAACTCTACGAAAAATGGGAATAGATGGGAAATTCCTCAAGATAGTGGAGTCTATATATAGCAGACCTACAGCCAACATCATACTCAATGGAAAGAAGCTGAAAGCATTCCCCCTCAGATCGGGGACTAGACAGGGCTGTCCACTGTCACCGTTACTCTTCAACATAGTATTGGAAGTTCTTGCCATAGCAATCAGGCAAGAGAAAGAAATCAAAGGGATACAGATTGGAAGGGAAGAAGTCAAGCTCTCACTATTTGCAGATGATATGATAGTATACATAGAAATACCTAAAGAATCCAGTAGAAAATTACTGGAAGTTATTAGGCAATATAGCAAGGTATCAGGCTACAAAATCAATGTACAAAAATCAGTGGCATTTCTTTATGCAAACACTAAATCTGAAGAAGAAGACATCCAGAAATCACTCCCACTTACTGTTTCAGCAAAATCAATCAAATACCTAGGAATAAAGTTGACCAAAGAAGTGAAAGATTTGTATACTGAAAACTATGAGTCGCTACTGAAGGAGATAGAAACTGATAACAAGAAATGGAAAGATATCCCATGCTCATGGATTGGAAGAATAAATATCATCAAAATGAATATTCTCCCCAGAGCCATATACAAATTTAATGCAATACCCATCAAAGTTCCACCAAGCTTCTTTAAGAGAATAGAACAAACACTACAATCATTTATCTGGAACCTGAAAACACCTAGAATTGCCAAAACGATCTTAAGGAAAAGAAACAGAAATGGAGGCATCACACTCCCAGACCTTAAACAATATTATAAAGCCATCATCATCAAAACAGCATGATACTGGAACACAGTAAAATAGGCACACAGACCAGTGGAACAGAATAGAAAGAGCAGAAGTAAATCCCAACACCTATGGGCATCTAATCTTTGATAAGGGGGCCCAAAGGATTAAATGGAAAAAGGAGGCTCTCTTCAATAAATGGTGCTGGGAAAACTGGGTTGAAAGATGCAGAAGAATGAAATTGAACGACTTTATCTCACCAGAAACAAAAATCAACTCCAAATGGATCAAAGACCTAGATGTCAGACCAGAAACAATCAAATACTTAGAGGAAAACATTGGTAAAACACTTTCCCACATACACCTCAAGGACATCTTTGATGAATCAAACCCAATTGCAAGGAAGACTAAAGCAGAAACAAACCAATGGGACTACATCAAATTGAAAAGCTTCTGCACATCCGAAGAAACTATTAAACAAACAGAGAGACCCCTCATAGAATGGGAGAAGATCTTCACATGGCAGACATCAGACAAGAAACTAATCACCAAAATATATAAAGAGCTCAGCAAACTTAGCACCAAAAAAGCAAATGACCCCATCCAAAAATGGGCAGAGGAAATGAACAAAACATTCACCACAGAGGAGATCCAAAAGGCTAACAAACATATGAAAAACTGCTCTAGGTCACTGATTGTCAGAGAAATGCAAATTAAGACAACACTAAGATACCACCTCACTCCAGTAAGAATGGCATACATCAAAAAGGACAGCAGCAACAAATGCTGGAGAGGCTGTGGGGACAGAGGAACCCTTTTACATTGCTGGGAATGTAAATTGGTCCAGCCTCTGTGGAGAGCAGTCTGGAAAACTCTCAGAAGGCTAGACATGGACCTTCCATATGATCCAGTAATTCCTCTCCTGGGGTTATACCCCAAGGACTCCATAACACCCAACCAAAAAGAGGTGTGTACTCCTATGTTCATAGCAGCACAATTCATAATAGCTAAAACCTGGAAGCAACCCAGGTGCCCAACACCAGATGAGTGGCTGAGAAAGCTGTGGTATATATACACAATGGAATACTATGCAGCTATCAAGAACAATGAACCCACCTTCTCTGACCCATCTTTGACAGAGCTAGAAGGAATTATGTTAAGTGAACTAAGTCAGAAAGATAAAGATGAGTATGGGATGATCCCACTCATCAACAGAAGCTGACTAAGAAGATCTCAAAGGGAAACTAAAAGCAGGACCTGACCAAATTGTAAGTAGGGCACCAAAGTAAAAACCCAGTGGTGAGGGGTAGACATGTAGCTTCCTGGGCCAGTGGGGGGTGGGAGTGGGCGGGAGGGATGGGTCACAGTCTTTTGGTGGTGGGAATGGTGTTTATGTACACTCCTAGCAAAATGTAGACAAATAAATCAGTAGTTAATTAATATGAGAGGGGGAAATCAATTGTATGTCTCAAAGTTTCTCAAAACACAAACTGAATCTTTTTAATATATAGGCTATGTATTTGATATGCTGACTCTCTCAAAAGCCTAGACCAAGTAGATTAGAAGCATCCAATAGCACAGCTATATACAAGATACTGGATACTGTACAGCAAACCATAACAAAGGGACTTTTCAAAGTTAACCCAATTAACAAATAATGTGATGATAATATTAACTATCGATTGTCTTTTTGAACCCTAAGACAGCAGGAACCTCACATCTTCACTATAGAGCCCCTACTTCCCCCAGTCCTGGAACCCTTGGATAGGGCCCACTTTCCCGTATGCATCTCCCAATCCAAACCAAATAATATTGCATCCGCCGATCACAACCTAACCAATGCAATGATTGCCACCTCAACATGCTTCACCTCAGACTGTATCCAGAGACTTCACGTGTTGAATGACAACCCTTCAACTTCATTACTTGGGTGAGACCTTTCCTTTTATAGTACACTCTAATTTCATGTCAGGTAGTTCACTTTCTAACAAAGTCCCATAATCTAGATATACACCAGTTTCTGTGAGAGAGAACTTATGTGCACACGTATCCATAAACTACTGCAAAATATATACCTGAAAGCAGAAGTACACTAGAGTTTGCAGTGAGTACCTCCCTAACACTTCCTCTCCACTATTCCAAGCTTGGGATCCATGATTGCTCAAAAAATTGTTTGGCTTCATATGTTAACTCTCTTTTCAATCACCAGGTTCCAGATGCCACCAAGATGCTGGCTAGGCTTCCCTGGATAGAAGACCCCACCAATGTGTCCTGGAGCTCAGCTTCCCCAGAGACACACCCTACTAGGGAAAGAGAGAGGCAGACTGGGAGTATGGACTGACCAGTCAACGCCCATGTTCAGCGGGGAAGCAATTACAGAAGCCAGACCTTCTACCTTCTGCAACCCTCAACGACCCTGGGTCCATCCTCCCAGAGGGCTAGAGAATGGGAAAGCTACCATGGGAGGGGGTGGGCTATGGGGATTGGGTGGTGGAAATTGTGTGGAGTTGTACCCCTCCTACCTTATGTTTTTGTTCACTAATCCTTTCTTAAATAAAAAATTAAAAAAAAAAGAAAGCATATCATTCATTTTTAAAATGGAAGGTCTCAGCAGAATTTAATAGTATACACTTACTGATTTTCAATGAAGTAGTCCTATAATATATTCATTAAAGTGCAGTATTCCCTCAATAAAAAGGAGAAAAAAAATAAAACACAGATGCTTAATAAATGTTTAACTGAGCCTTCAACAGAAATTGAGAATTCAGACAGATCTAGAAAAACTGATTACGAAGCAGCCATGTACTTTGATCATCTTAGTAGATTTTAATCATGTGTCTGTCTTAAAGTTTGTATATACTAAGTACTATCTTATAAGTATGGCAATTTAAACAACATTTGGCAAGTTTGCCAAATATAAATCTATAATCACCAGTGCTTTTATATACTGTTTACCAACTACATTACTAATTTCCTGACCTTTATATATCACTTTCAACTACAGAGTCCATAGGATCTTATTAATGTTAAAATCTGAGAAACCAAGTACCTTATTACTAAATATATTCAAAGACTCTGAGGTTAGTTTTTTAATTATTTTTTTAAATTTATTTATTTTCCCTTTTGTTTCCCTTGTTTTTTATTGTTGTTGTAGTTATTATTGTTGTTGTTGTTATTGATGTTGTCATTGTTAAGATAGGACAGAGAGAAATGGAGAGAGGAGGGGAAGACAGAGAGGGGGAGAGAAAGATAGACACCTGCAGACCTGCTTCACCGCCTGTGAAGTGACTCCCCTGCAGTTGAGGAGCCAGGGGCTCGAACTGGGATCCTTATGCTGGTCCTTGAGCTTCACATCACTTGCACTTAACCCACTGCGCTACCGCCCGACTCCCTATCATGCCATTTCTGTATATCAACATTTTCAAACTATGATTTTTTTAAAATAAAACATGTTTTTTAAATACAAACATAGTTATGTAAGTTAATATACCCATTCAAACAACAGACTATTTTGGGGTTCTACTCTGAAGAAGATAATGGTTTAAGTGTTAGTGATACAATGGCTGACTAAACAGTCTCAACGTAATATATTACAATTTCTGCTATTACTAACAGTCATGAATTGTTCTGTAGGGAGATGAGGTCACTCACTCTTAAAAAGAAGTGGATTTGATAATCACTAGTTGACCTATCACTACAGCGCCAGCATATTTCTCTGTATAGGATGAATTTTATGGCTGGTAGTTTTTATTTACTTTTGTTCCGTCTCGGAAAAAAGCTAATGAGTGCTCTGTCCCCTACCTTTTTTTAAAATTTTTTTTCCTTTTTTTATATTTATTTATTCCCTTTTGTTGCCCTTCTTGTTTTATTGTTGTAGTTATTATTGTTGTTGTCATTGTTGGATAGGACAGAGAGAAATGGAGAGAGGAGGGGAAGACAGAGAGGAGGAGAGAAAGATAGACACCTGCCGACCTGCTTCACCGCCTGTGAAGCGACTCCCCTGCAGGTGGGGAGCCGGAGTTCGAACCGGGATCCTTATGCCGGTCCTTGTGCTTTGCGCCACCTGCGCTTAGCCCGCTACACTACAGCCCGACTCCCTTGTCCCCTACCTTTTGACAAGCATGTAATTTTTCTGCTTGTGTACTCTGTATTTAAACAATACCTTGGCTGGGGTAATATTGTGGGGTCATTTTATTTCTCTCACAATTTATTTTATTTCATTCTTTTAAAAAATATTTATTTATTTTTGTTGCCCTTGTTGTTTTATTGTTGTAGTTATTATTGTTGTTGTTATTGATGTCGTTGTTGTTATTGATGTTGTTGTTGTTGGATAGGACAGAGAGAAAATGGAGAGAGGAGGGGAAGACAGAGAGGGAGAGAGAAAGATAGACACCTGCAGACATGCTTCACCACTTGTGAAGCGACTCCTCTGCAGGTGGGGAGCCAGGGGCTCGAACTGGGATCCTTAGTCAGGTCCTTGCGCTACCGCTCAACTCCCCTCTCATAATTTATTAACTACTATACCATGATCTCTTAGATCTAGCTGTCAAAGTCACTCTGTTTTCCCCACAAATGACTTGCTATTTCTCCCTGAGCAACTGAGTTACCCATCCTTTACATTTAAGATTAAGTCCACTTTATCAAATATAATCACTATCAACTACTTTGTCCCCATTTTTAAAGTACGCACTACACTTCCTAGTTAATTCCACTGTTTCTAAGTCATTTTAGGGAAAATTTTCTTAAGTTACAGGATATTTTGCTCTTGCATTTGATAGTTCTTTTTTTATATGAACAACTATTTGTAAGTTGGCTTGTGGTTGTTTTGCATAGGTCGTAACTTGTTTTTTTATCTTAAGTTTATAATGAACCACATTATGCTGATATTTATTTCTCTCTCTACTTTAGGACGTCCTTTTCACCAAGCACAGAACATCATTTCTTCTTACCATTTCTTCTTCTCCTCTTCCCCTCCTCCTCTTTTTCAATTGGGGTAGGGAGTGGGGGGTTTAACAGTTTATAGTGCAATTGTTGAGACATGGGTAAAATTTCTCACCACGATTGATGTCTGCAAAACACTCTCACTGAATGATGAAGTTACCCATTTTGTCTCTTTTTAAGAAGCCCATGGTGGCTAGGAATGATTCAGGGGGCCAGGTGGTGCTGCACCTGGCTGGGCACACATATTACAGCGTGCAAGGACCAGGGTTCAAGCCCCCGGTCTTCACCTCCAGGGGGAAAGCTTTGCAAGTGGTGAAGCAGGCTGCAGGTGTCTTTCTGTCTCTCCCTCTCTATCTCTCCATTCCCCTTAATTTCTGGCTGTCTCTATCCAATAAATAAATAAAGATAATAAAAAAAATTTTAAAAGAAATGATTCAGTGAACAAGAGTCTAGGACTTGAATGCCTAAGGCCATGGGTTTGGTCCCTGGCATTGCATATGCTGGAGCAGTGTGGTACTTTTGATTGCTCTTTCTCATGAAATAAGTAAATAAGTATATATATTTTAAATGAGCCTGGGAACACAAGACACATAGAACAGAAAGGTGTGGAGGAGAAGTGGGGCAAGAGAAGCAGGCAAAACCATGGACAGTTGTACTGATGACTAAAACAGAGATCATTTTATTTATTTTTAGCTATTTTGTTTTTTTTCAAGTTCATTATTAGAGTTGATGCAATGCCTTCTGTGAGGAAGAGTAGTTACTTGGACTTCAAATTTTCTTTCCAATTTAAGTTGAAGTGTTTGTTTTTAATAAAGAATGTGCGGTCAAAGAACAAGATGGCCATCTCACTTGTCTTCCCTACCGGAACTTTCCACTTTCTCTCTCCAAGGTGGAGTATGAATGAGTTATTATCCAGAATGTTGTCACCACCAGTATGAAATTTCTACTGTTGTCATAACAACTTTCCAAAAACTAAGTGACTTTATTCTGGAAGAAACAAATGCAGCCTCTCACAGTTATAGGAGCCAAAAAGTCTAAAATCAAGGTACTGGTAGAATTCCTTGATTTCTTTCTCATCTTTGGAGGCTGTCAACAACCACGGGTGTTCTTTGGTTTCTTTTTTCTTTTCCTTTTTTTTTTTTTAAGTAGCTTTTGCTTTATTTTATTATTTTTTTTAATGTTTTATTTAGTTTTGAGAGAGAGAAACACCAGAGCACTGCCCAGCTCTGGCTTATGATGGCTCAGGGGATTGAATCTGGGACTTTGGAGCCTCAGGCATGAGAGCCTCTTTGCATAAATATTATGCTATCTAACCCTGCCCTGTTCTTTGGTTTCTATCTGATCATAGTTTCTGACTCCACACTTGCCCTCACATAGCCATTTCCTTGGTATGCTCTCCGCTCTTTATGTGTAAAGACACTTTTCAAAGAGGCAAAACACTTTAGCTAGGATGATCTCATCTAGAGTTTCTTAACTTCATTACATCTGAAAAGGCTCTTTTCCCCCTTACATGTTGTAAGTAGACATATTATTCGGGGTATCACCCTTTAGTCTTCTACACTGTAGATATTATTTTTTTTAATGTGGTTTTAGGAGACGGATACTATTAGTCATGTGGGTTCTGGTAAGGTAGTTCTCATTCTATACCACAGGTTTAAGTAACTTTTGATTGATAAATTTCTGTACAGCTAGCACAGCAGTTGTGTATAAGACTTTCATGATTGAGGCCGTGAGCTTCTAAGTCCAATCCCCAGCAACAGTATAAGCCAGAGTCAAACAGTGCTCTGTTGTCTTCCCACCAAAATAAATAAATATATCTCTTTAAAAAGAGAAATGTTTTCCCTTCATTTGATTCTGTATTTCTTACTTCTTTAAGATTTGGGATATTCAGTTTAAGTTCATTTTTTAAAAATCTATTGGCAATTTAATGGTATATAGTACAGTCTTTAACACATAGGCACAGCTTTCCAGTTCCTCTTGACTGATGTCTCAGAGATACATCAGGACTCCAAGGTGCCTTCATCTTGTCCCATTCTCTCCTTCCTCAGAGTCATTTGCTTTGGTGCACTATGTCACACTCAGTCCAATTTTCACCTTATGTCCTCCCTTACTGTCCTTTATTCTTAGAAATTTGTGGTACAGATACACAATGGAGTATTTATGCAGCTGTTTGTTAAAAGTAATGAGGGCGGGGCTGGGGGGACTAGATGACAGTGAACCTGCTTGAGCTCACAGGTTATAAAGATATAAAATAGACTTCCTAGATTTTCCAGAATGGAAACCCCTAAATCTCATCTGCTATATTCTTCTCTTTAGGTACCTGATTGTTAAAACAATTTGTTGTGCTTTATATCTTAATGCTTTTCAGCCACCAAGTTGCAGATACTTCCATGACACCAACATGAATTCCTTGGGTAGATGACCTTGAGGAATTGTACCCCTCTTATACAATGGACTTGTCAGTCATAATTAAATCAATGAAAAATAAACAACAATAATAAAAATCACTGACAAGTTTTAAAAAAATAATATACAAGACCCAGGTTCAAAGCCCCTAGTTCCCACCTAAAGGGGGAAGGCTTTGTAAGTGGTGAAGCAGTGTTGCAGGTGTTTTTCCTTCTTTCTCCCTCTCTACAATTCTCTTGCCTCTTGATTTCTGACGGTTTCTAATAAATAAATAAGCATAATAATTTTAAAGTTAACATTATAAAAATAAAATAAAAAATAAAAGTGAAGTAATGTTCACAACATCATGGTCAGGACTGGAAGATATCATGCTGAGTGAGACAAACCAGAAAGAGAAAAACTACGACTGAATGATCTCACTTAGAAGTGCAACTTGTTAATCTTAATGTGCTTTCATTTGTTTTTTTACCTTTGCAATGCATTATAGATCATTAATAATCGTGACACATGTGCAAATAAAGACAACAATGAGATATCACTTCACTCCTGTGAGAATGTCATACATCAGAAAAGGTCACAGCAGCAAATGCTGGAGAGGGTGTGGGGTCAAAGGAACCCTCCTGCACTGCTGGTGGGAATGTAAAAAAAATAAATAAATAAATAAATAATAATAATCGTGACACATGTTTAAATATGCTGTGTAACATCCAAAACAAATTCACATTGGATATCAAACAAAGCATCTGGGGAGTCAGGCGGTAGCGCAGCAGTTAAGCGCATGAGGTGCAAAGCGCAAGGTCTGGAGTAAGGATCCGGGTTCAAGCCTAGGCTCCCCACCTGCAGCAGAGTTGCTTCACAGGCGGTGAAGCAGGTCTGCAGGTGTCTATATGTGATAGCATGAGACAGAAATGAAAGTATATTATGAAGGTTAAAATCTGCTATATCATTTCTTTGTTATGATGGGACCACAGTAGTTTTTCGACCAGAACACTACTCAGCTGTGGCTTATGGTGGTGCTAAGGATTGAAACTAAGTCTTCACAACCTCAGGAACAAAAATTTTAAAAACATTTTTGTTGGTATGCATGAGACCCCTTCTGTTTCATTTGGTTTAAATCCCCCCTGCTTAACACTATTCTATTTACATAACCACTTCATTCTATTTACATAGCCACAGTTAACAAGTTCCACCCTCCCTCCAGGGCATTTGTGGTTCAGTGATAGGATTCTCGCCTAATCTGCCCCCTCTTTGTAACACTCTGATTTTCACCAGTCACTTTTCTCTCCACCCTCTCTATGTCACATCCTGTTTCCACTCTACTTCGCAAGTATATATAAAAACAGCATTGTGAGTTTTACAGTAACTTTAGTTTAGCTCAGCTCGGCTTAGATTGCGCTGCGTCCTGCATGAATAAAGAGATACTGCCTACAGCTCAACCATGAGTCCCTGGTCTTCTGTTACCCGCCCGTGAAGCCAGCCCATTGAAAACAACATAACCTGTCGAAAACAACACATTTTTGTTGTTGTTTAGGATATATGTTAACAGGCAGTTTCTAGTAATGGATGAGAAAAGGAGTGAAGGTGTTAAGAAATAATTATAGGGACCTTCCATATGATCCAGTAATTCCTCTCCTGGGGTTATACCACAAGGACTCCATAACACCCAACCTAAAAGAGGTGTGTACTCCTATGTTCATAGCAGCACAATTCATAATAGCTAAAACCTGGAAGCAACCCAGGTGCCCAACAACAGATGAGTGGCTGAGAAAGCTGTGGTATATATACACAATGGAATACTATGCAGCTATCAAGAACAATGAACCCACCTTCTCTGACCCAACTTGGACAGAGCTAGAAGGAATTATGTTAAGTGAGCTAAGTCAGAAAGATAAAGATGAGTATGGGATGATCCCACTCATCAACAGAAGCTGACTAAGAAGATCTGAAAGGGAAACTAAAAGCAGGACCTGACCAAATTGTAAGTAGGGCACCAAAGTAAAAATCCTGTGGTGAGGGGTAGCCATGCAGCTTCCTGGGCCAGTGGGGGGTGGGAGTGGGCGGGAGGGATGGGTCATAGTCTTTTGGTGGTGGGAATGGTGTTTATGTACACTCCTAGCAAAATGTAGACATATAAATCAGTAGTTAATTAATATGAGAGGGGGAAAATCAATTGTATGTCTCAAAGTTATTCAAAACACGAACTGAATCTTTTTAATATATAGGCTGTGTATTTGATATGCGGGCTCTCTCAAAAGCCTAGACCAAGTAGATTAGAAGCATCCAATAGCACAGCTATATACAAGATACTGGATACTGTACAGCAAACCATAACAAAGGGACTTTTCAAAGTTAACCCAATTACCAAATAATGTGATGATAACATTAACTATCGATTGTCTTTTTGAACCCTAAGACAGCAGGAACCTCATATCTCCACTATAGAGCCCCTACTTCCCCCAGTACTGGAATCCTTGGATAGGGCCCACTTTCCCGTATGCGTCTCCCAATCCAAACCAAATAATATTGCATCCGCCGATCACAACCTAACCAATGCAACGATTGCCACCTCAACATGCTTCACCTCAGACTGTGTCCAGAGACTTCACGTGTGGATTGACAACCCTTCAGCTTCATTACTCGGGTGAGACCTTTCCTTTTATAGTACACTCTAATTTCATCTCAGGTGGTTCACTTTCTAACAAACTCCCATAACCTAGATATACACCAGTTTCTGTGTGAGAGAGCTTATGATCACACGTATCCATAAACTACTGCAAAATATATACCTGAAAGCAGAAGTACACTAGAGTTTGCAGTGAGTATCCCCCGAACACTGCCTCTCCACTATTCTAAGCTTTGGGTCCATGATTGCTCAACAATTTGTTTGGCTTCGTATGTTAACTCTCTTTTCAATCACCAGGTTCCAGATGCCACCAGGATGCTGGCCAGGCTTCCCTGGATTGAAGACCCCACAAATGTGTCCTGGAGCTCAGCTTCCCCAGAGACACACCCTACTAGGGAAAGAGAGAGGCAGACTGGGAGTATGGACTGACCAGTCAACGCCCATGTTCAACGGGGAAGCAATTACAGAAGGCAGACCTTCTACCTTCTGCAACCCACAATGACCCTGGGTCCATGCTCCCAGAGGGCTAGAGAATGGGAAAGCTATCAGGGGAGGGGGTGGGTTATGGAGATTGGGTGGTGGGAATTGTGTGGAGTTGTACCCCTCCTACCTTATGGTTTTGTTAATTATTCCTTTCTTAAATAAAAAAATAAAATAAATAAAATAAAATAAAAAGAAATAATTATAGGGGAGTCCGGCGGTAGCGCAATGGGTTAGCGCAGGTGGCACAAAGCCCAAGGACCAGCGTAAGGATCCAGGTTTGAGCCCCCAGCTCCCCACCTTCAGGGGAGTCGCTTCACAGGCGGTGAAGCAGGTCTGCAGGTGTCTACCTTTCTCTCCCCCTCTCTGTCTTCCCCTCCTCTCTCCATTTCTCTCTGTCTTATCCAACAATGACAACAGTAACTACAACAAGAAGGGCAACACAAGGGAATAAATAAATAAAATAAATATTAAAAAAGAAATAATTATAGGCTTTCAAGATAAAATGAATGGGTAAATACAAATGCTACTACTTAAGACAGAAGAGGCAGAAGTAGGAACAGACTGAAAAGCTATAATTAGTTCCCTATCATGCATGATGTCCTACAGCAGATCTGAGAAGATATTTCCAATTGCTGTGTGAAATAAACTGTTAACAAATTTCATAGAAGAGGTGTAAATTGGAAGGTCCTTAAAACCTATCTGGAGAAAGAAGAAATTGAATCTTTTTTTTTTTTTAAGAAGCTGAATCTTGAGAGCCCTAGAATGGAGACTACTATACAGTAAAAGTTACTATACAAGTCAGTCATAATATACTTGTAACTATATCCTACAATTTCATAAGTAATAAAGGATATCTCTCCATGTGTCTATAATTATAGAGTGATTCCTAGAAAGTTATTTGACTATCTCTAGCAAACTTTGTATCTTTAACCAGCCTTTGTTCTGGTGACTAAGAGTTATATCATTTAATCCTATTGAGTCATATTTAAGCAAAGATAATTTTAATAGAGAAAATAATGCTGTGTAACATCCAAAACAAGTTCACACTGGATATCAAAAAAAGCATCTGGGGAGTTGGGCGGTAGCGCAGTGGTAAAGCGCAAAGTCCAGAGTAAGGATCCGGGTTCAAGCCCCAGGCTCCCCACCTGCAGCAGAGTCGCTTCGCAGGCGGTGAAGCAGGTCTGCAGGTGTCTATCTTTCTCTCCCCTTCTCTGTTTTCCCTTCCTCTCTCCATTTCTCTCTGTCCTACCCAACAACAATATCAACAACAACAATAAAAACAACAAGGGCAACAAAAGGGAAAATAAATAAATATAATTAAAAAAGAATCTGGCATTCGACTCAACAATTTTTCAAAGAAGTATATTTTCAAGAAAAAATAACACATAGTATACCTGAAATACATTCTGGGTCTTTGCTAACTTATGGTACTGATTTTAAATTAGTATATGACATAAGATTGCACTTCATACTATCAGCTGTATTGAAAAATACAGTGCATGGTATTGTACCTCTGAGTATTCTATGAGACACAAAACTAATGAAACCCAAACTAGTCTTAAGGTGTATGCAGACCAACAGGGCAAGTACCTAAGGAGTGCAAAGTTAAGAATATACAATTTTCAGGGCCAGGTGGTGGCACACCTGGTTGAGAGCACAGGTTGCAATGTGCAAGGACCCAGGTTCAAGCCCCCAGTCCCCACCTGCAAGGGGAAAGCTTTGGAAATAGTGAAGCAGGGTTGCAGATGTCTTTTTGTCTCTTTCCGTCTCTGTCTCCCCATTCCTGACTGTTTCTATCCAATAAATAAGCATAATAAAAATATTTAAAATTTTTTAAAAGAATATACAATTTTCAACTGAAGTTAAGGAAACAATCCTACTATCATCATCAAATAAACTTTATATAATTGGAATAAATCAAATAAATGTCCAAAGACTATAACATGAATAGTTCAATGACTTGCTGAAAGATTAAAGAATCTCTAATAAGAAGAAAAACATCCCATGCTCATGAATGAGAAGCAGTGTTATTTATTGTTAAGAAGCTAATATTCTTGGACAGAGTAGGTAATACAGAAATTTATGTACTAGACTTCCTTGCCTAAGACAGGAGGTCCCACGTTCAGTCTCAGCACCACCATAAACGAAAGCTGAACAGTGATATGATAGAAAGAATATTTACAAATGGCAATATGCTCCAAATTAACCTATAGGTACAACTAAACCCCAATTTTCTTAGGAGATATTGACATTCTCCTCTTCTCTTTCTTTCTTCCTGTCTTTCTTTCTTTTTTTTTCTTTCCTTCTTCCTTCCTTTCATTTTTTTTTTTTTTTGATAGAGACGGAGAAATTGAGAGGAAATGGGAAAATAGGGAGGGAGAAAGGGGAATAGAGAGACAGAGAGGAGGACTTAGAGCACTGTTTCACCATTTGTGAACTAAATCTGCCTTGAACCTAGGTCCTCGTGCATGATAATAGATCTACTGAAGAAAAATTTAGATATCCAGTTTAGATCAAGGTGCTATCTTAATTTTTCCTTTACATTTATAAATTATTTACATTAAGAGACAGAGGCATACATGAATTATCTACTGCGCTCCCAGATCATGAAAATTACTTTAAAAAAAAAAGACATTTGGCAGTAGAGCCCAGCACTTTGGTTTTAGTTTTTTTAAATGTTTATTTATTTATTTATTCCCTTTTGTTGCCCTAGTTGTTTTATTGTTGTAGTTATTATTGTTCTCGTCGTTGTTGGATAAGACAGAGAGAAATGGAGAAAGAAGGGAAAGGGAAGACAGAGAGGGGGAGAGAAAGATATACACCTACAGACCTGCTTCACAATCTGTAAAGCGATGCCCCTATAGGTGGGGAGCCTGGAGCTCAAACCCGAATTTTTAGACGGTCCTTGGCGTTTCGCGCCCCATGCGCTTAACACGCTGCACTACCGCCAGACTCCCAGCACTTTGGGTTTTAACGAGCCTTTTAATTCACTCCAAAGTTTCTTAAAATTACAACCTGCTTTAGTCCACATTCATTAGTAATTTTCTCCTCAATCACTGAAACTATCTATGTCCTGTTGTCTATTTGCTTTTTCTCTTACTTCACAAACTATCTACATGGTTGCTAGTAAAGTTTCAAGATAAAAATATGAAGATTGAGGGTCCGGCGGTAGTGCAGTGGGTTAAGCGCACCTGGCGCAAAGCTCAAGGACCAGCGTTAAGGATTCCGGTTTGAGGCCCTGGCTCCCCACCCGCAGGGGAGTCGCTTCACAGGAGGTGAAGCAGTTCTGCAGGTATCTTTCTTTCCTCCTCTCTGTCTTCCTCTCCTCTCTCCATTTCTCTCTGTCCTATCCAACAACAATAACAGTTATAAAAATGACTACAACAGTGACAAAACAACCAGGACAACAAAAGGGAAAAAAATGGCCTCCAGGAGCAGGGGATTCGTGGTGCAGACAGGAGCCCCAGCAATAACCCTGGAGGCAAAAAAAAAGAAGATGAAGCATGGCATTGGTGCCCTTGGTTGAGCACTCACATTACCATGCACAGGGACCTGGGTTAAAGGCCCTGATCCCCACCTGTAGGAGATAAGTATCACAAGTGGTGAAGCTATAGTACAAGGTATCTGTCTTCCTCACTATCTAGTGACTCAATTTCTCTTTCCTGTCAAAATAAATAAATAAATAAATGCCGCTAGGATCATTGACTTCATCATGCAGACACCAAGCCTCAGGCAAAATAAAATAAAATAAAATAAAATCTAAAGATGTCATCCAAATCTTCATTCATTTATCAAATAGAATTCTACCCATTTAGAGTATAGCAGAGGACAAATATTTCTGTTCTTATGGTGCTTACATTAAGTGTCTTTCCTTTTAAACTCCTCAGTAATTTCCTAGTGCTTAGGGAAAAAAAAAAAAGTTCAAAATTCTTTCTACAGTGGGCATAATACTCATGGGTCCAGGACTCTGCTGAGGATTTGGTTCTCACGTTTCATCTTACAATCTTAACCACATCATGTCAGTTGGTTTCTGATTTACAGGCCCCATCTCTTTCTTTTTCTTCCTTTCCTTTCTTTTTATTCCCCAGGAGGGCTTAACTGCAAGACTGCAATTTGTGCCTATATAATTCCACTGCTCTTGGGGATGGATAGATGGATGGATATGGATATATATATATATATATCCCAGATAGAAGGTGTAACACAGAGGGAGAGAAGAGGAGGAGGAAGAGAGGCACCACAGCTCTGTTTCATCACTTCTGAAGATTTTCCTTTTGCTTGATGTTCCCATGTGGTAGCCAGAGGCTCAGTTCTGGGTCCTGGTGCATGGTGAGATATGTGTGCTCTACTAGGTAAGTCATCCTAGTAGACATCCCTCACTCTCCAGATTTATAGTCCTTTTCAACAAACTCCATCCTCTTTCCTAGAAGTCTCCCTATTCTGATCTGTTCTTTTGGAAACACTTATACGTATGCTAATATTCAAGAATTTATCTTAATCAAGATTTGTCTAAGACAACATAGATTACCTGAATCTATGTTGTCCATTAAACATTTAGCTGATAATAAATAACATGAAAAAAAGAGAATGCAACAAGCCCAGGCAGGCTTGCTATAGTAAATTCTACCAACTGTTTCAGCATAAATGAAACCAATTATCCACAACCCCTTTCATAGGATAGAAACAAAGTGAATACTTCCTAATTCAGCCTGAGGCCTGGAATGTCTCAATACCAAAACCATATAAAGACACTACAAGAAAAGATGATGACAGATCAATATCTCTTGGGAATATAGATGCAATAGAATCAACAATGAATTATTAAGTCAAATTTAAAATGAAAAATAATTACGGATTAAAACCAAGCAGAAGTCGTGTATTATATAACAGCCTTTTATCTTACAACTAGTGGTTTTATTATATACAAGATGATCTTTAATTGGTTCTTTCATATTTTGTATATAATCACATCATCTGAAAACATTAATAGTCTTATGTCATCCTCAATGGATATGCCTTTTGTTTCCTGTTCCTGCCTTGATGTATTATCAAGGACTTAGTTCTAAAGCAATGCTGAAGACTACTGTGAGTGGAGAAGGATTTTTGTTTTCTTCTCAATGTTAGTGAGGAAACAATAAGTTTCTCATCATTAAGTATGACACTAACTTTTATACTTTTTTAAAATTTAGGACATTTATCCATCATCCTAATTAAATGTTTCTTCTTAACTAAGTTGATATTAGATTTTATAGATGTTCTTTTGTATCTACTGATACCATCAAGCTAGTTTTTCAGTTTGGTCATGCAATGGATTATAAAGAGAAAATCAAGAGAGAGCCTTAACATATAATCCAACTCAATGCTAGCTAGAAAGATACAGTAGTCATCACTTCCTGCAATCATTCTACCTACTCAATTAACTATACAAAAGGAAGTAAGATATATTC
This sequence comes from Erinaceus europaeus, assembly GCF_950295315.1. Lineage (NCBI taxonomy): Eukaryota > Metazoa > Chordata > Mammalia > Eulipotyphla > Erinaceidae > Erinaceus > Erinaceus europaeus. The sequence continues at coordinate 175,364,937 of NC_080162.1, read as the reverse complement.
TTTCATCTTTTTTTAAAATCTCCTAATCATAAGCCCTGCTGTGGGCTTTTTCAGGACCCTACCCTCACTAAGATACAGCAATGGTGAGGACTGCCCCACTCTCCTAAGGAAGGCTGGGTCATCCTACTCTGCTACCCAAGGAAGACTGATTCTAAAGTGAGTGCAGCCCAGAATGTTCCCAGATGTGACCTTGACTGTGAGCTCAGTGTGACAGGGACTCAGAGGCTGTACAGGCTCCAGTGCTATATATGAATGAATATATACAGGCCCTTTGTTAAATTGTTGTGGTAAACAATTAATGGCATCTATGTATTTTTTTCAAGTTTGTCAGTAACTTTCTGCCCTAATCCTGCTTTCTGGTTCTATTCTCAACTCTGAAGCCATCTTCCCAGACAATATATATATATATTTTTGTCTTTATTGAGGGTGAAGAATTAATGATTTACTGTCAACAGTAAAATCCAGTAGTGTGTACATACGTAGCATTTCGCAGTTTTCCACACAACAACCTAGCCCTCTCTAGGTCCTCCTCTGCCCCCAGACAATATTTCTAATCCACTTCCATGTTAACTATCAAACTCAAGCAAAGATTACTGAGACATAGGCTCCTGTGAACATTTCTAAACTAGACTTCCTAGTTTCCTTCTTTCCTAAAGTCCCTACTTTCATCTGTTCTCCTACTTTATGGTTCTTGTCTATTAAACATTTTATCCTGCTTTCCCTCTTACTGCCTTTCAGCCACCAAGCTGAAGATACCATTATAATTCCATCTTGACCACCCCATGTAGATATCATCAGTGCCTCCTGTAACCACACCTCTCCAGAGCCCTTCCCTATTAGGGAAAGACATAAATAGGCCAGGGTATTTGACCTGCCAATGTCCATGCCCAGAAGAGGAGCAATTACAGAAGACAGACCTACCACTTTCTGCACCCCATAAAGAATTTTGGTCCATAATCCCAGAGGGGTAAACAATAGGGGAAGTAAACCAGAGGGCTCTGTACCCCTATTCCACCAGGACCTGAAGCACTGGTCACCAGGAATCTTGTTCTCATACCATCAATGAAAGAGAAGGGAATCTTGAAATACTAGAGGAAGCCAGACAAGGTCTAGCTTATCCAAGAGAGAAGAAGAAAAAAATGAAAGACACTTGGAAGTAGTAACAGCTGTAGAGATGAACTAGAAAGAAAGTAAAGGTAGGATTGATTGTAGATATATATAGATATTGATATAAATAAATAGATAGTTATAGAATCAGCCTGTATCTTGGGAGAACTACTGCCATTTCCAATAGAGAGAATGGGACACAGAACTCTAGTGGTGGGAACTGTATGAATTATACCCCAATTACCTTACAATTTTTTAAATCAATATTAAATCTCTACTGAAAATAAATAAGAAAGCTACAGTAATCAAAACAGTGTGTACTGGTAAAAGAGAAGAAATGTGTATTAATGTGACATAACAGAGTTAAGAAACTCAAAGACCTGATCTTTTAAAAATATATATAATTTAAGCATTTTCATTTATTAATTCATGTATTTTGCTTTGAGTCACAGAGAATAAGAGAGGGAAGGGGGAGATAGACTGACAAACACCTGCAGTAATGCCTCACCCTTCATTAAGCTTCCAGCTGCAGGTGGGGCCTAGAGGCTTGAACTCTGGTCCTTGTGTATGGTACTATGTGCACTCAACCAGGTGTGCCATAGAGTGGCCCTGATCTTTGACAATAGAGCAATGACAATATTATACATCAAAGTTAGTCTCTTCAATGATTACTGTTGGGGCAATTGTACATACATGTGCAAAATAATGAATCTGGACACAAATTTTATACATTTGCAAGAATCAATTCAAAATTTATCATAAAACTAAATGTAAAATGCAAAAGCTATGCACTCTTAGAAGAAAGTACAGGACAAAATAAAACCTACATGACCTTTAGTAAAATGATGTTTTGAATATAGTACCAGAAACATAATCATGAAGGAAACAATGAATAGGGAGTCGGGCTGTAGTGCAACGGGATAAGGGATAAGCGCAGGTGGCACAAAGCACAAAGACCAGCATAAGGATCCTGCTTCAAACCCCCAGCTCCCCACCCGCAGGGAAGTCGCTTCACAGGTGGTGAAGCAGGTCTGCAGGTGTCTATCTTTCTCTCCCCCTTTCAGTCTCCCCTCCTTTCTCCATTTCTCAAGGCCCTAGCCAACAACGACTACAATAAGGGAATAAATAAATAAATAAATAAATAAATAATTTTTTAAAGAAACAATGACTAAACTAGATTTACACTGACAGTAAAATGTCTGGGTGCTAGGAGATAGCTCATCCAGGAGAGTGCACACTTCACTATGTACAAGAATTCCAGATTTGTGCCTCATACAAGAGGGAAGTTTTATCAGTGGTACAGCTGTATTGTGTTCTCTCTCCTCCTATCTCTTTTTCTCTGTCTTTTACCCTCTATATGAAAAAAGAATATGCTGAGAGCAATGGAATTATGCAGGAATGAAGCTCCAGCAAAGTCTTGGCAAGGGGAAAAAAAAAAAAGATCTTCCTTGTGAAAGATAGTATCAGGAGAATTAGAAGACAAGCCACAAACAAAATATTTACAAAAGACACAGCCGATGAAGAACTGTGATTCAAAATATACAGAGAGCTCTTAAAGCTCAACAATAAGAAAACAAGTATCTCTCTTAAAAATCAGGTCAGAGGGAGTCGGGCGGTAGTGCAGCGGGTTAAGCGCACATGGCACAAAGTGCAGGGACCTGCGTAAGGATCCAGGTTCAAGCCCCGGCTCCCCACCTGCAGGGGAATCACAGGCGCTGAAGCAGGTCTGCAGGTCTGTCTTTCTCTCCCTTCTGTCTTCCCCTCTGTCTTCCCCTCCGCGCTCCATTTCTCTGTCCTATCCAACAACGACATCAATAACAACAACAATAATAACTACAACAATAAAACCAAAAGGGCAACACAAAGGAATAAATTAATATTTAAAAAAATATATTTAAAAAAAATCAGGTCAGAGATGTTAAATGAAACTTCATGAAAGAAGATATACACAAGTAGCCTATGAAAAACTGTACCACATCGTATGTCATAAAGGAAATGAAAACTAAAATGAGATAAATACATGAAACTGAACAAAACCTGTAACACTGCTAAGGCAAAATTCTGATCAAGAATTCTTGTACAATAATGATGGGAAGACAAAATGGTACAGTACAAAATGATACAGTACTTTGGAAAAGAATTTAGTAGTGTACCAAACATAAAATTAAACATAATTTTAACATATGATCTAATAATCATGCTCCTTGGTCTTTAGTCAAAGGACTTAAAAACTAAAGACCACACGAAAACATGTATAAGCTATTTATAACAGAGACAACAAAGATGCCTTTCTATAAGTGAATGGATATATAAACTATGACATATTTAGTCAGTGGACTATTATTTAGCTTTGAAAGGAAATGAACTAGAAAGCCTTAAAAAGACTAAGAAGAAATTTAAGTGTATGCTAGTCTGGTGGTGGAAACTATGTGGAATTATACCCCTGTTGTCCCATAATTTTGTAAATCAATATTAAATCACTAATAATAAGATAAATAAAAAATACCTCCCACCAAATGAAGTTGATCGAGAAAGGATACTAGGTTGTCAAAAAAAAAATCATACTGTATTTTTCTATGTAAAATGCATCATGACTGTCCCAACAACCCAATGCATACTGAACACTTAAACTCTGTGAGATTCCAGAAAAAACAAAACAAAGGAGATAAAGATTAATGTTTTCTTAGAGTTGGAGGTCAGTGGAGGGTAGATAAGGAGAATACAGATGATTTTTAGGTCAGCGGGACTACTCTGTGCCATTTTAATAACAGACATATGTTATTATTCATTCCTCCAAACCCATAAAATTTATGGCACAAAGAGTGAACCATAATGCAAACTATGGACTTTGGATGGTTATGGCATTTAATGTAGATCTGTCCCTTACTATAAAAAAATACCATTCTGGTGAGCTGTGTTGATAATAGGGGAGGCTGTGCATATATTAGAGAATAGAGGTGAGGAATTTCTATATTTCTCTCGTACTTTGCTGTGAAGCTAAAGTTATTCTTAAAAATTGAGGCTGTTTTTTTTATATTTATTTTATTTATTTATTCCCTTTTGTTGCCCTTGTTATTTTATTGTTGTAATTATTATTGTTGTCGTTGTTAGATAGGACAGAGAGAAATGGAGAGAGGAGGGGAAGACAGAGAGGAGGAGAGAAAGATAGACACCTGCAGACCTGCTTCACCACCTGTGAAGCGACTCCCCTGCAGGTGCGGAGCCAGGGTTCGAACCGGGATCCTTATGCCGGTCCTTGTGCTTTGCGCCACCTGCGCTTAACCCACTGCGCTACAGCCCGACTCCCTGTTTTTTTTTTTTTTTCATCACCAGGGTTTCACTGCCTTGGTTCAACCTTTGTAAAATAGAAAAATAAAGACAGAGAAACAGAGGATAAAAGGGAAAGACACTATAGCATCAAAATTTCCTACATTGCAGTGGGGACCTGGGTAGAACCTGGGTCGTGCACTACTCAGGCAAGCTAACCTAAAAATGAAGTATACTTTTAAAAAGACAAGGAATCATGGCCGCTATAAAGTCTTACTTAAAATGACAACTACTACCTTGTTGTTCACTGCTTAACTCAATTTTATTTTTTAAATTTCTTTAGTATCTGTATTTTATTTATTGGATAGAGACAGCCAGAAATCTAGAGGGGATGGGGTGATAGAGAGGGAGAGAAAGAGAGACAGGTCTGCAGCTATGCTTTACCATTCGCAAAGCTTTTCCCCTGCAGGGCTCGAACCCAGATCCTTGAGGATTGTAACATGTGTGCTCAACCAGGTTTGCTACCAGGTTCCAATTTTAAACTGGTACTACATAAAAATAAAACCCATGTCTAAAAGAAAGAAGAAAAATTATAACGTGAAAATGTTTGTTTTTAAAGTATGGCTGTCTTAAGGTCATATTCGGTATATAAGGAACTCTTGTCAAGTAATACGAATTATCAGTAAAAGCTGGTAAGAGAATGGCAGAGGATTTTTCAGGGCTATAAGGAAGAAAATGTCTTTAGGTTCCTCACTAACCTCTCCACTGTCATTGCTTCTGCTGATTCCATGAATAAGGTCATACTTATCAATGTGTAAAATTATAGGATTTAATTATTGTACAGAGGCAGAGGCAACACAAGACAGTTATGTTTTGCATTTGAATTCTAAAGCTATTTACAACTGAATTCCTAATAAGCCTATTACAAGACTAAATTTAAAACACTGACAATATCAAATGCTAATAAAGATGTGAAGCATCAGTAGCTCTCATTCCCTGCTTGCTAGAATGCAAAATGGTACAATAACTTTGTATATAATATAAATATGGACAAATTATGATGACGTAAAGTTCATTTAGAAATAAACATATGTATGCATACTCATTCAGATAAAACAGCTACATACTTTTTCTTCATGATCATTTAAAAACATTATTTTCCCCCTCCTATCATAATGCTTGTATAAGGATTGACAATAGCCTATGAGGAAATACATATATAAGGGTTATCAAAACGTTCTAGTGCTCGTCTGGCTGGGTGGTGGGTGGCACACTTGATTCAGTTCACACTTTACCTTTGTCCCCACCTTAAGGAGTGATGATACAAGTCTTCAGGTGTCTTTCTTTCTCACTTTCTGTCTTCCCTTCACCTCTCAATTTCTCTCTGTCGTAGTAAATAAAAAATACAAAGGAAAAAAAAATGGCAGAATGCCAGCCACTGAGGAGCAGTGGATTCACAGTGCCTACACTGAGTCCCAGTGACAAATCTGGTGGTCAAGACAAACAAGCAAACAAACAAACAAACAAAAACAAGGTAGTAAAAGGATTAAGGACTAAAATGACTTGTGGGAGAGTAGGTCTAGGAAGGAAGCGTTTTAAGGGTGATAATGATGCTAGTCACAAATAGCTATAGTAAGCATTAACACTTTTTGCTTCTTTCTAACTTTTTTTTTTGTTAATTATGTATGTTACAAGATTTTAAGATTATAGTGTATAGTTCAACACCACATCCACTAGCAAAATGGTTCTGTATCTTCACTGTCCCACCTCCCAAAGGTAACAACCATAGTTCTTACAAGTTTTTATTTATTCATTTATTTTTGACGCAGCACTGATCAGCTCTGGCTTATGGTGGTTTGGGGGAGGAAGATTGAACCTCGGACTTTGTAGCCTCAGGCATGAAAGTCTCTTTGCATAACCATTGAGCTAGCCTCCACTTTTTTACAAGTCTTAGAAACAGTTTTTTTCCTTCTGTATTTTTTTTCCCATGATCTTGTGTATCTTTCTAAGTTTTATTTATTTATTTTAATGTAATACAGAGGAAATCAGCAGTGTTCCTTTAATACACTAACATTACTAAATCTAGGATTTAGTAATCTTTCTAAGTTTTTAACCACAGCACTACTCAGCTCTGGTTTTTTGTGGTGCCAAAGGTTGAACCTCTGAGCCTCAGGCATGAAAATTGTTTTGCATAACAATGATACTATCCATCTTAATTTACATTTTAATAGAGAATAAAGATTAGTATTTGATTGTTTAACTGCAGAAAACAGCAGAACCAAGGACTCTGAGTGAGGAGAGGGGTAGCAAGAGATAGGAAAGAGGGATTGGGGAACTGCAAGATGGTGAAGAAAGATTTAAACTTGTGGAGGGAGTAGTACGTGGACAGCTGTCACGGAGAAATAAGAAGTTATAACCATGTGACAACTTTCTTGTAAATAATCATTCTCTATCCGAATGACTTAGAAGAAAAAAAAAAACACAGTATATATCAACTTTTCCCAATAAACTAAAAAATGAGGTAAACCCAACATACCAAGTAATTGATGCTGACCATTATAACACTCTCATATTCTTCACCGTCTTTACCTCCGATATCACAGTCAGATGATGCTACTGGCAACAGAACAAGGATCAGAGGAGGAATTCCAAAGATATACCTAAAAGAAACTAAATTCAACAATAAGTAAGAAGTGGTAATTGCTATATACCATATTGTATTTGATATTAGTTTTTCAATTGGCCAAACTGCTTATTTCTAATAATAGTTTTTCAAGTTATACACATTTTTGGATAGTACAGGAAGAATCCTAACAATCAGAATTATGCAACACCAGTGGGAAGTATTATAGAGAGTAGCTGGGTTTCTTTCACTTTATTATTTTAAAATCACTCTGTGGGAAAACATAGACAAGGTGCAATGAGAGTAGAGTTTCTTGGCTTCTGAGAAACACACTCTAAGTTATTAATATAGTTTATTCAGGTTTGACTTTTGTTGCACATGCCTGAATGAAAAAAAAATTTCAGATAAACTATTAGTGAAAAAAAAAGTTACCTTTTTTTTTTAATTATATGATCTGTTATATGTGACTGTACTTATATAGGCAAATTTTAATGGTTATTCAAGTGTCTAGTCACTGCCCAGGATTATCTCCACAGGACTACACTGTGTTTACTCTGTTCTTAATGATAGGGTTTGAAGAACTTATTCTTCCCAGAATAGTAAAAAAGTTGACATATTTTGTGACACTCTTCCTATCTTATTAATATCTTTTGCTTTTTAGTATCCAGACTTGTATTCTGTTCAAACACAGCACTCTATAGTTTCTTCACATGTCAGAAAATAATATTCCTATATACAGCCATACCACATAGAAAACACTTGACCTCTTCTCATCTCAGAGGCTAAGCAGGGTCAGGTCTGGCTAGTACTTAGCTGGGAGAAAATAAATTCATACCCTGTCACCTAATGATTTATCTATTTTTGATAAGCCTTTCCAATTAGGACCAGCTGTCTAACTGAAAAGAATGCAATTAATAATGCTATCATTTTTGGCAGCAATAATACAGTGGACATAAAGTCAGTGATTCTCTGATGTTAAAATTGAGTGACTCAAGGACCTATTTCTTCATAAGTTTGCCAGAGTATAATGTCTGCCTCTTTCTTTAGACTCGAGTTATGTTGAAAATACATTTCCTATGCGTCCTAAATAAATTTTAAATGTAATAATTTTTAATAACTTTTAAATTTCACATAACATGGAATTTAGCCAGAGGTTTGTCACCAAGTCTGTGTATGCATGATGAGACAGAATCCACTTAGAAGTTGAATAATAAAAAGCTGATGTAGTTACCTTTAATTGAGTACTTAACAAGTGTCATATTCTTTTAGGTGTCTTTTACCTATCATTTCTAAAGATCAATGACATACAAATGCAGTTACTCTTTAGATTTGAAATTTTTCAATGCAATGCTGCAAACACATCCAGGGCTTCAGAGCCACACTTCATAATCTTTTCTCCATACCACCTAGAGAGTAACATGTTAACATAGCTAGATTTGAATGTACTTTAACATTGTTGTCACCATGGGAAAACAACTTTGATTTTAGCTTTATTTCAGATTTTGCATATACACTCATCCTTAGCCCTTGAATTTTTCAATAGGCTACAGGAAAGACAGACCATAAAGAAGGGCTTGCCTTCACATCTCCTGAAAGACTGAAACTGGAGGATTTGTTTTCAGTGGGGAATTTGGTTAAACCAGAATGATGACTGTTTAAAAAATTCTTGTTGGTTTTTCGCTTTCAGCCAAATAATACATTTAATCCTTGGCAATCTAAGTTGTGGGGTCAAAGTGAATGTAAATAAATTGGTTTTTAGTCTACCAAATCCAATTTCTTATCAGTGTTGAAGAACAGTGTTACTGAATTTCAAAAATGATAAAAAGGCCTTCAGAAAGGAATTGAAGATATTATTTAAAAATATAAAACTCAACTTTATGGTGAACAAATTGCATAAGCAAATGGATGAGTTACATTTAAAAGTAGAAAATAGCCATATGGAAATCAACTTTTAAAGTTACAAGCAAAAATTTGGTGATGCTCAACTTAAAGACATTGAATACATGCCACAGCCAATATTAAGACTGGTCAATAAATTCTACCCTCAAATCTCATGATAAACACTCAGAGATTTCTATAGTCATATTGCATACTTGCACATAATCACGTTTCTTCATGAGGTAGATACTAACAAATATTCACATTTTTGCAGATGTAGAATCCGGTCGACACTGTTTTCTCCCACACATAAAAACTGTCTAGTACTTTCCATCTTCTGCATTCCATAAAGAATTTTGGTCCACACTCCAAGAGGGGTAAATGTTAGGGGAAGATGACCAGAGGACTCTAATCTCCAATTCCATCACAACCCAGAGAGAAAAATAAAATAAAATAAAATAAGAAGAGTACTCAGAAGTAGTAGATGTGACTTAGAAAGGAAGAGAATCCAGGACCATAGGAAAAATGGGTAAATACATATAAATTTATATGGACAGGTAGATAGTTATAGAAATAGGATTAAATCCATACCTGTGATCTTAGGGAAACTAAAGAAGTTTCCAGTGGAGAGAAAGGGGACAGAGAGCTCTGGTGGTAGGAAATGTGTGGAATCATACCTCTGTTATCGTTTAATTTTGTAAATCAATATTAAATAATTAATAAAAACGAAGATAAAAACAAAAACGTGTCTAAGAAGAGCCAAGATTCAAATTTAGATTCGTCCATTAGAGGAATCTACAAACTTAGATTTTAATCATTCAACTACACTGCTTTCCACAAAAACAGTTGTGTATGTGACCTCAAAGGGACATACAAAAACCTATCTACATGAACCTCACCGAGATACATACCTGTCAAGCTGTGAAACATTGCTTCACACTTTCATATTCCAGGGAAAAAAGACAATAACTGCTTCCTCTTACAACACTACACTATGTCAGAGGTGAGACCAGGAAAAAAAAACCCATACGTATGGACTGCGAATATGACATGTAAGTTAAACCTGTGAAATAGCTTTTCCTTTATATTTAAGATATTTAAACACAGATGGCGTGCCATGTGTCAATGCCATTTATACCTGTCCAGACATTCACTTCCTTCTCTGGTCTTGTTTTTATTACTTTCCAGTCTCCAAGTATGATTAAATAGCCTAAACTGTGTACTATAACTGAGGGCCATAGAGTATATTATCAACTACACTTCAGTCCTCCAAGTAGTAGAAAAGTAAAGGACTAAAAAATAAATCTATCAGTAAGCTTCTACTGAGATCTTTAGGAACAAAATGCATAAAGAAAATGTTCATTATAACCATTGTTCTTATACTTATAGAACTCTAATATTTTGCCTGCTCACAACAACTCTTGGCACTTGACTAGTACATACTCTTCTGAAAGTAAAGTCCCTTTCTTAATACCACATACTCAGCTTCCTTTTCTTCCCAAACATCTTCACTTTACAGCTTTCCAGGAAGAAGTAATTATAGGTAACCAATCCATAGGCACTGTAAAGAAAACATGCCTCTACCGAATTGTTAATTGTCTTAAATTTCTGCAGCAGGTCCACTGCACATCTTCCACAATCGTCCTAGTCTACCCCACCGCTTTATTTCGTTATTAATTTGCTGCGTCTTAGGTATGTCAATTCTTGATTCTTAGCTATGAAAATGAAGAGGGCTTTTTGATATAAAGGTGTTTCCAGGGCAGTGCCCAGAGCTATGTGCATTTTATTCCTGTGCCCTCCCTCCATGTTTCTTCTTCACTGAGGAAGCATTTACTGTAAAACATCCTGTCCTTCAGCAGAACTTCACCCTTCACATCCCTCCCACCCCACCCCACAGAATCTGCTCCCTCCACTCCCCCCCCCCCCTTTGGCTTTTTACATTAGCCTTGTACCTGGCTAGGAATCCAACTGGTCTCCACGCTGCTGCCCTTGTCCACTTCTAAATCTATATTCCTCGCAAATAAAATATACTAGACCTCATATTTTTGCAAGTTTCTAGAATATAAAGTTATGCTTACATATTCTGTCTCCATCAAAAATGACTCAAGTAAGAAGAAAAAGAAGGAAAGAAAGAAGAAACTGGCTTTTCTTAAAGCTAGTCCGAGAAATTGGGTTCCCAGCAGGAAACTCCCAAGCTCACTTTGCGGGGGGAAAACGGGGTTTTCCAGAGACCTGTCCTGGGGTTTAAAAGCACGTCCCACGAGAGCTTCGCTTTCACTTCTCTAGGGAGTTCCGAGCTGCAAGATCCCCGGGCGCCTGTGAGTAACTTGGGGCAGCCAGGAGCAGAGGCAACGTGGGTCGAGCGCCCAGGTGACAAGAGGGCAGCGCTGGCTGGGAGACTGAGAGCCACTGGCTGCCTTCGGGACCCGGTTGCCTGCGGTTGACGCTGAGCGGCGCGGAGGCTGCAGTTTCGGGACAGAAAGCAGCCCGGCCAGCGCAGCAGCTCCAGGTGCAAGTGGCTCTAAGCCAAGGCGCGGCTGAGTGCTGGGTTGGAGAGCCAGTGCTCTTGGCAGGTCCAAAGTGCAAAGCCCGGCTGTTCCCGGACACGCCAGGGCGGGCGCGGGGCCCCATAGCGCTTCCCGGAGTCCCGGGGCGAGCCGAGCGCGCGAATTTATGCGCCCGGGAGAGGAGCGCTTACCATGGACCATGGTCTGCAGGAGCCGGGCGTGGTCATGATGACCGCAACTGCAGCAGGAGCAAGCTCTCACCGCCCATAGTCAGTCCCAGGACCCTGGTCTGCGTGTTGTCTGGTGTCTGTGCTGGGGAGGGCGGGCTCTGCAGCTGGCTCTTCTCAACCACGGCGCGTCTGCTGTTTCATCCATCCCGAGGGGGGCGGCACACACCAGGGCCCGGCTCTGTGCTTTGCCTTTCCCATAACTTCCGTAGGATCTGCCGGCAGCGTACTTTCAGTTTCTACTTTGCGCTTGGTCTGCAGGTTCAATCTTTGGGGCTCATCAGAGGGCGTCTCCACAGTCCCTCTCCACCTTCCAGGCACCTGCGTCCTCACGTGCACTCGGACCTAAACCAGTGGAGGGCGCGAATTGCTCAAACGCCGCAGCAGGAGGAATGAGCAGGCTTCTGAAACTGAAATTCGAGGCCAAAGGCTTTCCAGCTGACCTCTTATGGCCTTGGCAAAGATAAGGGACTGTGCTTTAAAAGCATCTGTTGCTAATGTATCCACAGAAGCCACTAACAGTGTAAAGAGAAAGCTGAGTTACAACAAGCAGAGTCCATGAAGGAAGCTTCGCAGCTCTTGCCTGGGATGTAGCGAATGCTGCCAAATCCTCTTGTAAAAAACGAGGGAAGTAAAGGATGAGTAAGAGGGTCACACCCTCCATCACTCCAACTTCTATAATTAGTCTCCATCCACTCTGTCCTGTGTACATGTGATTGCACAAATGAGTCCTCAAAGCAAAATAAGCTTGTGGGTCCTTCTAACCTGGTAAGTGATCATTTTGGACCCAAAGTCAAAGCCTAAATTACAAGGAATATGTGGAATATTTACCTGAATTGGCTCATAGATCAATATATATATATATATATATATATATATATATATATTTGCTGTGCTACAGAAAAGTTTTTTTTTTCTTGGCTAGACTTGATTTACTTATTTCATTCTTAGCTTGGTTTCAGATCTTCATTACAAACTGATTGGATGAAAGTGGGTAATTCAAATAACAAGGACTAGTTATCATTTATCTAACACTTACTTTGGCATAAACTTGTACTAGGTATTGTACACATATAATCTCTTGCAAGATTTTCAGAGGTAGGCATTTTTCTTACCTGAACTTTTCGATATGAGAACTGCTACCCCTTTAAATAACTTGCTCAAATTCACATAGGTAGTAACAGAGTTTGGGTATAAACCTAGATACTGACCAGAGCTTACAACTGGAATGTCTGTGTTGAAAACCTTTGTTAATAACATAACAATAAGAGGAAGAAAACGCTTGCGAGTATGCCTTTGTTGTAGTGTGTGGAATTCAGAACAGATTTCTCAAGTTCATAACTAATACATTGTGACACAATCTGGAACTAACCTGAAGATGGTGAGACTTTCCAGATTCTGTTATAATGATGAGAGAAAAAGAAAGATAAGGAAAAACAATAGTGAAGGGGGCTTGCTGGTGGCACTTCTGGTTGAGCACACAACTATCATGAGTGAGGACCCAGGTTCAATACCTGCTTTGTAGCAGTGAAGCTTTCTTTCTCCCTGTCTCTCTGCCCCCTCTCAATTTCTCTCTGTTCTATATAATTAAATCATTAAAAAACAAACAAACAAGACAACGTAAAAGAGAGGGAGACAGTTATTCACACCTGAAACTTAGATCTCAGACTTTTTGTTTAGTCTCAATTCCCACACCCAATTCATAGGCAAGTACAATCAGTTCTACCTCTATAATAAATCTAACATTGAATGTATCTACTCTATTTTCTCTGGGCAAACCATTCAGACTTTACTGTCTAGAGGCTCGTACAACTTTCACTTTTGCCCACAAGACATTTATTTTACTCATAGCTACAGGATATCTCATTGACACTTGTGATCCTCTAGCCATTTCTCACTCACTATATAACAGACCTGCAAGGTCCAATGTGATCTGGATCCTTCTGATATCTCTAACCCTGTCTGTTATCTTAACATGTATTATTATAATATTATTATTATTACTATTATTTCATTTCTTTAGTAATGAGGAAGAACCAAACATCATTCTGGTACACATGCTGCTGGAGATGGAACTGGGGACCTCATGCTTGAAAGTCCAGTGCTTTATCCACTGTGCCACCTTCCAAACCACTTAACCTTTTTTTTTTCTCTGTACCCAATTCAATTTACTTTCACTTAAAATAGTAAATAGCACATGGCCATTCAGAAAGTAATGTTGAATGACCAAATGAGGAAAAAACAGTGATTGAGAGTATATGACTGTGAAGATGTGTCAAAGAGAAAGTATGTGAAGGCAGACAGGAAATGAAAGGAAAGAGGAAGAAAATGAGAACAAGGGAAGCAATAGAACAGGAAGCAGAATGTTTGGGAAAGCCAACCATTTCCATTTGATTGAAACCTGGTTATGGAATTTAGGGGTGGTGAGGGGGAGGGGGGTCACAAGAGTGGAGAGAATTCAAAAAAATTTTTTTTTCTGCCTGCAGTATTATTGCTAGGGCTCAGTGCCAGCACTACAAATCCACTGCTCCTGGAAGCCATTCACGCCCCCCCCCCATTTTATTGGATAGGACAGAGAGAAACAGAGGCGGAGAAGATAGGGAGAAAGATAACTGCAGACCTGTCTCAATGCCTGTGAAGTGACCCCCCCCCCCCTTGCAGGTGGGGAGTCAGGGGACTCAAACTGGTTCTTTGTGCAGGTCCTTGCAAAAGTTTGATTTTTTAAAAAATGGTGAATATTTATTTATGGAAATAACAAAATATAGAAACTATTACGTAGCATGGGTAAAAAACATTATCTTACCTAAGACAGATTAGGAAAAATAAAAATTGGTAAAAAAGAAAAATACCTATTTAATAAAACATTATTAGAAAATGAATTAAGCGATGCTGTATACATAAAACAATAAAAATAAAGAAAAGAAAAAGAAAAATCACAGCCATTTCACAGGAACTAGTACTCAAGTACTATAAGACACTCCACTCTTTTGTTTGAAGTCTGTTTAATACACCATGCTCAATAGCCTAAAGGTATAATCTCTTGGAAACTTTGACTATTGAGCTGTCTCCTGGAGGGATACATGTCATTGCCATCTAATAATGTTATACATTATTTTTTTGCGTGAGCACATCAATGTTCTATGATTTGAGGATGCCAGTTAGTCAACACACAGTACAAAGCAATGAGTGATAGCTTTGAAACTCAGGAAAGCGCATGACTTCTTTTTGATTATTATACTTACTGTATTCTTTACTACTGCAATACACTTAATCACTTCATGGCATACACAAGTAAAAAGGTGTCCTGAGAGTTCAATCACAATCCAAGGTAATGACAAATGTACTGGAACAAACCTGGTTCATCTTAAAAAGGCCGCTTGTAACTAATCCTCTAATATAAGATAGAAAGAATTTTAAGTAGCACACATACTGGGGAAAGAAGTCCACATCTTATTTTGAAAATGATACTTGAACAAGGTTATCAGAAATTTAGGCATATCAGTGTCAATCATTAGTTGGTACTATGACATTCCTGGATGTTAGTTCAGGTTCACCAGTTTTCTGTGTATACTGCAAGTTGAGACCTGTACCATGTGCTACCTCACTTTTCCAGAAGTCAACCTTGGCTAGACTCTATAACTTGAATGGAATTCTACTGGCCTCAGATAACTCCAGATTGAGCAAGATATTTCCCTGTTGGCCAACGATATACTTGTAAGAATAACTCAAAAATCTTCATATAGTAACTGGAAAGGATTAAGGATGTCAGCTTGGGCATTTTATAGCAGCAAAGAAAACATTATTTTCATTTTCTTTAAGTGATTTTTGTGAGTAAAACTGCAGAATATTCTCCAAATAATCTTATCTAGTGAAAGTGGCTAAAAGGATAGGGAAAAAAAGTATATAAAATAAATATATAAAAGGCAATACCGCTTTCATTGGCATACAAAAGAACTGGATCATGCGAACTATACAGTCAGACAGCCCGCAGCTATTCTTTCTGAAGGGCAATGTATGCAATATTTTCCCTTTAGACCTTAGACTAGGCAATGCTGGTATCATAGGGAATATTTGGGTACTGGGTTTGCAGTGGGTTCTGATGGTAAGAAGTACAGAATTTAAAGGGTAAAATGAAAGAGGAGAGCAGAATGACAGGGCACAAGATAAATAAGTCAAACACTTTGAGGTTTTTGTTTTGTTTTTGCCTCCCAGGTTGTCACTGGGACTCTGCCTGCACTAGGAATCCAACCCTCCATAGGCCATTTTCCCCATTTCATTGCCCTGTTGTTGTTGTTATTGTTGGATAAGACAGAAATCGAGAGAGGAGGGGAAGATAGAGAGGGGGAGAGAAAGGTAGATACTTGCAGACCTGCTTCACCACCCAAGAGGCTACCCCCCTGCAGGTGGGGAGACGGGGGCCTTGAACCCGGTTCCTTGGTCCTGTCTGTGCGCTCTTAACCTGCTGCGCTGCTGCCCGCCTCCACACTTTGAGTTTTGAGTCCATCCTCAGCTATTTCTTCAGAAGAACCCAGTTTTATCATCTAACATATAAATACACTCTTTCATACCTGAAAACAGAGACTCCCATTATGCTTTACATGTCCTTTACACCATTACTAATCTATTAATTTTTACCAAGCATCTTTTAAAAGTTATCTGCTACTTCTCTCTTCACACTGTACAGTCTGAAATATTGTTTCTACCACCACTGCTCTTCTCAGAGTGTTGTCATGGAAGCCATGGAAAAACTATTTGGTCAGACTAGGTGGGCATATTTTTTTCCCCAAATTTCATCATTTTCATTCTCTAGCACTTGAAAAATATTAATAATCTACTTTGAAAATATATCCTCCTATACTATGAGGACTTTGACTTCTTTAGCGTATGATTGCCTTATACCATAAAGTTCCATGTGTGCATCATTGAAAATAAACATTTATGGGGACCAGGAGAAAGCAAACCCAGTAGAGCACCCACGTCATCATGCACAGGAACCCAGGTCTAGCCTCTGCCTGCCATACGGAAGCACCGTGCACAGGGCAAGCTGCCAAAGCAACGGAGCAGTGCTGTTGGGTCTATCCTCTTCTCTGTGTCTGTGTCTGTCTCTCTTCCTGCCTCTCACCTTCAATTAAAAAAAATAAATTGCTGGGAGCAGTATAACTGCAGCAAAGCCTTTGGGAAAAAAAAAAAAGAAGAAAAAAGAGAAAGATAGGAAGGAAGGATGGAAGGGAGAGAGTTCTGCAAGCCTACACTCCCTCTAATTTCATAATGTTTAACTAATTTAAAATCATTTTCATTATATTTTTGTTCTTGAAATCATACACTTAACTACCAAGTACCCTACAAATCTGAAACCATCTTGAAGACATCTCTTGCTATCCACAGCATGTAGACTGATCTGTATTTGAGTCTAAAGACCAGCTACAAATTTGGGTGTTCAAGTGCAATGAGAGTCCTTCTATCTTAAAAAAAAATAAAGACAATGAGAGCTCAACATTGAACATAATGTGGAGTTCTCAGAAACACAGGTTGTGTGCTTAATTATAGGAACTTCAGAAATACCTATAAACACGAAGATAGCTCTTTGTCAGATCTTAGACTACAAAGCATAGTTACAATAAATTGGGGGGAGAGAGAGTACACATCCTGGAAAAGGATGTCAGGACCTAGTGGGGGTTGTATTGTTATGTGGAAAACTGAAATATCATGCATGTACAAACTATTGTATTTACTGGTGACTGTTAAACATTAATCCTCCAATAAAGGGAAAATATTTAAAAGAATATTAGGCCAAAAAGATCAGGTAATTACTAAAGATAGTATTTTCAGGCTATCAATAACTGATTATTTTAATTGA
This sequence comes from Erinaceus europaeus, assembly GCF_950295315.1. Classification (NCBI taxonomy): domain Eukaryota; kingdom Metazoa; phylum Chordata; class Mammalia; order Eulipotyphla; family Erinaceidae; genus Erinaceus; species Erinaceus europaeus. The sequence goes on along the minus strand of NC_080162.1, from coordinate 175,347,471 downwards.
AGATGATAGAAATTTAAAAAAGAATAAGTTAATGTTTTTAAAAATTTATCTATTCATTTATTTGATAGGACAAGAAGGAAAAGAAAGGAGGAAGGGAGAGGTAAAGAGAGAGAGAAAGAGAAACACCTACAGCACTGCATCACTAGTGAAGCTTCCCCAGCAGCTGGGATCTGGGAATCTGAGTCCTTGTGCACTGTAATGTGTATGCTCAACCAAGTGGACTACTGCCTGCCCCCTCAGTTAGTCTTTTTTTTTTTTGCCTCCAGGGTTATTGCTGTGGGTCAGTGCCTGCACCAAGAATCCACTGCTCCTGGAGGCCATTTTTCCCCCTTTTGTTGTCCTTGCTGTGGTTATTAATGTTGTTGATGATGTCGTTCGTTGTTGGATAGGACAGAGAGAAATGGAGAGAGGAGGGGAAGACAGAGATGGGGAGAGAAAGATAGACACCTGCAGACCTGCTTCACCACTTGTGAAGCAACTCCCCTGCAGGTAGGGAGCCGGGGGCTCCAACCAGGATCCTTATGCTGGTCCTTGCGCTTTGCGCCAAGTGCACTTAACCCACTGTGCTAGCGCCCGACCCCCTCAGTCTTTCTTAAATATGGAGATAGGGAGAAAGAGATTGATAGAGAGAGAGAACTTGGCACCAAAACTTTATTCATTGCAGTGGGGACAGAGTTCAAACCTGGGTAATTCACATGGCAAAGAAGCATAGGAACCAAGAGAGCTATTTCACTGCACATTAGTTCTACAATTACTTCTTTATCTTGACATGTTATTTCTATCACATTGTACTAATTGGCATAGTCTTCCCTTTATTTATTGAGCAGAATGCACACATTTCATACTATTCATATCTTGACTTTTCTACACGATTCACTGTGTCTGTGAGTAAACATAACAGTAAACGTTCCCTTTCCTTGTTAACACACAACATATAAAATTTATGAATCATTTTTAATCTTTTTTCATGAAAAATGATATCCATTGGAGTACACACTGTCATGCAAATGAACTCATGTTTGAGTCCCTGGTAGATCATAGGAGCACCATGAATGGAGCACTATGTGTGAGGTCAGAAGAAGCTCCATGGGTAGTGGCCAAAAGAAGCTCCATGGCTTCTCTCCTTATCGCTATTCTTTCTCTATGTGAAATTAAAAGGATGAGAAAATGTCCACCAGGAGCAGTGCATGCACAAAGCTCAGGTGGTCAATAAAAAAAATGTAATCAGTTTATCAAATTATCAGTCAATCATTTAAAACATCATTTACATTTTTCAAGTAGTATTTTTTTCAAAGACAGAAAAATAATAACTTGACTATTGGACAGCCCACCCTGCTCCATCTTCCATTGCTGACACTATGGCCTATTTACATAATCATTGTTTTGCCTGAAAGATTCCCCACCCATTCCTTTGATCTATCTTCTTTATACCTGGAGACCCACCCTGCCTGCAGGGTAACATTAATCCCACCAGTTAAAACCATCACAACAGTTGCTAAAGAAGTTCCCAGCACACCTTTTCCCTTTCTCCACCCCCCTTTCCTAGCCATTTCCGTTTCTGACTTGCCACTTCCAGTTTTATCCTATAAAAGTCACTTCTGTTTCTGGTTTCTCTCTCTTCCTCTCTTCCGCGTCCCGACCTAGAGGAGGGCAGGCATGCAGGGGGAGGTGGATGCTGGCCATTGCTCCTGCATGAATAAAAATTTGTATTGCTACCTCCAACAGCTTGGTTCCTGGATCATCTCTCTCTCTCTAGCCGCAACGCTAGACTGGCACTTGACATAATTAGAATGTGTCCATTTTATAAAACAATAATTTTCCAAATATTTCAAAAATATTTTCTTCACGAAGATGCTACACTTGGGGTCTGAGTACAACAAAGTTGTTACTTCTCTTCTGGAGCTCTAGTTAATTTCCCTTCACCCTTCCTAAAAGTTGACTTCTGTATAGGCTCTTACTCTTGTCAGACTATGTGGTGATCATATCAAAAGGGAAGAAGAAGGAGAATTTCCTCTTGATAAAGAGCAATGAAGACACTTCTATAAAAGGGAAGTCTTGGGGGGGGGTGTAATACTGTATTCAAGAGACAACAACAAAAAATGGAAAACAAAATTTCCTCATTAAAAAAATAAAATAAAAACAGAGCAAGGCACTATAAATGCTGATATTTTGCAACTACATTTACAAATGTGCATTTTCAAAACAATTAAGGCATTAGGCATTAATTTTAGTGAAAGAGGAAACAGAAAAAATATAAAATTAAAAATATTAAGTGAGACTATTAAACTATGGTTGCAAAGATCTATAACTATTCTAGCTGTGACCGTTGCAGTGCCCATAAGAAATAAGGACTTTTAGTATCCAATCTTTGATCCTTAATGTGTTCATCTATTAAGAGAAACTAGAATTCTAATGCCATGATGTTTGGGAAGCAACTTGGAAAATTGAGTATCTGGGAATTAGAGAGAAATTTACTGAGCAATAAAGGTAACTTAGATAACTGAAAATAAAGCAGTCTTCAGAACAAAATAAATACTATATTTTCATTTTGTTAAAACATTTATTTTTATATACATTTTATATATACATTTTTATACATTTATGTATCCAGAGAACTATAAGCAGTACACAATTAAAGCTATAGTATTTAAAAGTATAGTAGTTGAGTGGAGTTTTAATTTTTTTAATTTTGCTTGTTTCCATTTACTGAATTTCTGTATTTTATACTCCTGATTTTTATAAATAAAAACACTATGAAGCAACATTACCCAAACCTAGAACATTAGAGACAGAAGCAAGGGTACTGCAGAGTAGACACTGGGTTATTAGAAATGAAAGGTATAAACTATCTAGAGTGAGTCAGGTACACAGGAAAACAACAAAGCTGACAGCTCAGTCTCTAGGCATGCTCTTGGCATAGAACTTTGCTATTAGCTTTTCTCCCTCCACAAAACACATCTTCTTACTGGTACCTATTTAAAATTATAACTCTCTTTTTCCTTCCACTATTTGCATGTATGTGCAAATATATATACAAATTCTATAGTCCAATCCTTTTTTTTCATAGAACTTAATGTGCTATTCAAATACTGTATAATTTTTACTTTTAAAATATTTATTGTATATCTTTTCCATTAGGACATGAATTTCATGGTTTTAAAAATTCATCTGTTTTTTCATACTGTAATATCTCAAGTATGAGAACAGGGTATGGCATACAAATTAATGATGAAAATACATTCTATTAAAGCAAAGGTTACTTAGTCTTGGTAGAGACGTGAGCACAGATATGTAGTAACTGTATTTCAAGGAGGAAAAAAAAATCGGACTAGTACATTTGAGGATAATGGAAATAGTCCATCCTACATTTCTGATGTACTTTGTATCTGCCAAGAATGTATACAGTTATTTATTTTTTTTAGTGGAAGAAACTCATTGACTTGGTAGTAATACTTTCCCAAAAAAGAAAATGTGTATTATTGAAATAAAAGCAAAGTCCCCGTAAATTCTACTTACTGCTATGGTCTATTGAATTAGTTGTACCAGAATAATGGGAACAGTACCACAAATAAAATGCCAAAGAGATAATACTTGTAAGAACAAGTATTATGCTATGAAGTTTATTTGTTGCCTTTTGCAGCTTAGTATTTAATACAGATAGCACAGGAGGAAGAAAGAAGGTATTACATTAAGCTAAATGGAGGCCAACAAAACAACTATTTGTTGTGGTTAACAGCAAAAAAAAAATTAAAGTCATTAAAAGTTTTGTAGTCTTTTTTTTTTGTAATTCTGTTATTAGAACAGTTGATTTGGACTTGATTTTCTGTGCAATATACCTTCCTGGTATAGATTGTAAGACTGTCTTTATAGTTCTTCTGATATTCACATGGTGTGCTAAATAAACTGCTGCTTGAGAAAAACAAACAAACAAAGGGAAAAAAAAAAAAGAAACAGTCATAGGCCAGCAAAATAATTCATCTGTATATTACTCTGTTTTGCCATATGTGCCATCCAGGTTCAAGCCCTGCCCAGCCTCCACCACAATGAAGGAAGCTTAGGTGCTGTGGTCTCTCTCTCTCTCCCCCACTCTGTCTCTATCTAAAAAAATAATAAAGTAAAAAACAAAGAACCCAGTAGTCTTTATCAACAATGATAAAAAATAAAATAAACCTCTCTAGTAACAGAAGCAAAAGTATAAATCTGACCTGTTCCATATTTCCTGGCCCTTGTGTAGTTATACCCTTCAAGATTCTTTGAATCACTAGTATTTACTGCCTTTTGATATAATGATGGCTTTTGAAAATACTCAATTTTGCTGTTTTGAATATTTTTGAATTTTACTTTAAAAGCACTGGTTTAAATCTACTACTGGTAAATGGCTATAAAAACCTCTAGTCTCAGGCGATCTTTTTTCTTCCAAAATAAGTGTAATAAGGGAAAATGATTTATAAGACAATTGTCAATTGGGTATAAAGGATCATTTTTAATGACCACTATATACAATATTTGGTTTCTTAATACTTTATTCATTTATTTATTTATTTAAAAGAGACAGAAATCAAGAGGGGGAAGAAAGGAAGAGCCAGAAAGACACCTGCAACATTGCTTCTCTGCATATGAAGCTTCCCCCTACAGGTGTTGAGTAGGGTCTTGAAGCCAGATCCTTGCAACCAGCTGTGCCACCACCCAGCTCCCCCCCCCCCCATTATCCTGTTACTTGGTTAGGCTACACTTCAGTCACTTAGACTGTGCAAATGAAGTGAACAAAAGTATACTAACAAGGTTAAAAATACATATTCAAATAATTTAATAGTGCTTAGGAACATAATTATATTTGGTAAATAGTTGTAGTTTCATAAAGATTAATGAGAATAAAATATTTGCTTAAAATTCTCTTGAAATTGGAGTCAAAATAGCTTGCTAATCTGAATAAAATTTTAGAGTTCTCTGTGAAACTAGTATAGAGCACCATTTTGAAAGGAGGTTTCAATTTATGGCTAATTAACCAATTTACTGCATAATAGATTCAGGTGTTTCCAATAGCTGAATAGAAATGCACATCACAGAAGTTCTTTGCTTCTCTATTGCCTCTTTTCCCAAGAGATAAATCTTGGTTCTTGTTATTTATTTATTTATTTTAATTTTTATTTATTCCCTTTTCTTGCCCTTGCTTTATTGTTGTGGTTATTATTGTTGTTGTAATTGATATCGTTGTTGTTGGATAGGACAGAGAGAAATGAAGAGAGTAGGGGAAGACAGTGAGGGGGAAGAGAAAGACCCCTGCAGACCTGCTTTACTGCCTGTGAAGCGACTCCCCTGTAAGTGGGGAGCCAGTGGCTTGAAGCGGGATCCTTACACCGGTTCTTGCATTTTGTGTCACCTGCACTTAACCCGCTGTGCTACCACCTGACTGCCTTTTTAAAATTTTTTTTTAAAAGCTGTTTTATGTATGTATATATGGCACATACTTTTTCAACTAATACTTTTCTGCTGACTATTTAATTTGGATGCAGTCCTGAAAAAAAAGAAAACTTTGGGTACAATTTTGCCAATTTGTACAATTTTTTGCTTGAATTTTCAGAAACACCAGTCACTTAATCACTGTCATGAATTTTCCCTCTCTCATGTCTCCACTTACATCATATGCCTAATTCTTTTCATACTAAATATCTTTCCATCTTGTTCTTCGGATTCTGTTATCTTCTTGTCTGTTTTAACATCTGAGTTGTTCCTGGTTCAGTTCTTGGCTAACTCCTATATCCCACTCATTTTCTGAATCACTATATCCACAGATGACAATAACACTGATAGTCTAACAACCAATTTATGCTCGGTGCTCACATATTATATTCCAACTTTATTCCACAAGACTTGAATTTTTACCCATGATATCTGGCAGGATGTTATACAGCTTTATCTGATTTTCTCAAGCATATCTCACATTCAACATATATAAGCATGTACTATTTTTTAAAGATTTTTTTCATTTATTCCCTTTTGTTGCCCTTGTTGTTTTATTGTTATAGTTATTATTGTTGTTCCTGATGTCGTCGTTGTTGGATAGGACAGAGAGAAATGGAAAGACGGGGGAAGACAGAGAGGAGGAGAAAGATAGACACCTGTAGACTTGCTTCACCACCTGAGAAGTGACTCCCTTGTAGGTGGGGAGCCAGGGCTCAAACAGGATCCTTACACCAGTCCTTAAACTTTAGCGCCACCTGTGCTTGACTGCTGCGCTACCAATGAACTCCCAGCATGTACTATTTTTTTTTAATTTACTTATTTCCCATTTTGTTGCCCCTGTTGGGCATGTACTATTTTTAAGAACTTTATTGAGTAATGGTTTATAGTATATTCTTTTTTTTTCTACCATTCCCATCACCAAAGGTCTGTGTCCCCATTCCCAGCTCCATAGATAAGCACTGTAGTTCTCCCACAATCTTAGGCATAAGTTGATTTTTTTTCACCTTCATATGTTCAATTCTCTATATTCTGCATATAAGTTAAATTATTCTATAGTTGTTCTCTACCTCCCTACTAGCTTTCTAAGCATAATCTCCTACAGTTCCATCTACTTTATCCTAACATACACAATATCATATTTTTTTATTGCTGAATAAAACTCCATTGAATATATGTTCTGTAACTTTTTTATCCGGTCATCTGTTGAAAGGCATTTTGGTTGTTTCTAAGTTTTTGTTATTATTCATAAAGTTACTACAAAATGGGGTTGCATATATCCCTTCCAATAAGTGTTATTATATATGTTGGGTATATGCCTAGTAGTGGAATTGCTGGGTGATAAGATATTTCTATTTCTGTTTGTTTAAGGATTCTTCATAATGACTGCACCAATTTGCATTCTCACTAGCGTGTAGGAAAGTTCCACTCTGTCCATATCCTGTCCAACACTTCTCTGGTTTTATTGATGGACGCCATTTTTACAGGTGTGAGGTGCAATCTCAATGTGGTTTTGATTTGCATTTCTCTGGTAAGGAGTGAATTGGATCATTTCTGCATATGTCTGTAGACCATGTGCATCTCTTCTTTAGAGAACCATCTATTTATACCTTCTGGCCATTTTTTATTAGGTTGTTCTTTTTGTTGAGCTGTATGAGTTATTTATAAATATTTGATATCAACCAGTATTTCAGGACCTTAATATTAAAGATGTATTTGGAGACTCCATCCCATAAGCAAGGGAAAAAACCCAAAAATGAACAAATGAGACTATATCAAATTAAAAGGTTTCTCCACATCAAAAGAAAATTCCATAAAGTTAAACAGGAAACCTAGCAAATAGGAAAAGATATTTGCACACTTCATATCAGACATGTGGTTGATAGCATGTACTAATTTTTTAATCTCATTTTTCCCACTCTATAGCCTTTCAGAATATACCATTTATTGTGTATTTGTTACCCATGCCAGAAACCTAAGAATAATAGAATAATGGAACTAGTCACTCATTCTTGTTTGATACCATTTGTTGGCTAGTAACTGTTCTCTTTAATTTTTTTAAAATTATATTTATTTATTGATATAGACAGCCAGAAACAGAGGGAATGGGGAAACAGAGAGCGACAGACACCTGCAGCCCTGCTTCACCACTAGTGAAGCTTTCTATTTACCACTGGGGAACAGGGGCTTGAACTTGAGTCCTTGCTCAATGCCAACTGGCCCCTAGTAACTGTCCTTTCTTTTTATTTTTTTTTTTTGTTTTTTAAATATTTTATTTATTTATGAAAAAGATAGGATGAGAGAGAAAGAACTAGACATCACTCTGGCACATGTGCTGCTGGGGATCGAACTCAGTACCTCATGCTTGAGAGTCCAAAGTTTTATCACTGTGCCACCTCCTGGACCACGTAACTGTCCTTTCTAATCTATGTGCTTGCAGTTTTTATATGAGTCCTCTTTGTACTTTTCTTGACTACAAGACCTGTTCTTTTTCTGTTCTTTTCCTTCCCCCATCCACCTTCCCTCACTCCCTTCTCTTTCTTCTCCTCCCCCTCATCCTCTCCTTCCTTCTTTTCTTTCTTCTCCCCTTCTCCTTCCCTCTTTATTTCTTTCTCTCTCCCTTTTTTTCTTTCTTTCTTTCTTTCTTTCTTTCTTTCTTTCTTTCTTTCTCTCTTCTTATATTGCTTACTTCAAGCTGTTGCTTACAATTGACCCTGGGACCTTAGAGCCCTCAGGCATAAAAGTCTTATATGCTGTTATATTACATTATATTACATTATATTATATTATAATAAAAGTCTTATATGCTGTTATATTACATTATATTATATTACATTATATTATATTATATATTATTATATTGTATTCTATCATATCACATCATATTATATTTATTATATAGCATAATATAGATATTATGCTGTCTGTCCCTACCAAACTGTTTTTTTTTAATGTGTGTGTGTGTGTGTGTGTGTGTCTAGAATCTGAGTGAGATACTCTATTTAGTTGATACTATATTTACTAGCTGATGAGTAAACAGACCAACATGAAAACAATAGCATCTTCCTTTGAAGACAGTGGTTATATTTATACTATCTGTGATGCCTAGGAGCTGTGTTAAGTATTGACTATAGAACAGCAAGCAACATAGGAGTGTGTGTGTGTGTGTGTATGTGTGTGTGTGTGTTCCACCTAGTAGATCTTCGATTTTTTAAAAATTTTTTATTTATAAAAAGGAAATATTGACAAGACCATAGGATAAGAGGGGTACAACTTTGCACAGTTCCCACCACCAGAACTCCGTATACCAACCCCTCCCCTGATAGCTTTCCTACTCTTTAACCCTCTGGGAGTATGGACCCAAGATCATTGTGGGATGCAGAAGGCTGAAGGTCTGGCTTCTGTAATTGCTTCCCCGCTGAACATGGGCATTGACAGGTCTATCCATACTCCCAGCCTGCCTCTCTCTTTCCCTAGTGGGGAAGGGCTTTGGGGAAGCAGAGCTCCAAGGCACTTTGGTGAGGTTGTCTGTCCAGGGAAGTCTGGTCGTATCCTGCTAGCATCTGGGAACCTGGTGGCTGAAAAGAGAGTTAATATACAAAGCCAGACAAATTGTTGAACAATTATGGACCTAAAGGCTGGAATAGTGCAGGTGAAGCGCTGGGGGTCCTCCATTTTGTAGATAGCTAGTAGGCATATTTTAGTTATATTCCAAAGGGCCTGTGGCTATGCTAGTGTTTTGTGGTTTTGTTTTTGTTTTTTGCCTGAGTCTGAAATCTGATATGTAGGTGAATCCTAATTATTGTCTGGGGAGATGATGTCATGGTTGGGAAAAGGACCAGAAAGCTGGATCAGGGAAGAGAGTAGCTCTCTAATATGGGAAAGGGGTATAAATATTACTGTAAACCCCATCAATTTGATGTGATCTGGGGTCCATAATTAGCCTAGGAGCCTGTGTGACATCTGCATTGCTCTAGATCTGAGCTCACATTCTGTGGTCATGAGTAGGAACATTCCATGCTGCCCCAGTATCGACCCATCTTCCTCAGGTGTAGCATAGAGTATGTTGTCCAGCCTCCCTTCGGAGGATGGAACATTCTCTACCACTGTTGATCCAGGTTGAGGGCAAGGTCCTATGGGGGCCCACAAAAGGGTCTATTTGTTGTTCCTGATAAAGATGACCGGAAACAATGGAGAGAGGGATTTATTTTAGTTCTAGGCCCATCAGGTCTGTTTGGGAGACTCAGGACTCCCCAATTAGGATTTTAGCATTTTAAGGATTTATATTTCTTAAAGGGATTCTGCAGGTTGTACAAGTGTCTTCATGACTTAGTGTCACTTTCCTGCGCCCCATCAGTCAGCCATTCCACCTGCATTAAGAACCCTGTACCATTTAATTTTTTTCTGAGCCTGACATTTGATATGCAGGTCGATCCAAGTTATTGTCTGGGGAGATGATGTCATGGCTGGAAAAAGAACCAGAAAGCTAGATCAGGGAAGAGAGTAGCTCCCAAATATGGAAAAGTTGTATAAATATTGTTGACTGTAAACCCCATCAACTTGATGTGATCTGAGGCCCATATTTAGCTTAGGAGCCTATGTGAGTTCTGGTGGTGGGAATTGTGTGAAGTTGTACCCCTCCTATCCTATGTTTTATGTCAGTGTTTCTTTCTTTTTATAAATAAAATTTGAAAGAAAAAAAAAGAACCCTCTACCTCTGGATACATTACACTGTCCTTTAGCTTTTGTCTACCCCATCCATCAAGAAATGCTTAGGAATGTCCTATCTATTGACACTTTCATTATCAGGTTCGTACTCTGTCACAAGCTTGTCAGATATATTGTAATTATTTTGATGGTTTTCGTTCCACCTGTGAGAGCCTTGAGGGCTCAGAGTGTTCTTGTGGTTATGTCATTTTTTTTTCAGCCTAGCTTTCTATCTTGCTGTAGATATTTTACTTAATTTTGTTAAATGAGTGGGTGGCTGACTTCATCTGTTGAATGTGCCAGATGAATTGGACTTTCAGCTTCTTGAATGCAAGCTCCTATCTTGCTTGCTGTTCTATAGTCAATGCTTAACACAGCTCCTAGGCATCATAAACAGTATAAATAGAACTGTTGTCTTCAAAAGAAGATGCTCTTGCCTTCATGTTGGTCTATTTATTCATCAGCTGGTAAATATAACATCAACTAAGTAGGGTATCTCACTCAGATTCTAGACATAAAAAGATTCCACCTTTAAAACACATTAAATTTACTCAGATATTTGAACAATAAATCTACTATTATGATTACACTGTGCATCTGGCTTCAATAGTCATACATACAGCTTTGTTATAAGAAACAGTTCTTATCCTTAGAAGTCTGGTGCCCACACCCCTCATATCATTTAGTGAGGACAACATTGGAAAAAAAAAAAAAAGCAGTGCTTAAAAATCTCTAGGTGAATTTAATGTAACCCAAGTGTGTATTTGTGTGTGTGTGCATGTGTGTATGCGACATGAAGATTACAATATATTTTGAGAAATAAATAAGAATGTAGCATAGTGAAGGTGCAGTGATTCAGTTAAGCATAGAATTCTTTCCATGTCAAACACTTCTTACTTAATATTACTTAACATTTCCAGTTAAGTAAAACTGTTAAAGTGAAAATACTGTATTATGTTATGTTATTCTCCTTATATTCCTTCACCAGAAAAGGAATGAAATACTTGAAAATAAGGAGACTGGCTCCAGAAATTCCAGAGTCACTTGTTTTTATTTACTGTATTTAGTTTATGGAAATTATTAGATTGTAGGTATATTTATGAATGACTAATAGTGGTTTCTAGGCAGCAATGTAAATAGACTTTTGTAAGTATGTTTCTTGGCAGATGGAAGGTAATGTTGCATAAATTAAACCCACAAGATATGCTTTACAAACTAGTGTAGGTGTTGATTCTGCTATTAGTTTTGAATTGTATGTTTTGAGAATCGAATACAAAAATCTACCTGAAATGGGTGAGGAATGATTTGATAACATTTATTTATTTATTCACAGATCAAAAGATATTTGCATTTATTTTGTAATTAAATCAGTCCAGTTGCCTCCTATTGTCTTGTCCAAAACATTTTTCAGAGTGTAAAATGTCAGTTGTATGCCATTGTTTAGTAAAGCTGAATATGTTGAAATAAATACTTTTTTTTATAAATACGTTTTTGTTTAATAAAGACTTTTTTTCGCTACCAAATTTCTGCAAAGTTTGCTAGTCATGGGTCTCTAGAAAGAAAGCTTCCTCATTTCTTTCCACTCTAAGATCCCTATTCTCATCTGCTCTATTCATACTTTTTGGTTCCTATTCAATAATGATTTTGTCCTGATTTATATCTTAACACCATTCAGCTACCAAGTTGCAGATGCTGTTGCAATTTAATACTGACTTCCCTGGGCAGATGACCTCAACGATGTGTCACAGAATCTCACCTCTCCAAAGCTCTGCCCCAGTAGGGAAAGAGAGAAACAGGTTGGGTGTATTGATCAGCCTGAAAATACCCATATCCAGCAGAGAAGCAAATACAGAAGCCAGAATTTAAAAAAAATTATTTATTGGGAGTCAGGCTGTAGTGCAGTAGGTTAAGCGCATGTGGCGCAAAGCACAAAGACCGGCATAAGAATCCTGGTTTGAGCCCTGGCTCCCCCCACCTGCAGGGGAGTCGCTTACAGGTGAAGCAGGTCTATCTTTCTCTCCCCCTCTGTCTTCCCCTCTTCTCTCCATTTCTCTCTGTCCTATCCAACAACGACGACAACAATAATAACTACAACAATAAAACAACAAGGGCAACAAAAGGGAATAAATAAATAAATAAAAAGAAAATATTTTAAAAAATATTTATTTCTTTTTGTTGCCCTTGTTTTATTGCTGTAGTTATTATGTTGTTGTTATTGATGTCGTCATTGTTGGATAGGACAGAGAGAAATGGAGAGAGGAGGGGAAGTCAGAGAGTGGGAGAGAAAGATAAACACCTGCAGACCTGCTTCTCCGTTTGTGAAGCAATTCCCCTACAGATGGCTCAAACCATCTGAGCCAGGGGCTCAAACCAGGATCCTTACACCGGTGCTTGCGCTTTGCACCACCTGCGCTTAATCTGCTGCGCTACCGCCAACTCCCTGGAAGCCAGAATTTTTACCTTCTACACCCCCAAAAACCTGTGGTCCATATACCCTGAGGGGGAGAAATGATAAGTGCAAATAACCAGAGCACTTTGAACTCCAACTCCATCAGGACCAGAAGAGAGAAGAGGAAAAAAGGATATTCTGTAGTAGATGTTATTTAGAAAGGAAAAAAAGGCAGATATATATAGTTTTAAAAATAGTAGTAAAAAAAACAAAAAACAAAAAACAAAACAAAACAAAACAAAAAAACAGTAGTCAACCCATGTCTGCAGCCCGGGGAGAACTACTGTAGCTTCCAATGGAGAGAATCACTAATAAAATTTTTAAAAGAAATACATACATTTTAAACAATATTATATAATGGATATAGTATTATATAGGGTAGTATAGTATTATCTATATAAACTATCAATACAAATTATTGTGCATATTTTAACAATCTGGAAACTTTACTTTCTGATTATTTTTCTCATTTCAAATTGATTACCTCATAAATTTATATACCTACTTTATATTCCTGTCAAGGAATATGAAATAATGACCCTGGTTCCATAATCCCAGAGGCATAAAGAACAGGAAAGCTATCAGGGGCGGGATGAGATACAGAGTTCTGATGGTGGGAATTGTGTAGAGTTGTACCCTTCTTATCCTATGGTTTTTGTCTGTTTCCTTTTTATGAATAAAAATTTTAAAAATTACATACTTATTTCATATTCCTGTCAAGATCCTTCAAAATACTTTTGGAATCCTTTCACAAAGTATTAACTTTCAGATCTTCTAGTATATGCATATGCATATTGTTTGTATTTGTTTACATGTATGGACTGCTGGGAACTCTTATATGCAGTTTTACCACTTTCAACTGCCTTTTTCAGATAGCTAGATAGATGCACACAGAGAGAGGGAGACATACTATAGCACAGGAGCTTCCTGTGGTGCTGTGACACTCTGTTGTATTAAGGCTTGACCCTGGGCCATGTGCATGGCTAACCTGACATCTGACTAGATGACTTATCTTTCTAACTTTAGTTTTGGTGGTTTGTGGATTTGATTTTCAAACTGAAAAATTTCAGGAACAAACAAAACAACAACAACCCTCCCCCCAAATTTTACAAGATTTATCCTATATTAATGATATAACATTGCTTTACAAAATTATGAGATAACTGGGGTATAATTCCACACCATTCCAACCACCAGAATTTGTGTCCCCATACCCACTGGAAACTCTGTGGGTCTCCAAAGGTCAGAGATGTGGGTTCAGTATTATTTCTATGACTATATGTATATGTATATATTTGCTACTTTTTTCTATGGTTCTGCCTTCTCTTACTTTCTTTTTTAAAATTTTGTTTTAATATTTATTTATTTATTTTCTTTTTGTTGCCCTTGTTTTTATTGTTGTTGTAATTATTATTGTTGTTGATGTTGTTATTGTTGGATAGGACAGAAGGAAGTGGAGAGAAGAGGGGGAGATATAGAGGGGGAGAGAAAGATAGACACCTGCAGACTTGTTTCACTGCCTGTGAAGCGAGTCCCATGCAGGTGGGGAGCCGGGGCTCCAACCGGGATCCTTACGTTGATCCTTGTGCTTTTTGCCCAGTGCGCTTAGCCCGCTGTGCTACCGCCCGACTCTTCTTCTCATACTTTCTAAGTCACACCTACACTACTACTAATTTAGCACGTCCTTCTTAATTCCTCTTCTTTCTCCAGGTCCTGATGGAGTTGAAGTTCAGAGCCCTCTAGTCATCTTCCCCTAACATTTCTCCCCTTCTGGGAGAAATGGACCAAAGTGTGGACCAAAGTTCTTTATGGATTTGTAGAAGGTGGAAGTTCTGGCTTCTGTAATTGTTTCTCTGCTGGATATGGGCGTTGGCAGGTCAATTCATAACCCTCAGCCTGCTTCTTTCCCTAGTGCAGTAGGACCCTGGAGAGGTAAGATTCCAGTTGAGGTCAGCTGAGACAATATAACAGGGTAGGGGATCAAGAGGAGAGCCTTCAAGAAATACAAACGAAGTCTCAGAGGTTCCAGAACTGGGAGAAATATGGATTTTCAATAGAATGGAAAAGTTTCTTTGCAGTCCTAGAGTTTAAGAAGGCAATAGGTTATTATTATTATTATTATTATTATTGAAAAATTACTTTGGAGCTTGGTTTACTTTGAAATTGCTATGGTTAAGATTTACCGTTCTTATTTCACCTCACCATGATTTATGTCATTTGAAGTTGTCTACTAATAACTGTATCTTGGATACTGACAGTACCAATTGATGCTATGCTATCTGGGCTAAAGTTGTAGGTAACTTAGTATTTAAAAAAAAAGTTATGTTTAGAAATGATTTAAAAATGTATGTCCAGTATTACAATTCAGTCAGTTTATAAATGTGAAACATTAAGAGCTTAGAGTAAATGAATATATACTCGGACTGAAATATAGGCAGTTAAAGAACCTGACGTATTCAATTAATTTTCCCCTGATATATTGAATAGTTATTTATAAGATTACAAGTTAATAGAAGTATAGTTTAACACTGTTCCTACTACCAAAGGTCTGTGCCCCTATTCCCAACCCAGTATGGTAGATCTAACAGTCCACCCACCCCAAGAGTCTTTTATTTGGGTACAATACTTCAACCCAGTCCAAGTTCTGTTTTGTGTTTCCCTTTCTGTTCTTATTTCTCAACTTCTATTTATGGGTGAGATCATCCCATATTCATCTTTCTCTTTTTGGCTTATCTCATTTAAAATGATTTCTTCAACCTCCACTGCAGATGGAGTGAAGAAGGTGAATTGATTATTCTTAATAGCTGAGTAGTATTTCATTGTCTATATACTACAATTTTCTCAGCTACTCATCTGTTGTTGGACATCTAAGTTGCTTCCAGGCTTTGGCTATTACAGATTGTGCTGCTATGAACAGAGGTATATATATATAATTTAAAAAAATTATTTATTCCCTTTTGTTGTCCTTGCTGTTTTATTGTTGTAGTTATTATTTTTGTTATTGATGTAGTAATTGTTGGATAGGACAGAGAGAAATGGAGGGAGGACAGGAAGACAGAGAGGGGGAGAGAAAAGATAGACAGACACCTGCAGACCTGCTTCACCGCCTGTGAATCGACTCCCCTGCAGGTGGGGAGGGCTCAAACAGGGATCCTTGTGCTGGTCCTTACGCTTCACGCCACCTGCGCTTAACCTGCTGTGCTACTGCCTGACTCTCACACATTATATACTTTTTGGATATATATGTTTTACTCCTTAGGAGATATCACTAGAAGGGGAATTACTGGGTCATAAGTTAAGTCCATTTCTAACTTGTGAAAATTCTTCAGATTGCTCTCCACAGGGACTGGGCCAATTTACATTCCCTTCAGCAGTGAAGGAGGGCTTCTTTGTCCCCACAACCTTTCTAGCATTTATTGTTGCTATCATTTCTGATGTATGAGATTCTCACAGAAGTAGAGTAGTATCTCATTGTGTTTATTTGCATTTCTCTGATGACTTGGAGCATGTTTTCATATATCTGTTGTCTTTTTTTAGATCTCTAGTGAATTTTCTGTTCATCTCCTCTCTCTCTCTCTCTCTCTCTCTCCTTTCTCTTTAGAGAGAAATTGAAAGTATGGGAAGACAGAGAGAGGGAGAGAAAGACACCTGCAGACCTGCTTCACCACTTGTGAGGTGACCTCCCTACAGGTGGGGAGCCAAGGGCTCGAACAGGGATCCTTGAACAGGTCCTTGTGCTTTGCACCATGTGTGATTAACCTGCTGCATTATCGCCTGGCCTCCTTCTCTCCTCTCTCTCTCTCTCTCTCTCTTTTTTTGGATGTTTTTTTTGTTGTTGTTGTTTTGTTGCTGAGTTTTGCCTAATATATGGCAGGTAAAGATCTTCTATTCTGTAAGGAGTCTCTGTGTTGCTTTTGCTGTACAGAAACTTTTCAGTTAGGTGTAGTCCTACTGGTTTATTTTTGTTTTGCTTTCTTTAAATGGTACAAATAAATAATATTTAACCTTGAAAATTATCATCTTTTCTACATAGTTTGTTGTCAACAGTGTGTTGGCACTGATTCATATCCAAGCCTGAAAGAGCTGAAAGCAGGCATTTTTTCAGGTCTGCATTTATTGATATTCTATTCATTACTTGAAGCCAGTTGTAGTGGGAGAAGTTCTATCATAGAAAGTATTAAAAGCTATTTAGAGCTATGGAATAATGGGATGGTCTAACCCACAGGCAGTATTCAATCCTTATTAGAGATTTACATATCAAGAGTATACATCATAAAATGTGTTCAGGCATGTGGAACTGCTAGATCATAAGATAATTATTTCTTTGAAAGTAATCTGTTTGTACTATTGCTCATTTCAGAATTCTTATTTACTTTTCTTTTTTTTTAATATTTATTTTTATTTATTTATTCCCTTTTGTTGCCCTTGTTTGTTTTATTGTTGTAGTTATTATTGTTGTCATTGTTGTTGGATAGGACAGAGAGAAATGGAGAGGGGAGGGGGAAGACAGAGAGAGGGAGAGAAAGATAGACACCTGCAGACCTGTTTCACCGCTTGTGAAGCGACTCCCCTGCAGGTGGGGAGCCAGGGCTTGAACCAGGATCCTCATGTGGGTCCTTGTGCTTAGCGCCACCTGCGCTTAACCCACTGCGCTACAGCCTGACTCCCTCTTATTTACTTTTCTAAAACCATTATGATGTGTCTATTTTTTGATGTCTTTTGATGTATCTTGCTTGCATGGAGCTTCTCAACTGACTCTTTGCTTTGCAGTCTTTAATCAGTTTTAGCAAATTACTGCTATTAATCCTTCAAATTCATTTGCCAAGTTCTATTCTACTTCTAGATGTTATACCTTCTCTTTATCCTCCAAGTCTCTTACTTTTATTCATATATTTCATCCCTTTGTCGTTTGTGTTTTATACTGTTTGGTTTATTTTAATCTTTCTTCTAGCTTACTAGTTTTTTAAGTTATTGCCTAATCACATTTTTAACTCTTGAAAATGGAAGTTAAGCAAACATGATGTTTTTCAACCTTGGCTCCAGTACTGGAAACTAGCTAATACTGGTCTTATATTCTAGTTTAACCACCACCCCATCCCCCCCGCACGCCATCCAGCTACTATTTCTCTGTTCTTGATTATTTTTCCTTTGAATATTTTTTCAATGAGCTTAATCACCTTTTTTATTTTATTTTATTTATTTATTTATAAAATGGGAACACTTACAAGACCATAGGATAAGAGGGGTACAGTTCTCACCACCAGAGCTCCGTATCCCATCCCTTCTCCTGATAGCTCTCCTATTCTTTAGCCCTCTGGGAGTATGCACCCAAGGTCATGTGGGATGCAGAAGGTGGAAGGTCTGGCTTCTGTAATTGCTTCCCTGCTGAACATGGGCATTGACAGGTTGATCCATACTTCCAGCATACCCCTCTCTTTCCCTAGTGGGACAGGGCTCTGGGGAAGTGGAGGACACATTGTGTCCTGGAGCTCCACTTAGTCATCTTTTATGTATATGATACCCTAATAAAATAATT
The DNA here is from genome assembly GCF_950295315.1 of Erinaceus europaeus. Lineage (NCBI taxonomy): Eukaryota > Metazoa > Chordata > Mammalia > Eulipotyphla > Erinaceidae > Erinaceus > Erinaceus europaeus. The sequence goes on along the minus strand of NC_080162.1, from coordinate 175,329,319 downwards.
AACCTTGGCCTTTATTTATTTATTTTTGGAATGTATATTAACACCATTCCCACCACCAAAGGTCTGTGCCCCTCCCTCCAGTGTAGCTGTACATCTACCCTCCCCCTCATTTTTTTTTTCTTGCTTCCAAGGTTATTACTGGGGCTGTGGGGCTAATAAATAGTGGTGCTAGTATTTAAATTCAGGCAGTCTGTATTCTTAACTTCTACATTCTTCCTTTTCTTAAACAGTTAATCTGTTAAAAGATGACAGAGAAGAAAAAGCAAAAGATATCAAAGGGGATTTGCAGTAACTCTTTATAGAGAAAGACCATACCAGTGAAATAGAGGTAGGTAAATATCTTCCTCTCTTCATATGAAATCAGAAATGCCTGAGTTTTGGAAAGAGGGATAGTATATTGTTGAAAATAGCTAGCTTGGGACCAGGTAGTAGAGCACCAGGTTAAGTGCACATAGTATGAAGTGCAAGGAACTGTGACTCCCCACCTGCAGGTGGGATCCATTCACAAGCGGTAAAGTAGTTCTGCAGGTGTCTTTCTCTCTCTTTCTGTCTCCCCTCCCTTCTCAATTTCTCTGTGTCCTAACCAATAAAAATGGGAAAAATGGCTGGCAGGAGCAGTAGATTCAAAGTGAAGAAGCTCCAGTG